>NC_092686.1:37971996-38279824 GCF_964275005.1 Diadema setosum
AATGCTCATATTGTGTGCTGGGGGCATAAACTAGGTTTCCGTTCATAGCGTGCCGTGACTGAAAAGTTCCAACGGAGGCAGAACTGTTCTGCTGCTCTCGTTGTAAACAAGGAAGAGTGGCTAATGAGTCAAGCTGTTTACGCGGCTGTAGCTCCCTCCCAAATGTCTCCCCCATCTCCTGCCCGTGCTGTCGGGCACGCCGGCTGGCGATGGGGTCGCATGGTAAACAAGGTGAGCGGGAAGCTCCATACCTCTTGAGAGGAAGGTATGGGGTCTGATATAATTGGAAGTGTGTGATACGCCCTTGGGTCTCCATTTGCCCTCGTTTCCTCCAGTCCGCTAAAGAATCGCGGAGGTGCCATCCCATTTCAGATCTCCTGTCATCTCCATAGCATAGATGCCATGCCGGTGCGCAGGGAATGGGAGTTGGAAAATTTTCCAGATTCAATTACGACTGCTTTCTTCCCTCCCGATGTCATGGGTTGATGTCCTGTTCTTCATGTATGTATGTGTGTGTTCCCCGTGATGAGATGTGAAATTGAGTGTAAGTTATTGAAGATGATGACATCACCAGAACCATGCTGCTCATTGTAGTCGAGTTGCTAAACTTGACCCTTTATGTGCTCAGACACTTAATAGGCTTTACTATTAAACTCTTCAAGCTTTTTCATCAGCATTTTTAATTCATCCAAACTTAAATTAGTCATCAATTAGCAAGCCTCAGGTGTAGCAATGTGCTTCAGTCCAACAGGAGGACCATGGTGACACAATAGGGATTAAGGGGACGAGATAATCTCTTTTCATCTACAGTTAGTTTCCAGACATCTGTCCCAAGCAGCAAAGAAAGCTCTCAAGCCTGCATGCTGATCAGTGAACAAAGAACACAATAGGGTTTAAAAACCTGCAATCCTAAGGAGTACAACAGTGTATTAAACCTGAGAAGATGAATCATTGACACTGTGGTTTGTAAAGCAGTTAACCAACAAAAGGGAGAGAAGTGAATGGAAAGGAAGACCATGCAGTGATCTCACACCAGCCAGGAAGGATTTTGAGTGTTGGGTGTCAGTGTACTACTGTATATACATGTATGACATCATTAAGGAAGGATTTTGAGTGTTGGGTGTCAGTGTACAACTGTATACATATATGACATCACTAAGGAAGGATTTTGAGTGTTTGGTGTCGGTGTACAACTGTATATGTATGACAAATAAATGAGGTAATCTTCTACGCAACCATGCGCAACATGCAGACAGTCTTTTGAAATTTCAGTACAACCACTAACAAATCTGCAGTTGATTTAAAGTGAACTACCTGGCAGGTACTCTTTTTGCTGTATTATTACTGTAAATGTGGATTTCGCGCGAGTAATTTTTCACGCTCGGCTGGATAAGATGAATTTCATGTGTTTTTAATTCTGCGGAATTGGGACATTAACTATTGGAACATGTGGCATGCAGAAATATATGCGTGCTTTTATTTTGCACTAGCTTCTGGTAGTGCGAAATGGGCAGAAATCTCCACACCATGAAAATATCCACTTTTTTCATGTAAAGAATTCTCCTAGACTCTTCAAAAAGACATGACAACAGTTGCGCAATCTCTCACTGGGTTGATGCTCTACTCAATGCTATCGATGTAACTCAGAGTGATATATTGCTGGCCACTGGCCCAGTCGCAACCTTAAACATAATAATATGCTTGTATGATGATACACAGTGTAGGTACGGTAGTCTACAGTGTATACTGACTGTACAGTACGCTCATCCGTGTGACCGATATGCTTTACCTCACTGCATTATCAATACAGTATGTGCGATGATTTACACTTACAGCAATGATAGGCGTTGAACTCATGTTTATCACATAAGAAAGTCTAGCATGGAACTTTTCTTAATAAATTTTGCAAATGTCATTAATCATTTCTTGGATTTCTCTTTGCAGAAATTATAGCCATTCCATTGATATTTCAGTGGCATTTGTTTATGGAGCAAAAATGTATCTTCCTTGGCTAGGCAGTCCCGTTTGATCTATTTTTTTTCTACTTGATTATTTACCCACCCCCTTTCGGAGGAGTAAGTGTGACTGAGAGTCGTAAAGGCACTTAAAGGCACATATTTTGCCCACAATTTCACCACTTGCTCATCAAGCTTGTGAATCCAAGTACAATACTTGCTGTCACTTTTAGGCTTCATTTTGCAAGGTGTGACCTTAGTAGATACTATGTACCGTAACGTGATTGGCTAACAACTTCGCAACTGCTTGTGAACATTCAACATGTCAAATTTTCATGACTGACATATTGCAACCCACACGCATGATGGCTGGAAACTGGTAAGGCTGGTGATGTTACACTTCCGGTTGCTCGGTCGTATAACTATTGAATTGCAACAAT
This sequence comes from Diadema setosum, assembly GCF_964275005.1. Classification (NCBI taxonomy): domain Eukaryota; kingdom Metazoa; phylum Echinodermata; class Echinoidea; order Diadematoida; family Diadematidae; genus Diadema; species Diadema setosum. The sequence continues at coordinate 37,974,392 of NC_092686.1, forward strand.
GTCGTGTAATGTGCATTGGTCTTTTATGAAGAAGCTGATTTACTTCTGTTCATAAAACTACATTGAAATAAGATATTGTATGTCAACCATGGAAAATGAGAGGGTCACGTTAGCTCCATCTGGTATCCCAGAAATCCTCACTTACTTTACTTATGATCTCCACAGGAATATGTTTGAAATAACTTTGCTATTTTGCTCAGGATTGATGATCCCATTTGTTAATGACACCTCGCTATGAAAGAGAAAGTCATTAGTTATAAAAGTAACTTTCCACTTAGTTGCCAATGAAAGCAGATTACACCCATGCAACCGAATGGCTCAGTTAATAGGAGTAACCCATTAACATGCAGAAACTACTGTAGTATGATCGTTGAAAGCAGTGAGCAAGATATCATTTTAGTCACATTACCACAAAGTGGACTATCGCATCACCTCAATTATACTTTACTTTATTACCATTCAACAAAAGGTAATACATGATGCAAAGTATGCATTTGACAAATCATAGTTTTCAACAATTTGGAAGAAGTACAATACAAAATATATGTGTGATTATATAATGACAAAAAGAATGCATGCCCTGCAATGGTGACATAAAGAAAAAAAAAGCAATGATTAACAGCTACCATTGTGAGACCAACACAGCAATTTTCACGGTTTATTAAGCATAGTGTTTGAAGACATACAAATCTCAAACTCTCTAAATTCCTTTGATTGGAAATCAATCTATGAGATTTTGGTTAGGGACAAATCCAAAATTAGACTTAAAAACTAGACTGACTTCTAAATCTATTAGATTGATATTTTCTATCTAATTTTGGATTTGTCCCTCATCTAAATCTAAGGAATTTAGAGAGAAGGTGGTAATATCTCAGTATGTTGTGTACATGTCTGATTTAAGTAGCTCAGATTAAATGTAGGCCTATTGTTCAGTTGTATGAATAGGCTGGTTTGCTAATGAAGATTATTAATCAAAGTTCATTGTCATGTAAGGACCTACTGACAAGCTATTGCATAATACTGGAAATCTGGTTTGTGTACGTCAGGCAAGCGAGAGCAGGCTTTCTATTTAGGTGTTCGAAACATCCTTTGTTTAACTCTTTGTGCACCATGGAGTAAACCACCTTTGTGCCACATTTTTCTGAAACCACAAAACATAAGCGCTTTTGGAAAAGGAAAACATTATGTTTTACAAAGCCACATAACGTTTTAAAAGAAGTGTTTATGCTAGAAATGCAGCACAGCAAAAGTGCAGAGAAACTTGTAATGGCTATTTTTCTTGCAAATGGCCAGTATTCAGAACAAATTGGTTTGATGCATGGTTGTTGGTGTGAGCAAAATATGTTAAGTTGGCAAGCCGTCGACTGAGTTGGGCATGTGAACATTGCACACAAGGAGTTAAATGATATATAATGCATAGAATTTGAAGAAACATACTAAAATGGGATATTGCTCGGGAATGCAGAGCAACTTTCTCTCGGATAAATTTTCATGTTGTGCATACAGTGCAGTGCCAAGATACCACATTTCTCACAAAATCGATTCCGTCTTTCTATTGTTTTGAGGCCTACCAGCAACTGCACATTTCATAGCAGAGAGGAGAAGGGAGTGTTTGCACATCTTGCGTAAAATGTTATTTTTATGCTACCCAGTGCTTGCTTCAGATCAGAAACATGAATCATACGATGTAGGAATTGTTGCAAGCATCGAGAGTCAAGGGGCCCCCTTGTTGTTCATGTGCTGCTCCAGTTAGTCTACTGATTCAGGCACAGTTTATAACTGAGCAATCCTTCTGATATCTTCAGTCAAGGACTGACAAATGTACAAGAAATTGTGTAAACCGAGCAGTAAATTTGAAACCTTCTTTTGTCCCTGTAACAAATGGTGATGTATCTGTCCTAAACTATGACATAATATTATGCAATTTAACTTCAGAACTGTTCCATTTCAGATAAAGGAAAAGGGGAATGAAATTGCAGTAATGTATTTTTTTTTTTTTTTTTTTTTTTTTTTTGATGATGTCTGAGGTAGAGTATGTTTTTAGTCAGAGCAGAGAAAAGCAATAAATCATTACGCTCAATTAAGAAAATAAATAGATATGGGGGGGGGGGGTAACAAGAGAATTTTATACAAATTGCTCCACAAACACCACAATTTATATCTTAATAAATCTTTTCAATGTCTACTTCATTTCTCCTCTTTTCTTTACCCCAAACTGCACAACCAGAGTACCAGAAGTCACTCATATACACCGTATACGTCATATATATTTACCAAGTCTGATTTTTCAGGGATTTTCCGACAATTTTGCATGTGATTAAATTCTTGATTGTGATGTGCAGTATCTGGTAATGAATGGAGAAATATGTATGCGCATATGTTGCATTCATGTTGAGATCAGAGTTGATAATTTTTGTTGTTGTTAAGTTTGGAAATAGCACCCAACTGGCAAAATTCAAAAGATTAAAACCTAACAAAATATGTGGCATAAACAGTATTTTGGGGTTGCCCAGATTATTCATGACAGGCCCATTGCCCTGCACATTTATTGTATACAGTCATCACAGGATCAAACAGTGGCAAAACTTCCTTTATTTCAAGCAAGAGTACAAATGTAGATTATTGAAACCATATTCTGTATCTGAGCAAGAAGTACAGCTGTATTTTGACAAAGAAAAATGTATCAGTCAATTTTGAGGGCATAGTCCAGTTGGGTTATTTACCAGCGAACCCAGAGCACCTTGTAAAAGATTGTATGTAAATGAACTCCGGTGGCTGAATCATAGCATTACAAGAGGTTCCAGACCAGCCAGAATTGTGCCTAAAGATTAATAAAGCTGTCATTGTATCCAGAAGGCAGGAATCAATTCAAGTCTTGTATGAATAAAGTCCAAGGTGTTTCATTCTTTAGAAGGCCATGAAATATTAGAGGCTATTACAGGGTGGCAGGTAAACCACAGTTTCCTCTATTAAAAACAGCAGCTCACATTGCTAATGGGGTACTGCTGTATGACGGCCGACTATCAATGACACTCCATGAAAGATAGTCATTGCCCTAATATTCAGGGATCAAAATACAAAATAATGATTGTATTTTAAAGTGCATGAACATTGCATGACAGCATTATACTCCAATGTGTAGTCAATAAACTGAAAGTTTTCATCAAAATTATTGCGGATTAGGTTTCCCCTGTACAGCCTTACCCTTATGGCAAGCTTTGCCTTTGCTAGGTATCGGTATAATGCTAGAAAGTTACTAGACAAAAACCAATGGAGACTTTACGCCTTTCTGCATCTCCATTGAAGATCACATGAGGGCAATATAGACTTTTCTTTGTGCATCACATGCAAATGCATCACATGCACAGTCTATGTCACTTTCTTTTATGCCACTTTCTCCCCCCTACTGACTGAAGGGACATATATAATGTACAACATATTTTATGAATCTCATGTTCTCTGAAAGGTTTTTAAGGGCATAACAGATGACTGCAGTGCACTTTGCCTCATATATGCTGATTGTACACCAGGATAGGAGGCATGTGTTCGATATTTGTATCAATAAGGACCAACTTTGTATGTGATGTTAAAGGCACATTTTGCAGAAGAAGTGGACAATTTTTCAGGAAGCTATAAACCCTTGTGCCTGCAATTAGCCAGGATAACTACAACTCACTGTTGAGTAAGTGGAATTAATGACATATGGGGCTCTTAGCTGAATATCCATTCAGTGGAAATGGATATTCACACATTTTGTGTGGATGCTTGTAGGATATCGCAAACAAAAGAAATCCCACTGAGGTGCGGAACTTACTAGTATTTCATACCTCTGTACCAAAGTTGCACCTGGTTACAAGTATTTGACTTGCGATCATTTGGCAGTTTTAGTTAATAAAACCGTTTGTCAGTGGAATGAGGAACTGTGGAGATTTTTTTTTTTTTTTTTGGGGGGGGGGGGTGGGGGAGGGGGATGGGGGGGGGGGGGGAGGGGCTCTGCATGCTTGGGTAAAAACACTGTTACTATTTGCAGTTTTGAATATCTACAAGCCTGTGCTCAAAAAGTTCAGATTTGCAGGTGATGTTTATCTGCACACACATGTCTGATTCACGCAAATTCCTGTCCCTGGCGCCCGAAATGTGTCATAATGTTGAGAACAGATGTGGCAAGGTGCAAGGGATGATAACAGGCAGCGCCAGGCTGAAATAGCTGTGAGCCAGTGGACGGACTGACCACCTGCCTATCTGACCGGTATGACCATGATAGGAGGATGGTGAGTCCCACGTACCTCCAGATCACTTGCTGCATCACTGTAATTTCGTGGGTCAGTTTAGCCCACTATAGTTAACCCTTTGTGTGCATTGAGGGCCCTTTGGCACAGACAGCTCTGCAGCGCTGTATACCTACACCATCCAAAGTCCCTGGCATGATAGGGTTAAAGGACCTCCAGGCTCCTCAAATAGAGTAGTAACTTGGGCATTTCTTACATAATATGTCCAGCAAAATGGTTTTCTTGCCGTAAGGCCATGAATCTTAACGAAGAGAGTGATATCCCTCTCCCCTACTTGTAAAAACTTTCCAAATGGTTCTTTCATCCTTGAGTTTTCAAGTCATTTTAATAGTAGGAATTAAAAACTTTACTTTGCACGATGAACAATTGCATGGTTCACTTTTTTGTGTTTGTTTGAGATTACAAAACATTGAGTTTACTCTGTAACAGCTCAAATTGCAGTGATGTTATGAGTATTTCCTTCTTTGACAAACACATGTCACCTGCTGAGGGCTGCACATGTGAAGGGCACTGGTTTCACCAAAGTGTTACCAAAGTGTTTTGCACCTCCATGAGAAAGGACAAGTTCTGAATGTAGGTTGGATGGAACCAAGATTTATTGAGTGTGGACTTGGGTTCAAACCAACTTCTGTGGTTGCTCATACTGATCCCCATCATGAGCCAGCATTTACTAAGCAAAAACAAAAAACAAACTATGCGCAAATATGCATAGGAAGGATTAAAGGGAAGATAAACCCAAAGAACAATGTGGATTGAGTGAAAGCAGCAACATTAGTAGAACACATCAGTGAAAGTTTGAAGAAAATCGGACAATCGATGCAAAAGTTATGAATTTTTAAAGTTTTGGTGTTGGAACCGCTGGAGGAGGAGACTAGAGGATATGACGTATGAGTGGACAACAATACAAAGAAAATATAAAGGAAATTCAACAAAAATTCACTTTTCTAGAATTATGAAATAGCAGTGGACCAACCGCTTTCAGAAAGCAGGGGGAATAATTGCTACCCTTAACATATGTCAACATCAAGTTGATGGAATTTGTAATTTTCATGAAAAATGGATTTTTACAGAATTTTCTTTATATTTTGTTGGTATTGTAGTCCACTCATACGTCATAACCTCTAGTAGTCTCCTCATCCAGCGGTTCCAACATCAAAACTTTAAAAATTCATAACTTTTGCATCGATTGTCCGATTTTCTTCAAACTTTCACTGATGTGTTCTACTAATGTTGCTGCTTTCACTCAATCCACATTGCTCTTGGGGTTTATCTTCCCTTTAAACTTGTAGTCTGCACAAGATGAATTTGTTTCAATCATCTTACTTCACCCAGTGTTTATCATACGGCTAAGATGCCATTCTATACCTTTCCCAACAGCACAGCGTAGCTGCATCCTGCCATTTTATTGCACCAGTTTCCTTTTTGTATGACTTCTATGACATTCTAGAGTCGATATTGTACATTTGCATAATACACAGGCTGAGGATGTTCAACTTTCACTTATGTGGCGAGGATTACTGCAGCAGCAGCAGGGAAGATGGAGATGGTCATGTGTAAATTATTCAAGTCTGATACATCATGCTGAGTAACATGACAATAAACACAACAAGGGGGGGGGGGGGGGGAGGCAAACCTGCCCTCCCCCTTCCAAAGGAAAAAAAATAAGGGGGGGGGGGAAGGGAAAAGACTTTGTGTGTTCTTTTCACAAAATAGCTCTGATTTTAGATAATGATATAGATTATTAAGACATTGGTTTTCAGAGCTCTACATTTGAAAAAAATGAATTACAGCTGGCTGAATATTACTGTACATAGGTATGCATGAAAGTCATTTGATTTGTACGTCCATAGAAACTGTGTAGATAACCATAACTATAATATCGCTATAGGGCCTCATGAAATATGCACAGTACATCACTGTCTTTCTTAACCCTACAGATGCTACACACAACTGCACACATTCCAGTGAATGCCAGTGGTACATATGAGTGGTCTAATGCAGCCTCCTAAATGCCAAGCTCCTGCTTCAGTGTCCGCACAAAAGTAACAGATACAAACTTTTGAAAGGATTTGTTGTGTTTTACTTTTCGAAGCCAACTATGATGAAAGTAAAAGAGCAGGCAATCATTGCCTTTTGCTTGTTATTTCTTCACCGTTTCGTCTTTAGACCCAAGTATTCAACTTGGGGTGATGTGCACATGAAGACTGGAAACATTACCTCTTTTCATTAGAAACCATGGTTAGGAAACCTGCTTGACACTCTCTTGACAAAAGCTCTCACCCTGTGTTGTCCAGATTATGTGGCGGTGACTATGTTTCCCTTTAAAGCCCCCTGCTAGTACCGTGAGCTATGTGTCACAGACAACTCTACAAGAAAAGCAGTTAGGAACCGATCTGGGTAACCAAGGTTCTTGGCTGTCGGGGCTAATTTTGTGCCTCCACGTGCGAAAACCACACCCCCCGAAAAACGCACAAAAGGGGACGATAGGGAGAAGAGAAAGCGTGTCACGGATCCACCCAGCCTGACGAGCATGGACACTCAATTGTTCGTGTGTGACTAACTCTTATGTGATTGAATGTGTGAAGGCAGGCAATATTAGTTTGCTGTACTCTCGCAGAGTGTTTGCCTGTAGGTGGTGTGAATGTGTGTGTGTGTGTGGGGGGGGGGGTTCGTGTTGTGTGGAAGGAGAGGGGAGGGGAGGGAGGGGGTAGGAGAAAAGGGATAGCATTGAGAGTTAAAGTTTTGCCACCCTGCGGTATCTCAAAATTTGCCTCAGTGATTCATTGCTTGAGTTGGTAATAACACATCATAACAGTTTATACCATGACAAAAATAGCTAAGAAAAATAGAATGGTATGCCTTCTTCTGTACTGGCCCATTGCTTCTCCGGTATCAAAATTAATTTTTCAGATGATTGCAATAAAGCAAGTACGACAGTAATAATTGTATGCTATTAGTAATTGTAGACTCCATAACTAGACTTTGAAGATATACAACGTGTAATATGTCATGTTCCCTGTCCTGCATTGGATACCAGAATCTCAGCTGTCTTCCTTTCCAGAGATTTGCATGGTTAATTCTTCAGTGCTAATATTATGAAGCACGAAGGGAAAAATTCTCACTTGACTATCGTACCACCGAAAATGATGAAGTGGGCCAAGGACATTCTTTCATTTCTTTGTGTACTTTGCTGATCAATGACTGTTACTCATCATGCACCACTGCATGGCTTATCTTATGCCTATTAAAGGGATATGTTCACCCACCTAAATTGTGGATGATTAAAGGTCCTGTTTACCTTTTGGAATCAGTGATTTAAAAAAAATTCAAGATAAAATATTTAATGCATAGTGTAGTCTGCATATGTGTCTGTTGACTATAGCACAAAACATCTTATCATGTAAGATTTTCGCAATAAAGCCTAAAATATAATGAGATATCTATATTTTTCTCAATAAACAGTTACCTAGACAATTTAGTGTGGAACATTTTTATTTAACTGTTGTTCACATTTTGTATTTTCAACAATACTTTACATTGATTTTACCGAATCAAATTTTTACAGTGGTTGTTTCTATCCCTAACTCACGTTTTAGAACTATTTCAAAACTAATGCTAGGTTTTTGTTTCATCTGCAAAAGGTTAATTATGCCTCTAATGCAGCCTTGTTGTATGCCTTTTATTTTTATTTTATATTATTTTTTTTTTTTTGGGGGGGGGGTGGACATACTTCCTTACCCCATCAAATTCCAGAAACCACTTTTCTGTGGATTGCTGCTGATCCTCCTCTTTATGGTTTTGACAGTTTGTTGTTTTGTTTCATAGTTGTAGAGTAGAACCATCTCTATATTTCAGTGGCCTTTCTTCAAATCATAATCGTTTGTACCCTTGTTTGTACATTTTGAATGAATTTAACTATGTTATTTTCTCCAACAAAAAAACACCTTAGAATTTCACCATGTAGACTTTTGCAAGCATGACATTTCCTTTGCAATTTACTGCTGTGTAGAAGAAAATTGCATTGATTCAATATTGCATAGTGAAAAAAGAAAACACCACGAACCATGAATTGTTGTAAATCATCTATATACGTAAATCTCCCCAGTTAGATGCTACACCTTGAAATAGTTCATATCAAATTCACTTGTACCTATGCTCATTAAGCTCCATCCAATTTTCTTTTTAGAATAAGCTCGATAGTGAGATATATATAGAGAGGATTTCCTTCCTGTTACATTCTTCTTTTTTGAGGACGTAGGAGTAGGTAGTTTAGTTTTGACATTGCTACAGATTTCCATTTCCTTCTAGTGTCCTTCAATTTCCTTTCTTGAAATGACTGCACCACCAATGACTGGCGCAATCAAGAGTTCACGTCTGGTCATGACAAATCTTGTTTCAGGCAAAACAAAGAAAATATTAGGAAGGAGCAAATGCAGTTATTTCATATTTTTGAATTTTGTAAGTTCTTTCATCTATGTCTGAAGAAGATGTAGCAATTGCAGTAAGGTTTAATGAAAACAAAAGAAAAACATTGAAATATGAGTTTGTTCCACAACCTGCCTAGTCTGAGAACTCAAACCATTCAAATGTTTTATGTGCCTCCATTCAGCTATATTATTCAGATGGGGATGAAGCAAAATGTCGCAGAGTCATAAGAAATGCTCAAACTTATCACTCACAAAGTTATAGTTGACAAAATTCAGTCAAATTGGAATTGGCTAAAGATCACTGAGAAATTCCTCAATTGAATTATGCACTTGTCAATGTAATGACGCACCCCACTACCCCCGGACATGGATGCGTCATGGTCATTTTTTGACTGACCACACGGGGTTTTTGACGGACACCACAGTCACTTTTTTGACGGACAAAACGCTGCAAGTGACGAACACCACAGTCACTTTTTTGACGGACAACACGTTGAAAGTGACGCACACCTCGGTCACTTTTTTGACGGACATCCTCGGTACATTTGACGCACCCCCGTAAATACTGAAACGATTTTTGCATACGTTTTATTCAAGCAATTTCATTTTCTTTTGGTTCGTAAACATAATTTGTAAAAGTTTCGGCAAGTTTCCCTTACCATGGCCCTGTAAGCACCGTACTGTCATTCACCGTACATCATGCTGCTGCTACGATATTCCGTATAGTATTCTGTGCATGCAATCCATACATGACAATCACAATTCCATGTGTGCAGATGCGCTTTGTGTGCGCGGCCATTGCTAGTCCGGTGGCGGCGGATGCGCAGGTACACACCACGCCACAGCATTCCCACGAGTAACTATGTACATACAGCCCAGTCGCTGTACGTAGAGATTCGCACAGCTACAGTGTAACAGCGTCGCGCCTCTGCTGGTCGGGCTATCCCGTGAGCAGAAAATGACATGCGGCAGGCAGTTTCTTCTGCTGCCGCTTCTTTTACTGTCAAAAATTCGCCTTTTCACCACAGAACATCATTTAGACGCACATTGTATTGGAATGTAAACGAACTTTCTTCGATAGCAATGTGTGTTGGTGTTGCATCGCAATATGCAATAGGCACTAAATGTTCTACAGTAAAGGTTGAACTAAGTTGTTACATCGCTGAACAGTCCCTGGTTTGAGATTGAGTACGCATGATTTCATGGGTTTGTTGGAGGGAAAATGTAAGGAGAAAGGGTGGCTTTTAAATTATTTGCTTGCCAGATTCTGGCAAGCTGTTTTCCCCCTTATTCCAAAACGCTTCCCGACTTTGATTTTCACTTGCCGCGGGAAAGCGCTTACTGTAATTTCAGTCGCGTTACGTGTATCTGGTACTGGTAGCGTGCAAAAATGCGTGCAGTTTTCCATAGCCAAGTGACGTACCATGACGCACCCCTCGGTTCAAAATAATGCGTGTTATTTTCCATAGCCAAGTGACGTACCATGACGCACCCCTCGTTCAAAATTTTGACCGACAATGATGGGATTTTGACGCACCCCTCGGTCAAAAATTTGACGGACAAAGCTGGTAAAATGACGAACACCTGGGTCACAAATTTGACGGACCAAACGAGGAAATGACGCACCCATGTCCGGGGGTAGTGGGGTGAGTCATTACATTGACAAGTGCATTGGGTACATGTTGTTCTCTAGTGTGATGCATGTGTTGGATGGAGGGGGGGGGGGAGGGAGGGTTGCAGTCAGTTGTAAACATAGAATTATAAGATTTTTAAGTTGAGAAAATGACAAAGTTATCATAGGATATTAGATAAGACCAAGTGTCAATTCAGAAATGTCATCAAATTTTCCATCAGTACAATATTTGCAAAATGAAACTAGACTCGGAATTGGTCAAGACTGACAAATTAGGTGATCCGATCTTTTTGGAAATCAATGATTTGAGTCCTGATCCCAAAAGGCATGACCATACAGTTTTCATCTGAGACTAGGGACATTGGTCGTGTTATGTTTGGATTCTCATTTAGAAAAGGGAGTCAGACCTGCCGTCTTTGGTACCGAATTCCGTATACACTAACGAAGATACAGAATGAAGTATATTTGACCTTTGACCCCACTTTGGACACCGAAGATGGCATCTGAGCAAAACGTGGTTATTTTGTGAAATGATTCTTGTAACGGTCTTTGCGTGTGCAAAATATGGGAAAGATAGGACATGTATTCACCAAGATACAGAATGAAACATTTATGACCTTTGACCCTAATTTACATACCCAAGATGGTGTCCGATCAAGTAGTTGTTATATTATGAAATGATGTATGTGACATGAACTAAACATGTGCAAAATATGGGGGTGATAGAGGTTGTTTTTCTTGAGTTATTGCAAAGAAAGTTGCAAAAAGAAAGAAATATCTCAATACATCGAAGATAAGCTTTAATTTCAACCAAGTTTTTTAGCATGATCCCGACATCGTATGAATTAACAAAAGGCAGATTGACGATAGCGCAAAGTCTCAGCTACAACATATTAAAATCTGGGAGAAATTCACCGAAGGGTAAGTGAGCTAGTGCTCAATAAGGACTATCATGTCAACTTTCACATCTAGAAAAATTCCCTCCCATAGAGATAACACGTCATAACGAAGGTACAGAAAAAGTACATATGACCTTTGACCCCACTTTGCACAGACAAGATGGCATTGATTCTGAGCAAAAAGTGGTTATTTTGTGAAATGATTCTTGTAACATGGTCTTTACGTGTGCAAAATATGGGAAAGATAGGACATGTATTTACTAAGATACAGGATGAAATATTTATGACCTTTGACCCTAATTTACATACCCAAGATGGTGTCCGATCAAGTAGTTGTAATCTTATGAAATAATGTACGTAACATGGACTAAACATGTGCAAAACATGGAGGTGATAGGGGCTGTCTTTCTTGAGTTATTGCAAAGAAAGTTGCAGAAAGAAAGAAATATCTCAATACATCGAAAATAAGCTTTAATTTCAACCAAATTTTTTGACGTGATGCCGACGTCGTATGAAAAAACAAAGGGCACACTTACGATAGCCTAAAGTCTCAGCTACAACATATTAAAATTTGGGAGAAATTCACCGAAGTATGAGTGAGCTAGTGCTCGAGAAAGATAGTCATGTCAATTTTCATTTCCAGAAAAACTGCACTCCCATAGAGATAACACGTAAACTGGTCAAATTTGACAAGATTACTTTCAATCCATTTTTACGAGGTGATACCGTCATCCAATCAAAATGTTGTTATTATATTAATGAAAGAACAGTTAATAAGCTACAACATACTGAAATTTGTGTGAAAATCGGCAAAGGATAAGTGAAATACGCTCGAGTTGAACTTGAATTTTGATGACGTCATTTTGAAAATTTACTTTTTTTATTTTATTAAGAAATTTGATATCTTTTAATCATTTTTTCAGCATCGCCAAGCCATAAAATGACATGTACAACTCATCAGCTTTCAGAATATGTAAAGAAAATGGGGGGTCACCGTCCATCCTGACGAGTAAAATCGGATTTAAAATTGGCGGTTTTTTTGCATAGTTGCACTGTATATCGCCATTGACGATTTCAACTTTGACGGAATTTCAACTTTGACGGGCCCGTATGACGTCATATTGAGTCGGATTGACTTGAAACTTGGTAGAAATTTTCCTTGACTTTTCAGGCATCCGATCAAAGTGAAAAAACGGGAAATTTCTATTGCATATGAGCTGTGCGTGCGTATATCCGCGCGCGCGTACGCGCCCGTCCAATTTTTTCAATTTTTCAAAAAATGCTGCAAATGGTCTGAAACGTGTGCAAAATAAATTTCAGCTCGATTGGAGCATACAAATATTTCAACGCGCGCGTACGCGCGCTTCTTAATAATGAATATGAATTTTGATAATATGAGTAGAATGCACTTGACTTGAAATATATGTGATGTAAATTTCATTGAAAAATTCCTTTCCATTAATGAGATATGAATGAAAATGTGTTTTCATATAATGATGTCATAGTGACGTCACGGTTGACTAATCACTATGATTTTATAAAATTTGTCGACTTTGGGACACGATACATATATGGTATAATTTTGAAATTGATACTATGAGAACTTTCTGAGTTAATAGATGCACAAATTTTGTCCAGAAATAAAGAAGAAGAAGAAGAAGAAGAAGAAGAACAAAGAATCAGTACAGATACAGAAGGTGATCCGAGAGGATACTCGGATCACCTAATTAACTGGGCAAAAGATGTATTGTTCTCATCCAACTCCCATACATAACAAGGGAAATTGCCCTCCTGTATCAGAGTGACTACCGGTACATGTAACCACAGTCACATCCATTATAAAATGTGCATAGATAAAGGAGAGTTCAAATTACGTGTAGGTTGTTGCAAGTAAAGGCATTGAAAGCAAAACAACTGTAGGAAACGTTTTGGTGGAATTTACATTTGAAAGTTTTGAGAGTATAATTGTCAATGACTCATCTATTAACATCCTCTTAGAGACCTTGAAGTGCGATTCGTCATTGTCTTGTGACTATGTCATCACCCAGAATGAAAACAAAATTCCAATATAAAAGACAAAAAATAGGGATATGTGTGTATATATACTTACCAGCTTTCTATACACATGTGTATATAATATATTTTGTAAAGGGTAATTGAAGCTTTGTAGCATTGTTGAAAAAAATGGCAAAGACATTGTGTGCTAGTGCAGACAGACTTTTTTGTAATTACATTAGACATACCCACCAAATGTCAGTCTGCAGTAATTGCCGAGCTTTCATTATTTAGTTTGAGTAATGTTGTCCGTGGTCTATTTATATCTACCATAGATGTCTCATATTGTGGAGAACATGACATGTGCACTTTGATGTGATGGTGAATTTTGTGGAAGTCTCCATACCTAAAACTGGACTGACTGATGACAGTTATCTAGGAAATGAGGTCATGTATCTTGTTCCCTCCTTACTTCCCAGCTGCTGACACATTGGGGGGGGGGGGGGGGGGGGGGGGGGGGTCAGCAAACTTTTTTTTTTCTCTCTCTCTTCCAGAGGCAAGCTTTGATGATAAAGCAAAAGGGTTATGGAGTAAAACTTCTCCACGGTAAAGCCTAGCAATAGTTTATAATATAAGCAATCTAAATATGGCATAGTTAGTAGTGACTAACCCTTTTGTACAATATCATTCTTGCTCATATAGTTGAGACTACAATGCACATCCTGTACATATTAAAGAGGAATCAATAATTCCCTCTTCACGACTTCAGAGGCTAGTCCCAACAGTCACTGCTTTTTCTGAGGCTCCTGCATCTCACATACTGTCTCATCATCTCTTTTTTGTGTAACAAAACCATAAAGTGTCATAATAAATAACAATTTTTATATTTTAAGCATTTTTATTGTTGATGCATGCAATCATTTCATTATGTCCAGATGTTATAGCCAAGCACTCTGTTATTCTGTCACATTATATTGTTGAACAGAGGAAATGAATTATGAATATGAATGAGATTAAAAAAAGAGAGTTTGACAGGATAATAAGAGGGGCATACCCATAAATCAACTGACACTTTGTAGTATATGTGATAAATTTCTGAAGAAGTTTTGACAAGGAAGGTAATGTGTATTGTGCGTGTGTGTCTTGTCTTTTCAATCTACATTTAATGCCAAATCATAAACCGCTATAACAAAAGGTGATAAAGTTGTTAAAACTATATGAGACTTCCCTCTTTTCTATGAAGAGGTATCGCGCATGCGATACACTACTTGCTCATTAGGTACTTTATGTCGTGATATGAAACTGCCACGTCCTTCCCCATCAAGTCTAGATGCTGTTCATGTGTGTATAGCAATGTGATTTGTAGCAGAGAGTCCCCTCTCAGAACCACAAGGCATGAGGAGGCAGGTTGACAGGACGGCTAACCAGGGAGGAATCTTGAATTGTAATGACACCATCGTAGTCACGGCGACGTACAGCTCGGAAAGCACAAGCCTGCTCCCTGTTTGATTGGACTGTAGTAATGTCGTGTCACTACGTACCGTCTCCAATGCGCATATTGTGACTAAATATGACTAGAAGAAATTTGAAAGAAAATTTTGCCATTTGTTTTCACCTCTGTGGAATAGTTGATTTTCACTGTCTTTTTTCAGCAGAAAGTGTCTATTAGTCATGGAAATGCTTGTCTTGGAGGGGCATGACATGTAATGTGCTGTTTTCTCAGTGCCTTGGCACATATTTTATATGCAGTTTTAAGTAGGCTATCTCCCCCTCCCCCTCGGCATAGCTGTGCTAACCTTTCAGTGGATTTCCAGGGCTCTGGTATGAATCATTGCTCGGCTGGTAGAAGTGTGATAACAGGCAGATGGTCCTCTGCGTCATAGGATGTCTGTGCTACACACTGGATGCCATGCGTTTGTTTGGGTTGCTGACTTCAGTTTGGGTAATTTGGTTTTCGCTTCTGTTTTTCAAAATTGGAATTAAAGATATAAAGACATCTTTGTTACATACAATGCATTCAATTTCATCATGGTAGAATTTGTATTCTTTTCCATGGGAAAGGCATTGTACACAATGCAGTTATGAAGCCCTTTAGGCTTCTAATGCAGAGATTATTCCAAACTGTGTTGGAGTTTCTGTATGAAATTCATTAAAAGATCATGTTTGTGTGTACATTTTTTTTTAAATACTTGAGTATGGAATGATTTGAGACAAATATGTGTATGGTTGGAAATACAAATGCATGTAAACACATACCTGTACGACTCTAATGATATGGATTCCACCATTTTATTTGTTTTGAAATATTGGTTAAACGGTCTATGAAATTGTATGTTTGTCTTGATGTTGTGCTGATATGCACACATACACACACGCACCCACACAAACTTACCTGTCAGCCTGAAGGTAGCCGAGGTTTTCACAAGTGGTTTCAGGCATGATAATAGTTGATTAGTAATTTGTATTCTTTAACCTTTGGGATGTCTGCAGACCACCTTCGTGATGAACTTAAATCCCATTTGGTGTTTCTACCACAAAGGTTAGCTGTGAATCAATTTATTGTACTTGCCAGAGGCAACCCAATGCCAGTAATAAATATTAAATGCATGGCAGTGGAGTCAAGACATATATAATCTGTTAAAGGGACTATGCAATGCAAATTAATGTATGTTAACTTGTATTGATTCATAAAACTCTGATCATCACTCATGCAGCCATGAGAATATCTACGTATGTGCCATATATCTGTTAAACTGTTTCTACTATTTTTCCTCAGATTACTTGAATACACTTGCAAAAAAAAAAAAAAGGCTTCAAAACAATGATTCTGTCAATGACATAATTTCTCAATCATTGTGAAAATACAAAACTGATTAACAAAAGACATTGGAAAGCACGTTCCCATAGACCCGCGCTTCTCAACCGGTGGGCCGCGATTTCGGCCCCAAAATGAAAACAAAATATTTATTTTCAATCGAACTTGACCTTGAAAAACAATTTATAAGAGCCAGAATGGGCTTTGCATTAAAAAGATGAGAAGCACAGCTCTAGACTGATTATAGATGACATTTTTTGCTTTAATGTCTTTTATTAATCGTATCAGTGACATGCAAGTTCTATTTGCGCATCCCTGTGACTTGACCATTGTATTCCTGTCATCTTCTTGATTAAGTAGGGATGATATAAAGTAACTACCATTGTCAAAGACACATATATTCCTTCAAGAGAACAGCCAGTATGTCATTGTAAGCAGTGAGACATGACTCAATGTTTTTCCTATCTATGAGGCAGATCCAGTTACTTTTTTTTTAATTTTCATTGAAATTTTCTGATTTAATTCAATTAACTGTTAGGTTAATTTCTTCTAGTGCCTATCATTGCCAGTATCTGCCTTTCTCTTTTGAAAGCTGGACTTCAAAGTTTATAAGGATTGATGTATCATGTGATGAAAAGTACTCTGTAAAAGTTCAGTTGACCCCTCTCTCTTCTTCTTCTTTTTTTTTTAAAGTCGTTTCTCTAGGATTTGATGCTAGAGCAGTAGCTGAAAAAGCCATGATGTACACAGTGCACATATTTTTGTCGACTCCAGAACATCCAGAATCTTGATACGTGCTTGCCATTTCTGACCAGATACAATCATTTAGAAATTGTAATAAAGCATATAATTGAAAAAAACCCAACAACAACAGAGAGAGATTGGTAAACCTAATCACACATCACTTCTCTGCCAAACTTGTTTTTATCCGTGCATGTGTGTGCTTAATTTCCTTGTGAGATGACCCTAGCAGCCGAAAACACCTGCCTGCAATGCCAATTATCTTCCTGTCCAGATTTATGTAAGACAAAGAGTGGACATCAATTAGTGTCATCCCCATATGCGTTGGCCTCTTCTGACGATAAGTTAATTGAATATATCACATGGCTCGTACTCCAAAGATATTGAATTCTTAATTGAGGGGCATGGTCTGTTATTTTTACAATTTTTTTTTTTTTTTGTTGGATGGAGATTATGAGTCATTATATATGAGGTGATATATTTTTTGATATATACTGAGATCATATAAATTTGTGATTAAAGGCCATAAACATGGATGTACAGTAAGTGACGTGTCAATATTTGATATGCACATGCAATCATCACATTCTCCTTTATTTAGTATCAGATTAGGAAGTGTATCCCATTTAAGGTGAAATGCCAACTGGTGTTTCAGTTTACTTCAGAATAAATACATGTAGAGTGAAATAGAGTAAAGTCAAACAATTTAGTCAAAATCTAACCCGAAATTCATTCATTCATTCATTCATCTTTATTGGTCTATGTCAGACATAGAAATTTGGTTTCCATTGACATTGCATTGTACCAAAATAATCACGACAATACAAACATCACAATTGAATATGTCTATGACAGGCACAATGAATACAAACAAAACCCTAAAAATCTATTACACAATATACATAATACAATATTTCAGTTCGTTTTAAACCTATATAACCCAAGCTATTTTAACCCTTCAGGAAATTAAGGGATGTAAAAGTTTCACAGGCTTTGACAGATTAAATGAGATAGTGATACGTATTGTATTTGTCTTTCTGTCAGTCTGTCTGACCTTAGGTTAAAGTAAGATGTGAACGAGCCCTACATATGTTCAGAGTGTGGAGTATGTGATATTATGAGATGCAGGTGAAGTGGGCAGGGCAG
Organism: Diadema setosum; assembly: GCF_964275005.1. Lineage (NCBI taxonomy): Eukaryota > Metazoa > Echinodermata > Echinoidea > Diadematoida > Diadematidae > Diadema > Diadema setosum. The sequence goes on from NC_092686.1 coordinate 37,992,337, forward strand.
GAGGGAGTGAATTTGGAGGCTTTTGCAGAATTGCAGCCCGGGAGGAAATGATGAAGATGGTAGGTATAATATTCCTGACACAATTTCAGCTTCCTCAGACAGGGGGAACTTTTACTTGACCTTTTAAAGTTGCTCCCGTCTCTTGGTGATGGCAGGGGCATGCAAATAGCCATGGATCACGCTCAGACACACAGACACACAGACACACAAACGTGCGCGGATGCACATGCCATACATTTGATCTATGAGATCGAGTTACATTGGTGCTGTTAAGGGCATAAATCGCTGTTCATGACAGTATGTTATTTTGATTACTACCCTTCTTCTGCCTCCTGTATGATAGGGCTGGCAGTGTTCTCTGCTATACCCTGTAGGGCGTCCGGGACAAAGGATTATGGACTTCACTGCGAGCCATGACAATACATAATTAGGTCACGAACAGTTCCTGTTTTTATCGAACCTGCGCAGTCAGTGCTGGCAGTATAACCACAGTGTGTTGACTCGAGTATTATATGGCATAAAAGAAACACCAAAGTATGCTTAAGCCATGGGTATGTTGTCATAGGATGAAGGTTAAAACAATGAAGCCATACTCTTTAGTAAATGATATTCATGTTGTGAAATATAATTTCAGGAATATTCATTTAGTTCTCACATGCTACAAAACTTACCATAAATCCTGGAAGATTATTTTGAGACTTTGCTAATTATTATAACCTTTTTAAAAAAATGTTTCCAGCCTAGTAAACCTAGTCAAAGTTTGTGGTCAAGTGAAGTATAATCCTAATGATTTAAACCGTTCAGACTATGATTAAAAAAAGAAATCAAATTTGGTAGTCTATACCTTTTCCTTTTGTTATAACTTGTAATGACAAAATATTGTAATAAGTGTCAAGATATCTTTGACCAGTAGAGTGTTGAAGATACTGTTAAATTTTAAACCAGAAAAAAAGAAATGAAAAGAATGAGCCAATATAAGCATGAAACATTCTTACTGGAATTATATAGGGGTTGCCGAAAGAGTATTCCGTCAGTAGTGAATAGTGTATGCTGTCCGTTCCTGTCCATGTGTGAATCGAAAGCATATGTACACTGTATTCAGGAGAGTAATAAAAAGTAATAATGGCATTTGCATGTTGATCATGAGTGGCGCGATACCAAATGTCACTTGCATGATAGAAATTACAAGCATTCTATGGGGAACCTCCCTCTGTTGATGTGATTAGATCTCTGTGAAATAATCTGCACCTCAATGAATCTACAATTGCAGTTTATATGGAACCTGATGTGATGTACCGGCAGTGGCTGCGCTAATGAATTGCGACTGGATTTTCGTAAATCTCAATTCAGTGAAAGGTCATATATATTGTACCATGGAAATCCCTACTTTTGTTTATGTTCTAAACTCTTGCATACTTGTGGCACTTTACAGATTTAAGGCATAATTTACCATTTGCAGAAGAAACAAAAACCCAGCATTAGTGCTTTAAAATAATTCTAAAATGTGAGTTAGGGATAGAAACAACCACTGTAAAAATTTGAATCGGTATAATCGATGTTAAGTATTGTTAAATACACAAAATGTGAACAATAGTTATAATAAAAATATTTCCAGACTAAATTGTCTACAGTTACGGTTTAATGAGAAAAATACTGATATCTCCTTATATTTTAGGCTTTATTGAAAAAAAAAATTCTATATATATACATGTATATGGTACAACTGTAGGATGTTTTATGATACAACAGACCTACACATCAAATGTGATATTTTGAAATTTTTTAAAATCACTGCTCCCAAAGGTAAACAGGACCTTTAAGATGTGCATGTAACAAATGAGTGCATACCGGTATTTGCTTTGTTTTGTTGTTTATGTTTATGATACAAAAACATTCATTAGGTATCAGCAGTGAAACTTATAAGGAGAAGAGCTTGTAAATGCACAACTGAATAAATGCTCATTAACCCATCATAAGGAGTATACCTGTGGAAATGGTCATGCACCTGTCATTTGGTATGCAGAGAAAGTGTTTGGTAAATGTCATGGAATGCAGGAGAGATTCCTCCAGCAGAAACAATACTGCATACGCCGAATATATCGCGAGTCGGGTGCTATTCGCAAAATTAAAGACAGGCGAAAGTATTGACTGTGATCAAGCTATGAATGTGACATACGTGATACATTCTACCATTCGGTACAGGACTCCACGATCGCGAATTTAACCACTTGCGAAATCGTCGCGAAGTTCCAATTTGCGAAAATGTAGACTTGCTAAATATAGTGTATACAGTACATCGTGTGAGCGTGCATGATGCTGCTGTAGGGTCAAACTGTGTTTTACAACAATTTAGCAGTCAAGAGATGGCTACTATACCTCCTTGCGACTGACGTAAACTTGACTCTTATTCTTAAGAGGCCAGTCCATCTATATTGTCAAACATGTCTCTATATTTATGTCATTTTTATGACATAACCCTCTATTATAGAATTCATTAACATGACTCATTTTGACTCATTTCCTTCCTGAGATTCCTCTTCCATCTCCATTCTAGCTCCAATCTGGACACATAACAGAGTTTGATGTTAGTTGGGTTCGCACAACGTTTCTAGTCTTAAAGGTTAACTTGAAATTCTAAACTTCAAGTTTAGAACTTCAAGATTATTGATTAGCTTGTCTATAGTTTAGCACTGTGCAGACACACTTGAAGGTTAACAATCTTGAGGATGAGTTGCTAATTAGAACAAGGCATCTTTGGGTATATGCTCTATCCATCAGTGGTGGGGGGGGGGTCACACTTGATAATAGAAGGATAAAGTGGTGATCAAAGATAGTTATAGTATAAATCCCAAAGCTTTTGTATATGCTGGATTGTTTCTTCTTTTTTTTTCATGCTTGTGAAAACTATTACAGGCCTACTACTCAGTCAGCCAAGTTTGACAGTTTCTGAAATCGAGTGACTACAGTTCTTAACGGTGTCTTTGATGCCTGTATTCTTTGTTGTCCAAGTTTCGTATGCCTATAGAAGCGTACTTCATGCAAATTATTTCTTCACTGTCCTTTCCATTAGAGTCTGCAATAGATTGTCAAAAAATGTAGGAATATTTTATAAATTGCGATTTCTGTCAAGAAAGGTGTTGCTTCTTCTTTATAATACTCTTGTATCACCTCATTTAAACTACTGTGCAATAGCTTGGGCAAATTCAGGTATGACCAATGCCAGGAGATTGTTTTCATTGCGGAAAAAGCTGGTCCGTATTATTCATCACTGTGATTTTCTTGCCCATACATTGCCTATATTTTTTAATCTGAAGATTTTAAAACTTAATGATATACATTATTATCAAAGTGCAATTTTTATGTATTTATGCTTTAGGTAGATGCTTCCAAAATGTTTGATTAACTATTTTCAAATAAGTGATAACATAAGATATGATATGAGAATCAAAGATAAATTTACATTGCCTTATGTCAGAACTATGCCATCATATAATTCTACATTTTTTAATGGACCCAAAATTTGGAATGCTATTCCGGTCGAAATAAGACAGAGTTCATCGCTGAATGTGTTTAAAAGAAAATTAAGATTGCATGTTTTAAATCAGTATGCCGAAATGGTGTGATAAACTTTTCTCTTATAAAATACGTCAGTGTGTGTGTGTGTGTGTGTGTGTGTGTGTGTGTGTGTATGTATGTGTGTATTAATTCATAAAGAAATGTTTTCATTCAATATTTTGATATTTTATGAATGAAATAGTGTGGGGACAGGACTTTTATATAAGGTATAGCCTTTCTGTCTGTCTCCGAACACTTTCAAATGTATTGTATATTCGTACTGATGCTTATTGTGATTATTCTTTTCTTGTTATAGTATGTGGTGTTGTCAATTTTCTGTATTCTCCTTTGTTTTTTTACTGAAAGTGTTGAATAAATCTAAATCTGAAATCTGAATCTGAGTAAGAGCTGTGTACTTTCACTGACGACCTCTCTTCCCAAGACTTTATTGATGCATTCTTTGCCATACCAAATTCTTTCCTTCATCTCTTTTGTGCATCTTCCATTAAAAAAAACAAAACAAAAATCAAACAAAAAACAAAAACTCTTGCCATATTCTGGACCCGTGGTGTCTGTGACTGTGTCATCTGGTTGCCAAGTTCCCGATCAGCTCATTTTTAGTCTTCTTGAATTTATCTTTTCTCAACCATTGTTCACACTGAAGAAGATAGCTCTCTCTACAAACAACTGGAATGGTCTAACTACACTGTACATCCAATTAAATACTTACTGAATGGATGAAAATTTTTGTTACTGATTCCTGTAACTTGATGAAGGTGACTGATGCCTCTAACTTGATAAAGTTTGGCATGCCTCAACCTTAAAAGGGTGCCAGAGGAATTAGTGTTTTCTTTGATTTTGAGAAGATGTACTGATTATGGTATGAGACACCAATTTATGATTCACTCCCTTTAGAGTGCAGTAAACCATTGGCTCTCTCAGCTTAGTGCTTGTCTTTCTGTCACCATATTCCAAAGTTTTGTTGTGTTCTCTGTGTGACATTTTGTTAAATCCACATTTGTCTCCATGGGTAGCTCACTTTTTTTGATGGAACGTGCTGACTGAATAACTTTATACACAAAAGGGCAGCCAAAGTTACAGTGGTAAGAGACAACGAAGTGGGGGTGTTGAGGTATGGAAGCAATGCCGTAAAGGAACAGCCATCATACGTGTGTTCATGCACAGATATCGTTGTATCGAAACTGCTCTGTGTCTGGTCTCGCATCGCCCCGCTGTGGGCACGGGGATGGGAATACAGTGCATACTAATGTACGTTGCTCGGCGATCGGTCTATGCGGCGGTGGCGTAAAAACAGAAAGAGGAGCTAGTCGGTCTCCGTCGGTGCCCTCATACTTCTTGAGTCGAGGAGTCTGGGAGCGAGCAGAATGTGGAGCAGACACGGGCAGAAAGAGGTCAGCGGCATGCTTTTACAGCAAGGATGAGGCACTTGGCTTACTTGTTATCAGCCGTGGCAGTATCTAGAAAGGCAATGCGGGCAGTGACCCAATGCTATACCATCTTCAGAGTTTCACTTGTACGTGGTGTCATTCATGTGCCCCATCTCTTAGATGACAATCTCATATCATATATCAGCAATCTGTTGATAATATGCAAAATGAGTCCTCCCCTATGAAAAATTGTAGGGCCTGAATATATCAATATATAAATATGTACATATACATCATTATACACACATACAGTGTATAAACTAACCACTGGTCTTTAATCTTTTAGATGGATGTGTTATAAGCTTTATATTTTTAAGAAAGGAAGTTAAGAACATTAAACTTTGCCCAGACACTTTTGTATCACTTTGCTTTTTGCCTTTTGTCCTTTGCAGTGTCCCATGTTTTATGTCATTTTGTTTTTACAATTTTTTTTTTTTTGAGATCTGTTCATTATATGAATCAGCTCTTCTTTGGGATTAACCTGAGATGAGTTTTAGTTTGTTGGATCGCATATGAATGTAGACATTTTAGTTGGTAGTGGTTGTTTTCGTTTGATGGCTGATTGCTACACACAAAGGAATGAGGTGATCTTATGTACCTGCCTGCAACATGCTGAGGTCAAATATAGGGTCACACTTTCAGGGTTTACTGTGCACTTCCGGTAATACAGAGTTACTGTGCTGCAGCAGGCACAGGCAGAGTTTATCACATACAATCAAACTGCAGAGCAAAATAGTAGCAAACCTTAAGTTAACGAAGAAGTTTAAGTCTGATACCATGTGTGGATTATCCTTTATTTCATTTCATACAAACTACCCAATAAACAAGTGTAAACCAATGCAGGAACTTCTCTAATGTTGATAAGTTGATAGGTGGGTCACATAGAAACGTGTCCCATGAATACATCGGTATATCCCACTGTGGATCACGTGAAACACAAATGTGCATTTCCAGTCCATGTTCAAGTACAATTTGTAGCTTGTAATCAGTCCAGAATGATAAATGCTGTATTGGAAATTGGACATACAATGTACATGTACCAGACAAGAGTGTTTGTGGAATGGTAAAGTTCAAGAATATTATGTTTCTAAAGGAAAGTGAAACTTGTCACAGTCACATGTGGAAATTAGTGCTGATATCATTGCCTCATAATTTTCCAATTTGCCAGCTCATAATTCTTAGATAAATTGTCTCTTTGAGAGGAAATAAAGAGAGAGAGAGAGAAAAAAAAAATGGTTTCCTTTGCATTAAATTGTTCCATGGCAGTAATAGCCTATCATAACTCTCATCCATAAATGGGGAATGGTGTGTGGTTGGTGACATCATTGGCTAAAAACATAATTTTTGTAATATTTTTGTATGCAAATCATTGCCAGTGACTGGTCAGGAAATGTTTTCTGGAAAAAATGTGAAAATTCAAAATGTCATATCTTCCTTATTTCTTATCTGCTTTTTGTCATTTTTGTGTTGTTCTGTAGGGAATATTTTTCTCTTTTGTTTGAAATGTATTTATTTTTATGGTGGATTTCTCCTTCAACTGATTTAAATATATATGTCATAGGTGATATAATACAAAAATCTGGATTATGCTCATATTTCCTTTCAACACAATATTATCCTGAAAAACCCTCCAGGCAAAGACATACAGTTTTTCAGTGTCTTCTCTTAAAGCCCAAACAAAGTTCTGGTATGCCTGCAAAAGTTGTCAAATTTTGCTCCAAAATGTGAACGTATGCCTAGGAAATGTGCGGAATAACGCTGTAATAACAAGATATTCGATGGGTAAGGACGAAAATGGGATATATTAACCAAAAACATTCAGTCTCGGAACTTACCCGAACGGGGTCAGGCTAGACTCGGACTCGGGGATAACTCGGCCTCGCTTTGCTTGACGGTGGGATGAGTTGTACTGCTACTGGTTTTCCCTCTTGATTGTACAGTACTATGCATACGGGAGCGGCCTTTATAAACTACATTGTAGCGTTCTGGCTACTCGCAGTAATGGTCCGAGTTGTTACAACACGCGCATCAAAAACCTCTTTGGCGCGCATGCAAAATTAGTGTGCGCCTCTCAAGCACCTCTAAAAACAATCAAAGACAATTGATAAACAACAACAAAAACTTCAAAGACCGCGCGTCTCAGCAACTGAGGTGATGTGCGTATTATAAAGCGTCTTTGCTAGTAGGCTTGAGGACCGCGCGCTGTCCATTTGTTTTGTACAGGATTAGCACGCACTTTCCTGTCTGCTCAGTAAGGCCTCGTTTGGCCGGTGCCCGTAGTATTATAGAGTACTGATGAACATGGCGATCACGAACTGTGTGTAAATTGTCTGAAATAGGGTCGAGTTTTCCCTGAGACCGAGTTAGTCTGGAGCCTTCTGGAATAAAAGTCGGTTTACCGACTTTTATTATTTTTCTCAAAATACTCCAAAACGACTCATCATTCCGGCAAACCGCGTCAGCCAGGTAAGTTTCTTTGTAGACTCTTTCGATATATTGCAAGCAAATATGAAATGGTGCCAGACGGGTTCTCAAGCCCTTACCAGAACTTAGTTTTCACTTTAAAGCTCATTCCAGATACGCAACATTCTTGCTTTGTAAGAAGAAGAACGCATCTCAAAGAGAATAAACCATTCTTTACATAAAAGTAGGCAAAGAGAACCATTTTGGTCATGGAGAATAGACGTATTTGGTCTTTAAACATTGTAACTTATATCAGTCATAACTGGGGGGCTTCCAAGATATTAAGAAGTAGATTCAGTGGGTTATGCAATGAGTCAGGTGCATTGCTATGTCAGTGCGTGCATCAACTACTACAGTAACCAGATGGTATTGTCAGCAATTGAGGGTATCGCCAATACGTAGGTGCCGTGCGCAGAGCAACGTTTCAGATGCATTATGGGATAGCTCATGGGACAAACTTGCCCTGGTTTTGGCTGCACATGCACTTACATCACGCTCTGTCTTTATAAAGAGGTATTTTTTGTTGAAGATTTCTTCGCTTTCCATCATGTGACCAGCACATTGAAGCCTTGCAGTAGTGAACCATGACTCTAGTGACCGCAAATCAGTAAAGCTTAGACACTTTCAACTCTTTGAAGCTGAATTATAGCCAAGAAAAAAAGGGCTAACAACGAAAAAGCAGACAAAGAATTCCATTGAATCGTATGAGAACTGCGACTCGCGTGAGACAACCGGAAGTGAACAAGGGACCGAGGAATCCCACAGTGCACCTGTGACAGAGCTCTTCAGCATGCGCAGGAGTGTTTTACGTCATTGGCGATAGCGAGAATTACAATGTATGTAAAAAACAAAGAAGAAAAAGAAAAAAAAAAAGAACTTAACGTCAGTTCAGTAAAGGTTTCAAATGGTGATGACAGTCTGACTGGATAATGCTTACTGTACTTTCCAAATCTGCTCAGGTTTTAACCTCACTAGGCAATTCATGCAAGTCTCTTTTCCTCTTGATGTGCCAGATTATTGACTACTAGATTGTTTCATAAGATCAAGTTCCTTAAAGTCTGATGTCAAACTATATACGTTGATCTTGAACAACTAGTTTTCAGGAATCAAACTCCGCATAATGACATCAATACTGGGCTTGATCATAGAAAGCAGATAGTTGTGTAAGAGGTTACATTCTTAATTGCATCCTGAAACTGAAATGTGAGGCATAATGAATGCCTTTGTTGTTTTTGTTGTCACACAGATGGAAATAATAGCCTACATCTATATGTCATGTCTTGCGTGTTTCGAGATGTGGCATGTGTGATATCAACTTTATCAAGTATAAACTTCCTCATTTGTAAATGCAAAGATCCTCTGTTTGAGGCAAAAATTAAGGATGTAAAGTAGATTGTTCATCTTGTTAATGGTTATGGCATTAGCTATTAATTGCACCCTTACCATTAACATGATATACAAAACAAACTAAACCAAAAAAAGAAGAGAGTCGGAATATATGCGATCATGTACCAGTATGTGAATGTCAACATCTCTGCAATGTACAGTAACAATGGAGAGGTTACATTCCAGCACCCCCTTCATTTCCCACAATTTTGTTTCAGTAAAATCATATAAGTCACAAGTGTAAGCACAAAATCATATTTTTTGTTGTCTACTGTATTTTTCTTTATTGTTGATTTTGTATAGCTATGTACATTTATTTCTCTAATTAGGTGATCCGAGTATCCTCTCGGATCACCTTCTGTTTTTGTACGGATTCTTTCTTCTTCTTCTTCTTTTTCTTATTTCTCCCCAAAAGTTGTGCATCGATTAGCTCAGAAAGTCCTCTTCCTATCAATTTCAAACTTATACCATATATGTATCGTCTCCCAAAGACGGCAATCGAACTAAAATCAAAGTGATCAGTCGACCGTGACGTCACAATGACGTCATTATATGAAAACACATTCTCAATCATATCTCATTAATGGAATGGAATTTTTCAATGAAATTTATGTCACATATATTTCAAGTCAAGCGCATTCTACTCATATTCTCAAAATTCATCTATACCTTAAAACGTGCGCGTACGCGCGCGTTGAAATATTTGTATGCTCAAATCGAGCTCAAATTTTTTTTGCACACGTTTCAGACCATTTAGAGCATTTTTTGAAAAATTGAAAAAATTTTACGGACGCGTACGCGCGCGCGCATATACGCACGCACAGCTCATATGCAATAGAAATTTCCCGTTTTTTCACACTTATCGCCTGCCTGAAATGTCAGGGAATATGTCTACCAAGTTTCAAGTCAATCCGACTCAATATGACGTCATACGGGCCCGTCAAAGTTGAAATTCCGCGCGCGCGTCAATGGCGATATACAGTGCAACAATGCCAAAAAACCGCCAATTTTAAATCCAATTTTACTCGTCAGGATGGACGGTGACCCCCCATTTTCTTTACATATTCTGAAAGCTGATGAGTTGTACATGACATTTCATGGGTTGGCGATGCTGGAAAGATGATTAAAACATATCAAATTTCTTAATAAAATAAAAAGAGTAAATTTTCAAAATGACGTCATCAAATTACAAGTTCACTCGAGCGTATCTCACTTATCCTTTGCCCATTTTCATTCAGATTTCAGTATGTTGTAGCTTACTAAATGCTCTTTCATTAATATAATAACAACATTTTGATTAGATGACGGCATCACCTCGTAATATTGGATTGAAAGTAATCTTGTCAAATTTGACCAGTTTACGTGTTATCTTAATGGGAGTGCAGTTTTTCTGGAAATGAAAATTGACATGACTATCTTTTTCGAGCATTAGCTCACTTATGCTTCAGTGAATTTCTCTAAGATTTTAATATGTTGTAGCTGAGACTTTAGGCTATCGTTAGTGTGCCCTTCATTTTTTCATACGGTATCGGGATCACGTCCAAAAACTTGGTTGAAATCAAAGCCTATCTTCGATGTATTTTCATATTTCTTTCTTTTTCCAACTTTCTTTGCAATAACTCAAGAAAGAGATACTCTATCACCACCATATTTTGCACATGTTTAGTTCATGTCACGTACATTATTTCATAAAATAACAACTACTTCATCAGACGCCATCTTGGGTATGTAAATTAGGGTCAAAGGTTATAAATGTTTCATCCTGTATCTTGGTGAATACATGTTCTATCTTCCCCATATTTTGCACACGTAAAGACCGTGTTACAAGGATCATTTCACAAAATAACCACTTTTTGCTCTGATGCCATCTTGTCTGTGCAGATCGGGGTCAAAGGTCATATGTACTTCTTTCTTTATCTTCGTTATGACGTGTTATCTCTATGGGAGGGAAATTTTCTAGATGTGAAAATTGACATGATTGTCTCTATCGAGCACTAGCTGACTTACCCTTCGGTGAACTTCTCCCAGATTTTAATATGTTGTAGCTGAGACTTTGCGCTATCGTACGTGTTCCCTTTGTTTTTCATATGGTGTCGGGATCACGTCCAAAAACGTGGTTGAAATTAAAGATTATCTTCGATGTATTTTCATATTTCTTTCTTTTTCCAATGTTCTTTGCAATAACTCAAGAAAAATAGCCCCTATCAACCCCATATTTTGCACATGTTTAGTTCATGTTACGTACATTATTTCATAAAATAACAACTACTTGATCAGACACCATCTTGGGTATGTAAATTAGGGTCAAAGGTCATAAATGTTTCATCCTGTATCTTGGTAAATACATGTCTTATCTTTCCCATATTCTGCACACGCAAAGACCATGGTATATACAAGAATCATTTCACAAAATAACCACTTTTTGCTCAGATGCCATCTTGGGGGTGCAAAGTGGGGTCAAAGGTCAAATATACTTCATTCTGCATCTTTGATAGTGTATACGGAATTCGGTACCCAAGATGGCAGGTCTGACTCCCTTTTCAAAATGAGAATCCAAACATCACACGACCAATGTCCGTAATCTCAGGTGAAAACTCGAATCATTGATTTAAAAAAAATCGGATCACCTAATTTGTCAGTCTTGACAAATTCCGAGTCTAGTTGTATTTTGTGTTGGAAATGAAAATAAATAAATTGAAATGAAATGAAATGAGTGGAGCTCAAGGTTCATGAGGAATACCAAATCTCAGCTGTGTTTCTTCCTCCTGCATTCATGAAATTGAGGCCCTTGTCAAAAAAGAACCAAAAAAAGAAAAAAAAAAACCAACCCACCAACAACAACAAACAACCCAAGACAAAAACAAAAAACTCATCACACAGTTTTGGCCATTTCGATTGTACCATGAATTCCATGGAAGTTACCATTGGATGGCAAAGATACCATAATTGTAACTTTTAATGAATGGCCCCCAGGTTTCTTATGATAATTATCACTCAGCCTGTAATGTGCTGGATATTTATGCACCAGATGCAGCTTTGATAAAAGTCCATCACACCATGATACCACTTATTCTAAGTTTCTCTACAAGTTAGCCCTTTTAATCTTAAGTTTGACTTTAGACTGCCAGTAAATCAGTGTCTTTCTTGCCAGGTAGTTGAAGGCTTCTGTTGCCATAGTAACACAAGGGGGAGAAGAGGGTGGATGATGTGGATGCCTTTTGCTGAACTCACTGCCAGGAGTATGTGCAAGAGCGAGATGCCCTCCTTGGTACATTGACCTCATATGCAGGGTGCCCAGGAGTGGCAAGTCTCAGGTGTCAGTGTACTTCCGTGAAAAAAGAAAAATTGCGACACTGAAAATCAGGAACTTGTGGCAAAAGATCAATATCAAATTTGGGACTTGACATAAGATATTCTGCACTATTTTCCCCCAATGCTGTGGACTTTGTACATGGCTGAACCCACCAGTTTTTGCCTTAGCCACAGGTTGGTACACAAGTTGGATGCACAGCTATCAGTGTAGATCTGTAGTCCGTGCTGATATAAAGCAGATAAGCGCATGTTGTGTAAGCCTCTTTGCACCCATGATCAATGAAGTGATATTCTAGCTAACTCATTTCCATATTCAGATCTTGTATGTGTTGTGGTAATGGTGCTTATGCTTTCTACTACAACTCATCTGACTCATATTATTACCAATCCCAGGTGATATACAGTGTATATTTATTCTATTTTTTTGTTCTACCTTCACGATGGAAGTGTTCTATTTTCAATAGTGAAACGTTGCCAAAATGTTGCAGGTATACGTGATCTTGAATTTGAGATGATTCAGGATGCCAAAATTTTGTGCCATCCCATCAATTGAATGTTTCCGAAACAGTGGCTAACAGCGTCTCTCAAAATATTGTGGTGCGAGTAAACAGAAGCATATTTACAACCCACACAACTTCCTGCTATAATATGTGTATCATGACAAAAAATGGCATGGTCTATTCCCCCGATACACACATTTCTTTTGAACTTTCTTTTGTGGGCAGTGTGTGTGGCGTCATACTGTACGACTTAAACAGTGCTTAGTCAATTTGAGCCACTGCTTCTGTGTATGATTGTTTGTATTTAGGGGCGGATTTGAGGGTGACCCAGTTAACTACACAAATCATGATTAGGAGATTACTATAGATCTGCATTATTTGCTCTTCCCTCAAAAACTTCACAGTCCTACTGATTTGATGCTCAGGAGCAAAACAGAAATTCTGGATGCTTAGAAGTGTGTGCGATCGGGGAAGAGTGAAATATAGTCTTTGGTTTGGGTGATAGACCTCGGAGACCAAACTTTACTCTTCGCGTGATTCTCATTTTCGTAGATGCCAGGAGTGGCAAGCTGTTAACTTACAATGGTCTCTTCTTGCTCTCAGCATTCCCAGTTTCCCAGAAAATCTCCTCACCTCAGATCTAAATAAGTTTGTACACTTCCTTGTCTTTCCTGTGTATAAATGCTAGAAACTTGTGATGATTCGGTCGTAGTCTCGAACCTGATCTAGGTAAAAATCGGATGGTACAATACGTCATATTCAAAGCCTGGCACAAAGTGGAAAAAAAAGAGGTCAAAGTATACCAACCACACACTGGTGCACATGTAAAGCAGTACACTTAAAATCTAACCATGTTGCCAGAAAGCAGAAATAGAATTGAGCACACACAGGATGTTTATGTACAATGCTTGGAGTTGTGAGATATGAAAAAAAAAAAAAAAACAACACCAAAACTTGACTTTGTAGTATGCAAACACACTGCATGCAGTAAATTATTGCAAAGTTTTTCCCCCAAAGTGCAATACCTGTTATGGCCAATTTGGTTGGGAGGTAAATTGCCACATTATAGTGAAGTTTTACATCCAGATATATCAAAATGTTTGACATTTGCATATTGCCTCAAATTTTTTTATTTTTTTTTTTAAAAATCTCACTCTTTCCAATTGTGCACACGTGTAAATCGTCATAGAACCATCCTCTGTCCAAACGTTTCAAGGGTATGGGGACGTGAAAGGAAAGAAAAACCCAGCCAAAACAGTCTTTATATTCTCACAACTGACTATTTTGTTCTTCCTCTGCCAGTTGTAGGAAATAAACTTCATCATATTAGCTGAATACCATCCAAAGTTCAGCTGATTAAAAGATGCTTTAGTATCGTGACCGTGCACCAATTACAATGTACCTACCTACATGGTCTTTGTTAAACAGATGTTGTATCAAATTTCAGTGCTCTGTTCCTGATTTCTTTTCCAACAGAAATTGAAATGAGGAAGTAATCAGGTGAAGTGTGTGTAATATTATTAATGGTTAGATATTTGTTCAAAAAGTGCATTAAAGAACAGTCCCTTGTAAGAAGGAAGTTTACTCAGAGAAGTGATAAATGTTCTCTTTGTGAGACTTCTGCTAGGTAAGATTAAAATCTAATGTGTGGTGTGAGGTGAAGACAAGTACCAGGTAGCTTGCTATCAGTTTGACTTGCAGGTAGAAATTTGTCTAAGTTTACATAGCTCTTGGGAATGTAGAACCTTTATGGTAGAATTAAAGGGGAAGGCTAGTAACTGATCAGTGGGAATCAGTGGAAATGCTGGGAGATGATTGTTCCAATCCTTACGAGATTCATTCAAGAGTTCATTGTATATCTATTGTTGTGTGAAAATGATTTGCTTCAGAATGGTCTCATATTCAAGTAATGTGCAGTTTAATGCTTCCAGGTTAGCGTCCCTGGTCAGTGACGGAGCATTAATCTGCACATTACTTGAATATGAGACCGTTCTGAAGCATATCATTTTCACACAACAATAGATATACAATGAACTCTTGAATGAATCCCATAAGGATTGGAACAATCATGTCCCAGCATTTCCACTGATTCCCACTGATCAGTTACTAGCCTTCCCCTTTAAACAACTGTTAGGAGAGTTATGCTTGTGATTATATAAATAATCCACGTTTTGCTGTGTTGTCATTTTCATTCTTTATAAGGATTGATGCGACTGGAGTAGAAAAATAGTTTTGTGGAAATACATGTATACCTGGTAGTGAGAAACTCCATCACAAAATATGTACCTCACAACTAGCTTAGAACCTTCTCATAGGCTGCATGTATACTTTCCAATCTTTGAAGCACGTTTCTATACCCATAACCACGTCATCAAAACTGCTTTGTGTTTATAAACTGCCCAAAACTCCCTGAAAGTTGTTTGGAAACCCTAGTTTTGCACTAGAAATTAGTTGATAAACACACCCATAAACAGCCAAAAAGTTTCTTAGGTTGTTATATGCTGTGGGCTGTGAATTCAGTTTATTCACCAAACTTACTGCAATCAATATGGGTGTGCAAAGTCTGTGTAAATGTAACTGAAGCTTGTAAATGTGTAATGATGTTGATTTTTAGTTTTTGATAACCCCCCCCCCCCCAGTAATGAAGCTGAAGATTTTAGTTTTTATCCAGTCTGTTTATCTGCCCATCCACCCATCCATCTGCATACATGTGCATATAATCTATTAACTTTAATAGGGAGCCAGCTAGAGTATGGAGCTTTCAATCATATAGAAAGGAAAAACAATATATGTCCATACAAAAACTGGGGTTGCAAGGTCAAAGGATGCTTGTAAGATGAGCATGATGGCCAAATTAAGAAGGGTTCATAAGGGATTGAACAAATGATATGAAACATAATTTGAGGATAAGTTTAGAGAGGTCAAAGGTCAAAACTTGAATGATATGGTTTGGGGGAGTTTTATAGGCATGGTCAGGTCAAACAGATAAAAACCTGTGGATTGAAAGGGACAGTGACAGGTAGAGTTATAGCTGTATGAGACAGTTACTACATGTATGTTCATACATTATTGCACCTTTAGGAGCAGACCCACCATTTGGAGCAGACACAGTCTGTTCTTGACACAGGATTTGTTTCGATGTTCACATACTACTCCAAGAGCTCTAGCGGCATTGGCAGTATGTGGTACTGGTGCTGAAATCTTGCGTAAACATACTCTTAGCGGTATCTTAAGAATTAATCTGCCTCCAGTCATACAAGTTTGTACACGCAGGTTGTCCTGTGGAACCCATGAGCCAGGACTGTTGCACGAACAGGCAGGGGAGGTGATATTACTTATGAGAAATTGGATACGTGGGACTAGGTGAGGATTAACATTGCACGAGCTACTAAAATGTGCGCATTGTTCACGGGAAGTGTGCGGATAATAACCACTGGAACAGTCTTCACTTTCTATTCATACATGACATTAAGTGTGGGATTGTCCCAGTGTACGAAGCAAAACCAATAAATTTGATAGTACATTGTACTTACACAAAGGGTATTGGGCTGCCATAGCTCTGGGGACATTACATGTACAACATGCTGCTATGTTCACATGGTACTGAACATACAGAACAGTCATAAGTCACTGCACAGTCCAGTTTGTCGGGTGCAAGTTTGTAGCACTTTGATTCATGAAAATAGACTAATCAAGCAAACATGTTCAGAGATTAGTGTTAAACGTGTACATGGGTCCATGGCCTTTCTGCAAATCGTGACAAAATCATTACCACACTCCCATTCATCACAAAACTTGATGTGTCTTGTTATAAGTTGTGTGTTAAAATTGTATCTTGATGATGCATCATGCTGTGCCCACGTGCTGTATCATGGAGTCGTGCATTGCTTTCATGTTGGAGCGAGTGTGGGTTTTCATTGGCAATTAACTTTCCGCAGATTGTGATCTGAAACTTGTATACTGTATGGACATACAATGTCCATTGTAGTTGAGGTAATGCAACAAGTAGACATCAACTCACTAATAATGAACTTAGGGTTTTTTTATTTGCTGTTACAATCTCTGCATTACCACTGTTGAAATATTATCGTCCATTAAATGTTCTATACAGTACAATAACATAAATGATAAATGTCATGAAGTAATTTGTTCTTAAACTGCTAATCAAAGTGTGAAATGGCTATATAAAAGATGAAAAGAAGAGAATGTAATGCATTATTAATGTCCAACAATTATTAATGGTTCAATATTTGGTACAACCATCAAGTTTTATCTTCTGTGTACTGGAACCATCTAGTCTGAAAAAGAGTTTTCAAGTGGTGTATATTTCATATCTTTACATACAGTTTTTCAAAACACTGTCAACTCTGTGTGGGTTAAACTAAAGATTGCTTTTAGTCAAATATTTGCCCAAGTCAGAGTAAATACTCAGAACAAAATATAAAGCGGTGTGTGTTTATGACATCATTTGAAGCAAACACTGCCAGAATCCAGGCTTTTACTTCACTCTTAAGGGCTTTTTACACAATTGCAAATTTTTGCTTAGTCTCGTACCAACGGTGGGGCTAAGGGGGGGGGGGGCCTTAGCCCCACCATTGGTACCGCACTTTCTTAGCCCACTTTCTGTTTACACTTGTTTTTACCAAAGTGGGCTAGCCCCACCGATAATCCTGTACTATCTGGCCCTGCAAAATAGCAGGGTTAGCACCGCAATTGCGGTGCCAAGCAAGCGAGTATAAACAGAACGAAAAAATAATCCGGGGCTAAGCGACGGAGACGAAGTCCGACCCCCACTGACCAATCAGAAACGAGGTAATCAAGTGCTGCCGATGCGTGCGTGTACTTGTACAGTGCACAGCATAATCATGAATATTCATGTGGTTTGGAAAGTACGGGACTAAGAAATATGAGTGTAAAAAGGTCAATTTTCTCCTTAGCCCAGGACAAGAGCTTAGTACGGGATTTAATGGCAAGTGTAAAAAGCTGAAAAAATTGGTACGGTACTAACGATAGTCCTGGGTCAGAGAAAGTACGGGTTAAGAAACACAAGTGTAAAAAGGGCTCCAATAGACTATTTCTGATATGAGGAGAAGACTGTCTTTTTGTAGACGTTTTTGCCGATAAAGGACATTTTTTTCCCCATTTTTTATCGTTGTAAAGTTGTGGGCCAAATATTATAGCACATCAACGTTTCAGGAAATATCTTTATACCCCTCAAATCTACAAAGAGGTAGATAGTTTATATTGTTTATTTGTTATGATTGTCATTGTTCGGTTGTTATGGTGTGGTTGCTGCCGAGTTATGATTCTTGTTCATATTGTTATAGTTTACCGTTTTAAGCCCCAATATTTGCTGTTGTTGGTTGTGATGTGCTTTGGTCAGTGCAAAGGAGATGTCAAGCCATTGTGACATCACATACTCTGGCAGGCACCTGTATGAGAGTTCATTGCACTAAAAAATGGTCATTGTTTGTTGGCATGGAACTTAAGCTCTGGAACAAGGGGCCTTTTTTAACAGAGAGAGAGAAAGACATCTGTTTTTTATGTTTGTGGTGATCTTCTTTCATGTTATTGTGTGTGTACTATTGTTGAAAAAGATAATAGATGTTTTGAACTGTAGTCAGTCAGATATGAAATATTGTACAATATGCAGGGAATGGTTTCTGTGTGTATAAGGGATCATGAAGATAGCTTTTAACCCATATGTGAAGAAACACAAGATATGAAATGCACTCTTAATCAGTGCTTGAAAATGTCAGTAAATGGACAGTTTGCCCATTACTGTCGTCTCGGATGAACAGTGCACCATCCACTTTGCATGTCTAAAATACTCCCAACATGTGATGATTATACACTGTAGATATGTGTGAGCGCTCCTTTCCTTGAGTACATAGAAGCTGCTGTGGTTCAGTGGACAGGACTGTTTACTCTCGTGTATGAGGTCCCTAATTCAAGTTCATTTTTGCTGCCTGACACACGTACATGAAGTTATATTCTTCTGAAGGCTATTCTATTTTTGCATACATTGTAATTCTATCCTTCTATCATCTGCTGTCTGCTGATGTAGTGATCAATGTTTTCCCTAGTCCCTTTAGATTTGTTCAAATTGAGTTCCTTTTTGATGTTGTTGTGATTTCTGTGGCTTATTGTTTTAATTAATTAGTTCTGGGTTGAATAGACTATCAGAATAACATGAGAGAAATAAGAACCCCTCCCTTCCCTCGCGCGATTAACCACTGATATAGTTATAGGAATCGTTATCATGTTTACTACAGTAGGTGTAAAGCCTCTTGTGTGGAGGCCTGTTTACATCTGAGCAGCTATGATTAATTTTCTGCTCGCCTCTGCCAATTAGTCACATGACATTCCTATCAAGTGGATACTCAGTCTGCTACCCCCTCCCCCTTCCCCTATTTCCTCCTTGCAATTCCTCTTTTCCTTGTTCTTTTCCCTATCACATTCTAATACATGGGGCAAAGGGGGTTTTCAGACTTGCAAATAATCATAGTTTTTGTCTTTACAATGCATTTGTAAACATGCATGGATGGAGTTATGCAGAGTTTGACTCAGAACAGACTTCCCTGTGCTGAATGCAAACTGCAAATGATATTCCCTGCAATAGTTGTGTCACAAAGTCCATGGCCGATCAGTCAAACGTACAACTCTTGATACAATTGCATGCAAGAGTGCGTTTCTAAGCGAACACAATGGAAGTGAACAAGAAGTTGAAAACTAAGCTTCATCCCCTCAATTTTGTTTTGGAGGCCAAAGCATTAATTCAGACTACAAATACGCGACCAGAATCAAACAATTTTGATGACTGCACCTCGCCTGAGCACAATTGAGCAAACATGATTTGAGAAATATGCTGGGCAGAAATGTGAGGCTCAAGCTTGCTTTTGGACTCTCAGAAAGTAAATTAACCAGAGTAAACATTTGTTCACCATTTACAAACAGGTTTATAAACAATTTTTTTTCTTTTGTATTAAAGTATGAAACCCCCACAGATTGTAAAGCATATCTCTCAGGAGAGGCAAGATTGAGGGGTAGGGGAAAGGGGGTAAGAGAAATGGGATGTTTTTCTCTGCCTGAGATTCAGTTTCTTGGACATGCAGGATTTGACAATCCCTGTGGTGGGAACCTGTAAATGCCCCCACTTCCTCTGGGTCTAACAGCAGTAGACATACAGTTTTCTTCTTACTGAATCTGTGATACAGCAATCATGCCAAAATATCAGTATTTTAATAGTAGTCTGGGTCATTTCTGTCATGTTTGACAGTGGCTTTACAGGGCTGATTCATCATTATTTTTTGCTTTTCACCTGAAGATACCTTGAATAGAAGAAGAATAACATGTTCATACACACTGTCACCATGTGCAATCAACGTTTAAAAGAGGAAAATAAATTAGTGGCTGCATAGATATCAGTCGGCGATCGATAGACTTGATATCCCAGCGTCTTCTCAATACTGTAATGCCAGAAATTTTGGTAAGAGGCAAGATTCTCGATAGTAGAATTAATTCCTTATTGCCTGTCTTTAATAGACGTAATGGATGGCGAGTGCCAGTGGCGTGTTGCAAAATGTTTCATGCTGTGAAAAAGGCAGTTGGCTCTGATTTGCGAATGTGTCTAGTTTTACATAAACAGCCCCATAGCATACCTGCAAAGTAAACTGTAGCTTCAGTATAGGATGGCAAGATGTTCAGTTGTGTTATAGTTGTTGTTGTTGTTGTTGCTGTAGAAATTACCTAATCATTCAGAAAGGAATGCCTCTCTAGAGCCTACACACTCTCCACAAAGGTATGTTTTCCAAGAGAAGTTTTCAATCAATGCAGTCAATCCAGAAGACCTATCAACACGTAGCAAAAATCAACAAAAACAAAACCAGTGCATACATGCATGTAATTAGAGGTTGAGCAATGGCAGTGACTTTCAGTCTGTACAAAAAAATGATAAATCACAACTTGTCAATGTCAAATTTGAGTTTTGAATTCTTGAAAAGAAGTGCAACTCCAAGGAAATCTGGTATTGTATGAAGGTAGTCACTGAAATTTTTGTTTTGTTTTGTCTTGTCTTCAGAGCAAAAAGAACAAATATTCAGAAAGTTATGGTCTAGCCATGATCAGCAAACTGTGTGTGTCATTTGTTTTGGTGTCACAACATTATTGTTTTATTACGAGTTTAGACTGACAGTGATTAAATGAGAGAGTTATCATGGCCAGCTATCATAGATAACATCATATCAGGGCCAGACAGTGCATATACCATACATTGCCCCAGTTGTGTGATGATTCACTCATTTTGGGGCCAGAAAAGTGACCTGGAGCATTCATGCTGAAATCATCAAGGACTGTATGGTGGGCTTGCAGGAGGCCGGCACCGCGAGTGGGGCCGTCCGAACACTCACCGGAGGGGAAGACAAGTAGCCCATTCAGCCTTTAAGCGCAATCGACTCTATTTTTCGAGCGGTGAATACGTGAGTCAGGGGTACCGACTGCCGGTGGGCGAGTTGATGCTGATGGATGTGTGTGTGTAGTCAGCCAAGTCCCCTCCTCCCAACCGATGCTCTCTTGCTCTCCTTCTCTCGGACGGACGCGCTGCTGCTGCTGCGTCAGGGACCTCATATGGGGGTCTTCTCCGATTCCATTCAAGTCTGCCTCAACTTGAACGCTTCCGCTGGACTGGATGTTATGAATTACTGCCCACTTAAAGGTGCAGTCGTGTCGGATGGAGAGTCGTTACAGTCTACTCAACTCCTCTCTTGGCTGATGCTCCTCTCCGTCAAACCCTCGTTATATCATTGTGTATCATATAAAATTGTAAATGGAGTGAATGCAATTTGTTTTATTACAAAACATGAGTGCTATCTCTTATCTTTTTTATGACTCTGCCATTCTGTAAATCTTTTATTTGACATACATAAAAAACAAGATTAAACCTTTTGGAATGGTGTGATATCCTTGAAATAGGGTGCACTACATCAGTCATTATTGAGAATTTTAGTATTAATGTGCAAAAACTACCTCGGGTACTTTCGTATGTCTGGTCTGTGTTGGTTTGTTTTATTTCATACATGAGTCTGCTGTGGTCTGGTAAAACCATCAAAACGTGATTCTGCTCCCAAGAAAAGTGGAGAGTGACAGATTCCTAATGATAGTGGGGTTACTGCAAGTGTGCAGGGTGTGCTATAAAGATGTCGATTCAGTGGGGGGGGGGGGGTCAGGGGAGTGATACTGGCCGTTGGTTACCCCTCATTAAATGCATATATTTCTGAAAGACCGGGTCAAGTGCATATACAGATGTGTGCATGAAGTCCTCGCCCAAAATCAGAGATGTTTCTGGTACAGAGTCCCATACGCTTTGGATATGATTCAGGAATATGATCTTACTTGTCAATCTGTTATAGCTCTGTCTAACACATGTATATGTAGCTCTGTCCTTGGCTGTAGTCGTTTGCTGATTATTTGTGTCTTTGTTTCTGGAAATTTGTTGTTTCATTTTGAATGAATATATATGAAACATAATTCCCTTCAGATGTGACAAATTTTGTTATGTGGGGTAAGGGCAGAAATAATGTGTCATTGTGTTCATTACATCATAGATGAAACTCTGTTGTGAGAGTAATCAATGTTTTAATTTGTATTCTGTGGTCCCATACAATATCATTCCATGTGTCCTCCGCTGGTTTTCTATCAACCATTTAAACATTTCTATGTAATTTGCGGCGAGTCAGCATTTGATTTTGACAGGTGCTAAAAGTTCCCATCCTTGAATTTATATGGTTTTTGTGAATGAAGTTACAACTTAACGGAAATGCTCGGTCTGTGGTATGGTCTCCTCGTGGGATCTAAGGAAGATATGAATGAACATTCTGTGATCAATATCACACCATGTTAACACTCTGGTGAACCACCACTGTCTTGAAATGCCAGTGACAACGTGCAGGAGCCGGCTGCCAATTGTACGGCATTGTGTCAGTCAGTATTACTGGCGGGAAATGTTTGTGCCGGAGTGTCAAAAGTGAGTCATCATGAGGTCATGTTGTCAAATTTGAGAGCGAGAAAAAAGCAGAATGTGCCACAGAGTGCATCATACTTCATAATGTGCTAACACACATTCACGAGCAGATGTTTCCCCACGTTCCCACCATCTCATGTCGATGACACGCATACACACACCTACTAACACTGCCTCACTCAAAAGGACAGCTGCATTTCTGATGTTGTTCCTCGTCCTCGGATGTTTGATGCAGCAATAATGAAGGCGACTCTTCAGTCATTAGGATGTATACCTTTGTCAGACAACTTTGCTCATATGTATAACTTTTTTTTTGCATAAGCTTCTCTTAGTTAAAGAAGACAGACTTGTCAACCATCAGTGATTCTTTCACAATCCCCTGACATTTCTGTAGTTTTGAATTCTCTGCACTATTTGCGTAGACGAGGTCCCATTTCTTTGCAAACTTCCTTGTATAGGGGACGACCCCCTCTTTGTAGACCTATTCTGCTGTGATAATGAATAATACAGAGGAATGGTGGATTACAAGGTCCTTAAGGAGAAATTTAAATGCATCCACAATGGATGACAAAAAGACTGTACACGGATGCAGGAAGAAGTTGGAGAATTGCACAGCTTGGTGAAAAGGGTTAGAGCAGAGGATGGCCCTTTGTAGCCCACTTGGCATGGTGGAGTGATTGTGTAACTATTTTTGTCCTTATAGAATTGTAGTGACATTCTAGAGACTCTTCTTCATAGTATCCCTCCCTGCCCCCCCCCCCCCCCCCCCCGTATCATTTAGGGCAGGCACATGTGCTCATTCTGTGACTTTGTAAGCACCTCCCATCTCTGGACTGCCAAAATTTCCAAACCCCCTTTTCACAGGCTTTCTGCAAGCTTTTTCTGCTGTGGGGACTCCCAATTAATCCGGAACACTTGTCAATGCACCCCCTTCTCAACTGAGGTCTTATTTTAACCCCCTATCTCAAGAAAGATACCCCTCCCCCCCCCCCCATCTCTTGTAAGCCGTCATTGAACAATACCTCAGGAGAGATGTGTGTGTGTTCAAAGTAGGATCTCAGGACTCATAAGAAACCAAATAAAGACAAAAATATCACAACATAAATGTGTGATTGATTTTGCTACGATTTTCAAGATATTTTGTTAACCTCTTTTTAAATTTCAAAGAAATTTTAAAAGAAAAAGAGAGAAAAAAACGCTATAGCCCTTTAAAAGAAATGTGCAGGTGTGAAAGTGAATTGAACTTCCCTTTTTTAGCTCACCTGAGCGAAAGGCTCAAGTGAGCTATTGCGATCGCTCTTTGTCCGACGTGCGTGATGCGTTGTGCGTCGTCCATTGTCCATCATCCGTCGTCCGTCATGCATAAACTTTTTACATTTTCATTTTCTTCTTGATAACCCCAGGACAGGTTTTCACCAAACTTGGCAGGTAGCATCCCTAGGGGGATAGGATCTCAATTTGTTCAAGTGGGCACCATACCCCACCTGGGGGACCCCAGAGGGGCCCAAACTCCCAAAAATTAAGGAATCTTAAAAAACCTCTTTCTAGAACCAGAAGTGATAAAGCTATAAAGTTAATACTGTGAGTTAGTACATTGATGACTGTAGTTTCAAGTTTGTTCATGGCGGAATCGGGAAGGGTCCTAATGGGGCCCAAATTGTACATTTTCATCTTTTTCTTGAAAATGCCATGATGAATTTTCACCAAACTTGGCAGGTAGCATCCCTCAGGTGAAAAATCTCATTCCCATCAAATGGGCACCATGTCCCACCTGGGGGCCCCAGGGGGCCTAAATTGGTACCTAAATTGTGAATTTTCATATTTTTCTTGAGAACCCCATGATGAATTTTCACTAAACTTGGCAGGTAGCATCCCTAGGGTGATAGAATCGCAATTCCATCAAATGGGCACCATATCCCACCTGGGGGGCCCCCAGGATCCCCCCCCCCCCCCAGTAAGGAATTTTTAAAGATTTTCTCTAGAACCAGAAGTGATTCAGCTAAGTTAATACAATGAGTCAATATATTGATGACTGTTGTTTCAGGCACCTCCCTGTTTCAAGTTTGTACATGGCAGAATTAGGGGTGTCCTGCTCCCCCCCCCCCCCTTGGGACCCAAGGAAGTAGGGTGGGATGGGTCCAAATGGTGATGTAAATTGTTAATGTTCATAATCATTGGAAACCCCTTGATGAATATTCACCAAACTTGACAGGTAGCATGCTAGCTCTCAAAGCTACCCTCCACCATAAGTTTCCAATGTTCTCAGGTAAGAGTCTGCAAGAATGCATTGATGGTGAACTTGCGATACTCAGGTGAGCGCGAGACCTCCGGGTCTCTTGTTTACAATTCTCGGGCCAGATTTTGTTGCGCTAAAAGCACCCTTTTACCAGAGATTTTTGGAGTGTGCATGTGGTCTCTCTAACCTTGGGAGTCAGGAGCAGGGTATTGCGCAAGGATTATGTTACTGCTCTTGTTTTTGTGTGTCTGTTCATGTTTTGCGAGGGTCATCTTGTGATGAAAGTTGGTGCTCTGTATGTGATGTGGGAGATGACTCTTTAGCCAAGAGAAGGATCATGTTTAATGCACACCCATGCCCAAAGATGGTGTTGATGTGGCCAGGTTGGTGCAGAGTGACTACTGTAAAATAAGGAATGTTCGCTGCGATTTAATTTCGCAAATTTCATGAGAGCCAAGATTCACAAAATAAAAATACACTTGAAAGTTCTTGTGTTAACTATACGCATTGAATGTTAGAGACAACTCACAAAAATTTCATGCCACGAATAGGGGCATCAGCTCCAATTTGCGATAATTTCATGCCCCGAAAATATTGTGTTTTACAGTTTATTGGTATCAAGTGCGGCTGGAATGTTTCCTTCACCAATAAACTCTGAAGAATACCAATCTGGAAGTACTTAACTCGCTCTGCGAGAAATTTTAGGAGTGCTTGACCTTAAGTTCTCGCAGAGAAAAAAGAGCAGCACATGTGACAAAAGTTGTCACAAGAATCCTACATGGGTGAAAGGACAGAGGCTGTAAAATGCAGTCAGAGTGATGCTGGGTTTCCATCATATGCATTCAAATTGGCAAGAACCTAAATATGACTTGGATAGGTTTGTTTCGATGAATTCAGTTCTGGGAGTACAGGGATCCCCAGTACAGCCACAAGTTTAAGCATAGGAAGATTTGATCGCTGAATTTGATAATCCTCCCGGGTTTAATGATATCACCCTAATAGAATTCACAGATTGGTGAAGTCTTTGGGCAAAATCTGTTTATAAGCTGAGTGCATGTAGAATATAATTTCTGTGGCATGGTTTGTAAAGATTTTGTCTATCGCCAATATCTGCTTTGCCAATAAATTGGGAGAATCACATATATATGCTGCACGCTATTAGTCATGTGACCTGCTGGGTGCTCGAAAAGGCCAATGACCAGCGACGGGGATGACTTTTTCAGCCGAGCCTGGCGAGGTGGAGGTCTGTGATTGGCTGCCGAAATCATGGAACGCTGTATCACCTTGTGATATGCAGGGCATCGCTGGCAGACAGATCAAAGTCATGGATGGTAGAAATGGTGAAGGAAAGACTTGTATGAAGAAAACAAACACGAATCAAAGATGGTTGGATTTAAAAATGGATGGATGGATTGATGGGTCGATAGATGGATAGTATAGATTGATAGGAGGTGGTTGGATGGGTCAATAGATGGATAGAAATATATTTAGATAAATGTATAGATGAATAAATGGATGGATCAATGGATGGATAGATAGATATGGTAGATAGATGGATAGAAGGATCAATATTAAAGATACATGGATAGATAGGTAGATATATAGATAAACAGATGGGTAGGTAGATAGGTGGATAGATAGATGCATAGATAGGTAGATAGAGAAAATATTAAAAGGGAGATAAAAAAAACTGGGATAAAGGTTGAATACTGAAATGAAATGCATTCAAAGGATGCAGTCCTCAGAAAATGATCAGGATTTTATGATTTGTGGAATATACTAAGAAACCCAATGTGCAGATAAAGTTTGGATAAATTGCAGTAATCCTTTCAAGATACAAGATATTCTGCAGTTGTGATTAGATTTTGATAAAATTGTAATGTCGGTTCATAACTGGGCTGGTGTGCACAGTGCTGTTTAAACCTTCTTGTTCATTAAATATTTACATAAACAATCTGCAAAAGTAAAAAAAAAGAATACATTTCTCATAAAGAATGCAATTTCCTTGTAAATTAAGTCTGCATATTCCCTTGCAGTTGGATTTATAGAGCTCTGTCTATATCCAACCGGGAAATAAAGCAGGGAAATAAAACTTAATTCTGCTATGTACTTTTAGATTAGTATACTTTGAGTGGAAAATGAAACAGAAAGTCAATGAAAACCTGTAAAATTCTATAAAAAGATACATGAAATCAATCATGCTATCCATTTTGAGTGGCTTGAGTGTCTTGGTATTCATATCTCATGTGAACTAGAGCACAAATGAATAGGGATTGAAGAGGTCAAAATTTATGCTTTTTAATAGTTTGTATAACGTTCCTGCCCCTAAGCGATGAAATTGCATAAACTTGTTTTTTCTGAGATGCCCTGAAGACTGGTCATTAAATGAGAGAGAAATTATTTATCAGCATTGGTACACATTGAAACCACAACCCCATTGGTCCATTATAGGTGCTGTATTACCACTAATAGTTTCCTGTCATTAGAAGTGAGCATGCACTCGTTAACACAGGTCTACATTTTCATCAGCTATTGTTACTCCCAGAAGTCAATTTGCCCATATTGAGTAATACAGAATAGTGTTTGTTACAGCAACATCCCAGTACAGTGACACTCCACTCCAAAATTTAAGGGATGGTATAGTACTGGTGGAGCCAAGGATTGGGCTTTTAACTTTTTGCGAGATACCAAAAAACCACTCATGAAATAGTACAGAGCATACCATTCTAAGGGGAATTCAAAGTTGTTTTTTCTTTAACTCTTTATGTGCCACATTCGCACGCCCGACTCTGTCGATGGCATGCCAACTTCGCACATTCTGCTCAAACACGCAAACCCGCCCAAACCGATCAATAAATCGCCCAATGCCAGAGTACAATGAAAGTGTTTCTCACGGTTCCATTCCTGTCACACGTAGCTTGCATTTTATTTGGTGATTGAAAATCAACTAGTGTTCCTTATTGGATTTGCAAGTAAATTCCTAGTTTGTGTGAATGTTTTCTGTGCAAAAGTCATGCATCTACAAAAATGTAGCTACTAATCTTTTGAAAGAAAAATAATCATATATTTGTCATACAGTTTACATCAAATCAAAGCAAGGCATTTTTCTCTACAACTTTGCTCATTACATGTCGAGGGTAACACAAATCTGTAAAAGTTACATGTATAGATTTGAAAAAAACAGAATGTTTACCCAAAGCAGGACTACATTGCTGTCTCAGAATAATGTGGCACACAGGGGGTTCGCACCGTGGCACATTAAAGAGTTAATGAAGATTGGTTTTGGAATGGCTGAGACATCCAAAAACAAAGTAAAGCAAAGCAATAGTAAAAAAACGTGGGTCCCACCTTTTATTAGGACTGCTCTGTTTTGGATATCTCGCCATTTTAAAATCAATTTTCGTCAAATAAATGTTGATTTCCTCTTAGAATTACAAGCTCTTTCACTTTTTCATAATCTGGTTTCTCATTAGGCCAAGTAAAAAAAGAAAGTAGTTTCTCGTCCGGGTTTTTTGAGCAAGGCGATGAGGGAGGTCCTTACTATTTGATATCTTACTATTTTTTCGAGGATTGTTAAAAATGAAAGTAATATGTGTTTCTCGTCCGGTAATTCTGAGAAAGGTAACGAGAGAGGGCTTTACTATTTTCTATATCCAATTTATGAAATGAAATATCACTCTGGTAGCTGTGTTATGAGAGACCAGGTCCCAAGTGTATGTCTTGCCTGCACTCTGTGCATTTTCAAACAAATATATATATGTACCATACTTGAAATGAAACTTCATGCATGCAGAAATACATTTGCTTTTTCTTTCCACTACAGATGTCAAGGGAAAATGACCATCTTAAAACTGGTATTTAGTGTTGTAATGGCATTTCTGATACCAGTGTACTTGCAATTCTGATGTATTGTGCTATTAATTGAAACAGGTATAAAACATGTCTTTCAACAAATGTACGACTGAAATAAATTCCATGATATTCAAAACACTGCTTTATTTATCATTGGTGATTGTG
The DNA here is from genome assembly GCF_964275005.1 of Diadema setosum. Classification (NCBI taxonomy): domain Eukaryota; kingdom Metazoa; phylum Echinodermata; class Echinoidea; order Diadematoida; family Diadematidae; genus Diadema; species Diadema setosum. The sequence continues at coordinate 38,021,272 of NC_092686.1, forward strand.
ACTTTTTGTGTCCACACAGCTGGTATGTATCTGCATTTCTTCACAGTACAATTGTAGCACATTCAACTGGAAACTGGCTTGTACAATTGCAGATGGATGTCAAAATGATACTGATATGGCATTATAGCATTAAACATTTAAAGATGTTTCTTCATGTTCTAAAAAGGCATTTGATAATCACTCATCATTTGGATGATGAATGATTGTATACTAAGTACCACACTACAGATGATACGACTCACGGCCGTGTCCGTGAATTTACATCGTAAAGAAAAGTATCCCGCAGAAATACGAGACAAACCAGAAACCGTGGAAAAGTTATTTATTTTGTAGATACACCCATTTAATAATTCTACATTTGCTGGAAAAGCGCATTCATTTTATCTTCAAAATATAACAATACATCGCCGTCAGATGCAACGTTACAGAGGCAGAGTGTACGGGCCTCTACACAGCTACAGACACGCACACTTTGCCAATAAACGGTGCGGCACGGCCACTGCATTACCGTACCTTCCGACACTGCACGCATATGCACATAGTAACAATGACAGGAAAATGTATACAAACTCCATACAATCCTCACAAGCATTTGTACAGTACAATTCATCCGCCTAAAATATGAGAAACGGGGAAAAATACGAACAATGTGCGAAATACGCGTGGAATATCAGCGATTGTTCGCAAAAATGTTGACGCTATCGCGTTCACGACGTACCGAGTGCGCTGTACATCACAGCCCAGGCCCGCCCGCGTCCCGCCCATCCAACTATAGTTCGACTGCTTTGTGGAGCAGTGTGAAATGCATGCGTTATTACATACGCAATACAGAAGCTACAGCTGTACTACAGCTAAGTAGAGGACGCAAGGCATAATTAGAAATGAGACATCACCATTGGTAGGTGAATATTATTGTCAATTTCTTTTTTCGGCGGCCGAAAAAATAGTTATATCAAAAAAGTCGATTCGGCAACTGAAAATCGATGCCGGCGGGGAGCGGGCTGGGACGAGAATTATTAATTTCTTGGTATTTTCAGCGCCATTTTGAAAATAGTAAATAGTCAAAAAATCGATGCGGCGGCCAAAATCGATGCGCGCGAGGACGAGAAACTGGTTTCTTTTTTTACTTGGCCTTATCTCACCAAAATATGTTAGAAACCTGAAGTTAGGACTCAACCAAAGCTATCCGATTCCTTTAAGTGGACTTTGATGACAAGAATGTAATCAAATCAAAGGAAGTTATGCAGTGATGATTAGAATCAGACAAAAAATGGATGTATGGATTTTTTTTTTTAAATAAGGTTTTCACAAAACATTATTATTGAATACAGTCACATATAAATCTACTGAGGATGTTCTTAAGTTACAACTCTCCTATTGCCCACACGTGTCTGCCAAAGTTCTTTTTTTTTTCTTTTAAATAAATTCAGAAGTCAATTTATCCTTTGCATTGAGTAGCAGAATTGTGATGATTGAGTAGTGATCTGTTGAGGAGATTAAGATAGAGAGAGAGAGAAGAGAGCGAATTTTGTGTCTTTACAAGGTTAAAGGGTGTGTGCAGATATTCAGAAACCACTCTATGAGATGTCAAAGAGCATGCAATTCTAAGGGGTATCAAAAGTTTATTTGATGAAAATTGGTTTTGAAATGGCTGAGATATCCAAAATCATGATGAAACCAAGAGATCCTAATAAGAGGCGTGGCCTGTCGCCTTTTATTATTATCTTTTTTCTGGATATCTCAGCCATTTGAAAACCAATTTTCATCAAATAAACATTGAATCCTTCTTAAAATTATATGCTCTTTCATATTTCATGAGAGGTTTCTCATTATCTCACTTAGGAATGTTCAAAACATGAATTCCCACCTCAACCAGTACTGTGCAGCCCCTTTAACAAAATATATATTATTTTTATGAATCATAATCCTGTTTGATTTGCAAGGGAGATTGTGCTCAGTATTGTCATTTTATGGAAATGCGAGCAATCTCACAAATTCCAAAACTGTCTTTCCTTTATAATATCAAATGTCAAAGAAACTTTCATGTGAGCACAAAGTGAAGCATCCCTTTAAGTTGTAGCACTCTGCCCACTTGGAATAAAAATAACAATACAGAAAAAGTCTGAAGATCAGATTTTTCCCCTCCCTCTCTTTCTCTGAGCTAGACACCTGCTATATCAACATTGTAACCTGATATGCATGCGCCTAGAATAGCATTAATGTGTAGAATTTGTCAAAAGGGAGGAATGTTGCTGTGTGAAAGATGAGGTCACGAGTGGGTCATTGACTGCAAGTGACATGGATGGCGTATAGGGAGCGATGCAGAGGATTCGGAAACAAGCCATCGCCGTTGAATGAGCCGAACATGGCGCAGAGTGCAGGAGTTACCATACAACAGCTTCCATGACAGGATACAAACCAAAGTGCACTTCCTCCCAGTGCATTTCCTTAGAAGTGCCTACTGAAGGAAATTATTGGAACGCGATCTTTTTTTGTTTTTCCTTTGGTGGTGCGTTGGGAGCTACTGAATATCATATCGCACCATCATTCCATCCATCGCCGTCATCAGAAATCGGGGAATCCCTGACTGTGACATCATTCATATTTATATGTGAAAACATCTCTTCAAGTTATGACCATTTATTATCAAGAGCTCTTGCAGCGCGGAAGAATATATGTAGACCCCTACATAGGTTCTACACTTTGTGAATTGATATATCATAAGTGTTATTAATACGAACATGAATCATTGTGTATCAATTGTGATGACCCTGCTTTGACTGTATTTCAGAGTACAGGAGTTGATATAACTACCACAGACTTCTACGGTCTTACCACAAATGGCCATATATATAGTGCTTGATTCCTGCCATATCATGTATAGGCCTGTGCATCTAATCAGAAAAAATTTATGGAGAGAATCACTTCTACTCATCAGCAGTCACAGATAAATGATCATTTAGGAGTAAATCCCATAATCCTGAGCAAGAACAGAAGCTTATGTCTGGGTATTGTACTTCGAATGATTATGGGCCAGAAATTACTCATAGAATGGCACCATCGCGCTGAAGTGCATATAATGCATTGTAAATGTGAGATTGGCTATTATGTTTGGCCTGTAGGTGCCTAGCCCATTGCAATGGACTTTGTTAGTTGGCTCTCATTTGTGCTTGTCATGTTTTGATTGTATAGGTATGGATATTGAAACAAATAAAACCATGTTTGTTTCATTCATACATACACTTGAAACTTGCTAAGAAAAAGGACACTTGAAAGTTTTATAGATGTGAAGTGGACCAGTTTGGCATAAGCAATTTGAACTGTTCATATTTTTACCATTGATGTGCATTGTCAGGATTGATGTGATTCTATATAATATACATTATGTTAATGAAGTAAATGGATAAGTAGTAGTAGTGGATAAGTAAATGGATAAATCTCATACCTTTGTATCAATATCTGATCGAAAATACATATCATGTTACCCATATCTTGACCTTTTCAAGCAGTAAAAACAGTATGAATTTGAAATTTGATATTAAGGTGACAAATCCTTTTATCTTAGTATCAATTAAGTGTGGGTGACTCTGCGTGTATATTTATATTTGTATCCGTGCGTGGGTGTATAAATGACACATTGCTTATTAATGGGTACGTATATCCACATACATGTGTGCAGGTATGTGTATACATTATTATGCAAACACACAGAGGCATTTGTACAAGAATGAAACAGGGGGTAAACAGCAGACTTTGTCCAGATATATATTTTTGCAGTGTTTTATTGCTATGTTTTATTGCTGTGGACAAGGAAGTGAAGCATTTAGGGACATTCCCAAAAGAGACTCCTAAACACACTTCAGTACACATCCCAAAGCACAACTCGGTTTTCATGCTAGACACTTTGAAAGCTACGGATATATGTATTGCCATATGTTCCTTGACACTTACTCTTGATATTTTGCCTTTCAGTAAAGAGGATGAGTCGTGAACAGATTTTTGTGTAAAGGCACAAGTTGATTGACAAAGAAAATCGGTATCAAAGCATTGATGTATTATTGAATGAATAGGGAGCTTAAGATTTTCGCGACGGGAACGTTCAGAAGAAAAAAACATGTTCTTAGCATGCGCAGAATCGCACGTCAAATCAATCTATTTTTAGCTTGGCATCGCCTGAGTTTTTCACTACGCGTACTGGGCTTTTTTTATGTCTGCACAGTTTGCAACGTAGAGAGCTACTTCTTGCACCGATCATATGGGGGCGCCATTTTATTTTTTATACATTGCGTTTCAGTGTATTCTAAAGCTTCTTTTCAGCACGATGCAAGCAACTGAACTCCAAACAGTTTTAGTGCCTTGACAGCTGGTAACAGATGCTGCAAAAGTGGCCATCTTGGCAGTCGCGCTGCTCTGCACCGCAGCCGGTACGGTAGCTAGTTAGCTAGCGCACTACCTATATGCACGTGAGCCGAAAAGGTAGCTAGCATGCAATGCATGCTATAAAATGTAGCCTGCGGCCCCGCACGGCCCGAACACGATTACAACGGGTCAATGAGATGAAAAAACATTTTTAGACTTTTTTTTTTCATTCTTTCTTTAGCTTAAAATGGATAATTTGGGGTTTAAAACCATTCACAAATTTGCAGAAGATGAAATTTGTGGAAAAAATAAACTTGAAAGAGCAAAAAAAAAACCAACAAAACAAAAAAAAAACCCAAACCCCCCCCCCCCCCCGAAATTTCTGTGATTTTCGGTCGGTCGCGAAGGGCAAACAAACCATTTTTTGGGGGGGCCTTATTCTAAGACACGAACGTGATTATGCTTTGGGAAAAACTTTGTAACTTTCAAATCTATGTCACTTTAACAGATTTCTGTTACCCTGAACATGTAGTGAGCGAAGTTGTAGAGAAAAGACCAAGCTTTGCTTTGATGTACACTGTATGACAAAGCTATGATTGTTTTTCTTTCAAATGACCAGTAACTACATTGTTGTAGACCCATGACTTTTGCACAGAAAACAGTGACAGAAACTTAGAATCTACTCGCCAATCCAGTACTGAATACTCACAACATGTAATATTCAATCACCACATAAAATGCAAGCTATATATGTAACAGGGATGGAAATTTGACAAACACTTTCATTGTAGTGTGGCATTTGGCGATTTATTGACCGGTTTGGGCAGGTTTGTGCGTTTGAGCAGAATATGCTAACTTGGCACGCCGTCAACTGAGTCAGGCATGCGAAAGTGGAACATACACAGTTTACAGCTCTTGAGTTTAGAGAAAGCAATGATCTGCATGCTTGTTTTTGTAAACCACATAAATATTTGACTCTTCTCCATGCTTTATCTTTCAGAGTCGCTGAGTTAGATGTCGGACATTGAGTTGATTGACTGCTACACCACAAGAGACACATGCAGACATCACAGATGGATATCGTCAAAGGTAATGTACAGATATCTTGGACCGTAGAAAGAATATGATTCCTTTAAAAAAAAAGAAAAAAAGAAAAAATTACTTATATGCAAAATATGGATCCTCCTTACCCACTAATGTACATGAGGAAATGTTCCAGAATTCTTTGATTCGTGCCTCAAGTATATATTGTACATGTGTGGGTGTGTTTATGTTTAACTTTTTCGGGGGCCATAATCGGCATTTTGAAACATGATTGGTACAAACATGGTTGCGTCCCGACTCGCTTTGATATAAATAGTGTTTCAAAACGCCGATTCAAAACGCACAAAAAGGTGTGTGTATGATCGGCGCTTCTTTCTAATCATATTTACTGGGGAAACATAAATGCATATCATGTTAACAATTGGCAATTCTCTTTAATCATGTTTGCTGAGGAAGCATAAACGCAATACTGTAAAGGTGGATATTTTCGCACGACTAATTTTTCACGCTCGGTGAGGTAAGAAGAGTTTTGCGTGTTTTTAATTCCACACAATCAAGACATCAACTGTTATATATGTTGGAACAGCTCCCTACTATAGGAGTGTAGAGTTTTTCAGCAATGCGCAATACATGTTCGTGATATTGGCTCTCGCTCGAGCTTGAAAAAAAATTGATCATAAACAGTACCCTCTCATGAACAGCTTTTCAGATCAGTAGTCCAAAATACTAATACTGCCTTCAGAAACTGAGCATAAATCACCCTTAGTAATCATAGTGCAATTATGTCCTGTAATTGTAAAGGGGGGAATTTCCGCGGTATGAACTGAACTGGAAAAACAAGTTTTAAAGTTTGTATAACAGTGATAGTGCTACTGTTTCATGGAATAGAATAATTGAATGCAAACTATGTACAGCTGTATGGATGTTGGTTTAGTGACCACATTCTGGTCATTGTCATTCACTGGGATATGACAATGGAATATCAATGAGGACTTGGTCTTGCAGAAAACCTGGATGTGATCACTGATTTCCAGAGCTGGGACCGAATGACATGGGTCCAGACTTAATCGACCGCATCTTGAGGTCATTTCCAGCTTCCTTAAAAGGCTTATGTGTGCAAGCTTTGACCTGGTGGTCAATGTCACCATATCCTGTGTGGGAAGACAATATGCACCTGTCTCTACCATGGAAGCATTTTCTGTCAGCGTATAGCCTTAACAGTATATCATAGAGGAAAAAATCCAAATGATATAAAACACAAGGAATTGGTGCTGCAGCACAATCATTTTTTTTTCTAAAAATCTATAAATGGAATATCACTGAGTATAGACAATATGTTATATTCATTTTCTTTTTGTTATATAGATTGTTTTTTCCATTTTGTGTATTTTCAGATAATTGATAATACATCCATGCATGTTTTTGATGATTAACTGAAGGCCACACTATGCTGATATTGGTTGCAACCACTATATGCAAAGTAGAAGAGGCGATGAGATCATTTCCTCACTTCTTTTCCAGTGGCATGTAAAAAAAGGATTAAAAATTGTGATTTTTGTTCAATAATTGCGCAGCTAAATTCCTTTTCTCTTCCCCCACCCCCCCCCCCCCAAAAAAAAAAAAAAAATTGCCAGTGCCAAAGATCACCATAGTTTGATACCTAGGATACAACTGATTCCTTTTTATTTTCATTTTGAAAAAGAAATTTTAGTGAAAATGTATCTTAATTTCAGGAGGAGACGTGTGAGTGGCCATATTCTGTTGCTACCCATCACTTTCAGTTTCCATTAAAGGACAAGTTCACCTTCATACACATTTAAAAGGATTGTAAGAATGCAGCAATATAAGTAAAAAACATCAGTGAAAGTTTGAGGAAAATCAGACAATCCGTTCAACAGTTGTGAATTTTTAAAATTTTTGTGTTGGAACCACTGGATGAGGAGACTACTAAGGCTCATGATGTCATATGAGTACAACAGTATAAAGAAAATGTAAAGAAAATTCAACATATTTCAACTTTTTTCGCATAATTAAAGAGCACTTGACTTGCCTCTTTCTAAAGGCAATGGGAATAATATCACCCATAACATACGTCAGTAACGAGTCAAGGGAATGTGTACTTTTTTCAAAAGATGAAATTTTGTGAAATTCTCTTTATGTTTTCCTTATATTGTTGTACGCATGTGACATCATCAACTGCAGTAGTCTTCTCATCCAGTGGTTACTGCACAAAAACTTCAAAAATTCATAACTTTTGAACGGATTGTCCGATTTCCCTCAAACTTTCAATGATGTGTTCTACTAATATTGCTACATTCTCTCAATCCTTATGTTAATGAAGGTGAACTTGTCCTTTAATTCCTCTTTCTGAGTGTGATTTTGCTTAAACTTCTACCAATTATGTTTGTCTAATTTTACTTTATCTGCAGGAGACTGTTTGAACTTTGTATTTAGTGAATATTTTTGCTTGTTTGTGAAATATTTTTGCTTGAAATTACTAATACGTATCACTTTGATTCCGTGGAGTCAAAAACATGTGAAATTCATTTTTGCCTGATGTGATCATGAGAAATTACTCACTCTGAGATTTCCACTTTTACAATACATGGTGTATTGCCAGTTCCAATTGTGCTGTCTATTAACACATACTCAGATTAGAGTTGATTTTTTTATTTCTGGAAATACTTGTTCTTATAAAACATTGATCTGTGGACGCACTCATTTTGTGATAGTGAAACTGACGTAGACCACTCCAAGGAAGGTCATCACTTTATTCTGAGGCCTTCTGACAAAAAGGAAGTAATACGCATGTTTCATGGGCATTAGGGTGGCCACTAAAGTGAACAACAAAGAAATGATATCAACAGAGTTAAGCTCTTGCCACCAACACACATTGACTTCCAGATTAAAGAGAATAAAAACTGGACCACGGACTCCCACATTCAGATGAAGCAAAAGTACAGTTTTAAAAACAGAGAGTCGTTGCAGATGAACTGAATAAGAATTGTTGCAACTCTTCACTTTTCTTTCACTTTCAAAAGATGATAACTCATTGCAAATGTGCAAGACAAGTTTACGCACACTTACACACACCAGAAAAGAAGAGAGAAAAAAAAAAAACCTCTTGAAGACCAGAATTGCGGTGTTCAAAGGGACTGTACAGTACTGGTTGAGGTGGAGAATCAGGTTTATATCATTCCTAAGTGAGATGATGAGAAACCTCTTATGAAATATGAAAGAGCATGTCATTCTAAGAAGGATTCAATGTTTATTTATTGGTTTTCAAATGGCTGAGATATCCAAAAAAGTGATAATAATAAAAGGCGACAGGCCACGCCTTTTATTAGGATCTCTTTGTTTCACCTTGTTTTTGGAAATCTCAGCCATTTCAAAACCGATTTTCATCAAATAAACTTTTTATACCCATTAGAATTGCATGCTCTTTGACATCTCATAGAGTGCTTTCTAATATCTCGCAAAATGTTAAACGCTAAATCGTCACCTCCACCAGAACTGTACACACCCTTTAAGTCTCCTACAGATTATGTTTACATTGAGAACAAATAATTATACCATTACTACAGACTCGCGTGACACCTCTTGTGCACATAATGAAGGATAGATGGGAGCTTGCACCTTATACCAATGACTAGCAATTTGCTCACCAACCTGTTCAGATTCTGTATCTCTCCTGCGGAATTTAGAGTAGTAGTTATCGCTAGGTCTGGCAGGCCATATAAGCCAATATCTCACAAGGTCTGCATTATTGTAATTTTGAATCCCTTTCAAACTTGCATACAGCACAATGGAAAATTGTTTTCCACATTGTCAATAGACCCTTCACGCGTAGAAACACACATAGAAAGTTTGATACTGTACGAGCTGAAATTTTCGCGTACAGATATTTTTTGCGAATTGCTACTTGGAGGACATTTGCGCGTGTTGTTAATTTCGCGGTTGCGACGGTCTAACTGAACGCAAGTATTTGCGTGATGTTATTTTCGCAGTTCAAAGGCGATTCGCGAAATTCGCGAAAATAAAACCACTGCGAAAATTTCAGCTCGTACAGTAGTTCAGACAAACAACCAATTAAAAATGAAATGATGTAATACCCTAGTCACATCTGTTTTTCAAGCACAGACACACACACACTCACTAGAAATAATAACAACAACAATAGCAATATTGATAATAATAAAAATACTACTACTACTACTACTACTACTACTACTACTACTACTACTACTACTACTACTAACTATTACTACTACTACTACTACTACTACTACTACTACTACTACTACTACTACTACTACTACTACTACTACTAACTACTACTACTATAACTACTTCTACTACTAATAATAATAATGATAATGATAATAACTTGAATACATATCTAGCATGGAATGTTGAGGAGGAATGTTGGTTTAAACTACTTTATAGGCCAGCAGGAAGGAAACACTCCTTTAAAGCACTTCAGAATACCAACTTCACTCTGTCAGAGAGGTTTCCTGTCCCCTATCGCAGAAAGCGATACCAAACCTTAAGTTGGATGATGCTATTAAACAAGCCTCACTACTATTGGACACATGTCTCACTGTTTTTGAAGTCGGATGTGTGATAACCTGTTCATTTCCTTGTCCAAATAGCGATAATAACAGTTACTATATGTCTGTATGTCAAATGATTTCATGTAGAGCATAGCATATGTGGCATATCTCTGAGCTCCAATATACAGGTGCTGAGGTACTTGCCAACAGTTTGTTTCTAGCAGTGAGATAGAAAAAAAACAACCAAATCAGCAGCCTTTGTTAGTGTTTATAAAAATGAAATTTGAAAGAAACTCAGTGCTTGAAGAAAGGGGGATTAAAAAAAAAAGGGAAGGGGGGGGGGGGCTATTATCCAGTAGGTTTCAAACCTGCAACTCTTCTCCACAGACACTTGTATATTAGAAATTTTAAAAATGGAAAAATTCAACAAAATGTGTGAATGATGCAAAGACTCAAGTGTTTCATATGTATGTATAGCAAGCAGTTTCACTTAAAAGCCCTGGCATTTGCATGGGTTTTTCCTGCTCAAACTCAGCTCAAGGGTTCTTGAACAGAGACTATGGAGTCACCACTAAAAACTTTCATGTTTTCTGAATCTATTCGAAAAATATACAATCCGACTGAATTTTAAAAACAAAAGCATGTCCAGCCTCCAGATAAGACAACCAAGTTGATATGATTGGATTCTTATGAATTTTTCCCAATTCTTTTGTTGGTATCTTTGGTACAACAAAGTGATGGCACTTCCGCTGGTCCATTCTATTTACAGGTGTAAGACTTATTGTTGTGTTAATATGATGTTAAAACATGGTTATCCACATCCAAGCCTATCAGGACAGTTCTGCAGGGAAAAAACTGGCTCTTGGCCAGTGATCAGGAGGTTACAAACTGTGACAGGGTGGTTAAGCTAAGCAAAAAAAAAAAGAAAAAAGAAAAAAAAAAAGGGTAAGTAAATGAAAAATAAATACATGTAAATAGATTGAAAGATAGATAGATAAATAAATAAATAGCTTATTAACTCAATAAATAAACAAATAAATAAATAGATGAATAAATACATAATAGATAAGTAAATAAATAGATAAATAAGTCTTTAACTTTAGATGAGATTTCCTGTATGATGTCATTATGTCGCAGCTGTAGGAAACTACTCAGCACCTCTCCCTTCCCAAGGACTAAAAATGGCCTGTTTCAGGCTGCCCTTTCACTCGCTATGTGTGTGTGATTAGGTGTGTGTTTTGTGTTTGTTTGTGTGTATACATATTCATACAGTATCCAATTTATATAGATATACCATATTCAATAGAGATTAAAGGTCCTGCTACTTATAACAGAAATAAGGTTGGTAATTATGGGTGGGCCCTATAGGGACCTACACCCCAACAACCAAAGCATGGTCTTTCCAACTCCGTGAGTCACCTGCTGAAACCAACGCATATAGTCAAGTATGGGACTATATGCAAAGTGCTGATTGAGCAATCAGTTCTATAATATCCAGTAAATTCATCATCCTTACAGACAATATTACTGTTAAGTTTTAACCCTCAGAGTGTAGCCAAGTGGGTTCAGACTAGATTCCCTTGGTAATGATTGCTTACTTTTCCCTCTGATGCATGAAAAATCACATACATCATCTGTTTTATAGAATGGCAGACAAATTTTTACCACTTTTTTTTTTCAGTCATGTATCTGGTAATTGCTGATGCATGGCAAATTTACTGGATGCACGGCTAGCTATCTCTTGCTCCAAAACAAGTGTGCAAATGCTTTGCTGAAGTGCACAAACTTTTGCTATAAGTGCGTGATAGTATGTTCGCAGTGACAATAATCAGTGATCATAATGATACCCATCAAGTGTGCGGCCGGTCAAAATCAGTGCCCAGCTCTTGACCAATGAGATTGCAGAATTTTCTCAACCAGTTCTATAGTCTGTATGGTCACAGTACTTGGCAGTGATATTATGATGAATTGTATATATACACACACACACACACACACACACACACACACACACACACACACACACACACAAACACCCAGGGATTGATATTTGCAGCTGCACAGGGCCACTAAAAATTGATGTTGGACATCCAAACTCCCAACTATGAATCTAAATGGATTGTTACCTGTCCTTTTATGTTGGCCATCAAAATTTTGAATGCTTAAGATTTTAGTAGCCTAAATGTAACATGCCAGCAAAGAAAAAAAAGTTTAGTCAATCCCTATATGCATGTAGTTAAAGGACATGTTCACCTTCATAAACATAAGGATTGAGAGAATGCAGCAATATTAGTAGAACACATCAGCGGAAGTTTGAGGAAAATTGGACAATCGATGCAAAAGTTTATGAATTTTTAAAATTTTTGTGTTGGAACTGCTGGATGAGGAGACTACTACACCTTGGATGTCATATGCATACAACAGTTTAAAGAAAATGTAAAGAAAATTCAACATATTTTCACTTTTTTCGCATAATAAAAGAGCACTTGACTTGCCTCTTTGTAAAGGCAGGGGGAATAATATTACCCATAACATATGTCGGTAACGAGTCAAGGAAATGTGTACTTTTTTCAAAAGATGAAATTTTGTGAAATTCTCTTTATGTTTTCCCTATATTGTTGTACGCATGTGACATCATCAACTGCAATAGTCTTCTCATCCAGTGGTTACTGCACAAAAACTTCAAAAATTCGGATTGTCCGATTTTCCTCAAACTTTCAATGATGTGTTCTACTAATATTGCTATATTCCCTCAATCCTTATGTTTATGAAGGTGAACTTGTCCTTTAAGTGTCTTTTGCTATACGTTAATCATAACAGTTGTATCAAGTAACAATAGGCCAATCAAACAGTGAAAGCACCGAAACATGAAGCATGGACACAAGCAAACTGTCATTGAAGGGTTGTCTTAGTTTTGAAGTGCTGAGCTAGCCTTGTATCAGCTAGCCAAGGACCATGACATTTGAGGTTCAAAGATGCAGAGAGGTAAGACAGTAGAGGAGGGAATTTGCGAGTCACATGATAAAAGTCTCCTGACTCTCACCAACCAGGTAGACGAGAAAACAAAATGGCCCTCTCTACTTTATATGTGACCCGCTACAACAAAAGGATCTGAAAGTTGGGGGAGGACAGTTTTCTGAAAATGGCATGACATTAATCCCTTACTCTTCTACTTCAATTTCATATATAGCACAACCCATAAAAGTACTCGGTTGTGGAGATATCAATGATTTTATTAGCGCATGTCAAGTGGTTGAGGAAATCAGAGTTTCAAGAAAAAACGCCTTCAAAGTTTTCCTTCCGACACTATCTTGATCAAGGGGAGGCGAGACAGTTTTCTCTGCTTGACAATATAAGGCATGTTCCTAGCGACCTCCACGGTGTTCATTCAAGCTTAGCACCAGCTGTCTACGCACAACCAATCACTAATCAGGATGCCAGGAATTGACCAATAAGATCACTCCCTCGTTGCTAGGGGCGGAGTCTAGCTGCGGCGCTAAATCCAAATCTTCGGACACATTTCTGTTACGTTGAAAGTCGGAAAATCATGGCCCAGAAAAACGCTGATTTCTTGCCTTTCCTTTAATCATTTAGCTTCAAAATTTCGGCAGATGATAGACAAAGCATTAGACTAAAAAATTATGCCAAAAACAGAAATCCGATTGTTTTGACCAATTTTGATGATGCGACTTCAAACTCGGGTTTTCTCGGCTCAGCCGTCAGCGACTTTAGGATCCTTTTGTTGTAGCGGGTCACATATTCATTATGAGCTCCCTTGTGGAGACCTGCTTTATGAGATCCCTCGTGGAGACATTGTATTTCATAACAATGTTAATAATAATGTTTGATATGTTTAAGGTTTATTATGTTCTGGGCCCCGTTTTATCAAAAGATAAAATCGATTTTAAATTTCCTTACTACACAGGCTGCCATAGACTTACAGTTGAAATCAACTATATAATCAATTTTAACTCTTCATAAAACAGGGCCCAGATTTATTGTCAGTATTGTTTTGGACAAATTATTTTTTAATAGGGTCCAATTTCTTTTTTTTTAAACACAGCAACAACAACAAAATCCCTCTCTACTCTGATGGCCATACTTATGAACACATAACCAATGGGTAAAAAACAAACAAACCTACTTCATACCATTAAGCACACTGATGTAATATATGGCTGTTACAAACAGTAATGCCACAGGGGGCTAGGCCTCGTGCAGGTTGCCAGGAAACATACGGGTGATGTACCACAGGCGGGAAATGAAATATTTACAAACTCAGATCAGGATTTCACACCAAGAAATGCTGAAATTGGGACAGTGGAAGGTCACACTTTGAGTGTTCAACTAACCAATGGATGTGTATACTGATGTGCAAGTTTGCAAACTTTCACTGTGTTATAGATTCCAGTTTACTAGCAGGAACCACAGTTGCAAAGAAGGGGAGGGATAGGAAATCTTACAAACACACACATGCTCAGGTACATCAAACCTGAACTGGTTTTAAAAGATGTTTTTAGCATTCTACACCTATGACTGTCAAAAACAAAGTAAATTAAAGTAATTATGATAAAAGGTAGGTCCCACCTTTTATTAGGACGTCTTTGTTTTTTGATATCTCAGCTATTTCAGAGCCAATTTGATATTTTATATAGATGGGTTCTAATTATCTTGCAAAAAGTTAAAACGTGAATCCCCATCTCAACCAAAACTAGAGATTGTAATTTGTCATCAATGACAAATTAAGGTGATCCAATTTTTTTTTATCAATGATTCGAGTCCTGATACTGCAAAGTCTCAGCTACAACATATTAAAATCTGAGAGAAATTCACCAAAGCATAAGTAAGATAGTGCTCGATAAAGAGAGTCATGTCGATTTTCTCATCTAAAAAATTCCCTCCCATAGAGATAACACGTCATAGCGAAGATAGAAAAAGAAGTACATATGACCTTTGACCCCACTTTGCACAGACAAGATGGCATCTGAGCAAAAAGTGGTTATTTTATGAAATGATCCCTGTAACATGGTCTTTACGTGTGCCAAATATGGGAAAGATAGGACATGTATTCACCAAGATACAGGATGAAACATCTATGACCTTTGACCCTAATTTACATGTCCAAGATGGCGTCTGATCAAGTAGTTGTTTTTTTATGAAATAATGTTTGTGACATGAACTAAACATGTGCAAAATGTGGTGGTGATAGGGTATGTTTTTCTTGAGTTATTGCACATAAAGTTGCAAAAAGAAAGAAATATTTCAATACATCGAAGATAAACTTTAATTTCAAGTAAGTTTTTTGACGTGATCCCGACATCGTATGAAAAAACGAAGGGCACACTCACGATAGCCCTACCTCTCAGCTACAACATATTAAAATCTCAGAGAAATTTACTGAAGCATAAGTGAGCTAGTGCTCGATAAAGATAGTCATGTCAATTTTCATTTCCATAAAAATTGCACTCCCATAGAGATTACACGTAAACTGGTCAAATTTGACAAGGTTACTTTCAATCCATTTTTTCGAGGTGATGTAGTCATCTAATCAAAATTGCGTAATGACATTTATGAAAGAGCATTTCATAAGCTACAACATATTGAAATTTGGGTGAAAATTGGCAAAGGAAAAGTGAGATACGCTCGAGTAAACTTGAAATTTGATGACGTCATTTTGAAAATTTACTTTTTTTACTTTATTAAGAAATCTGATATCTTTTAATCATTTTGTCAGCATAGCCAACCCATGAAATGACATGTACAACTCATCAGCTTTCAGAATGTGTCAAGAAAATGGGGGGTCACCGTCCATCCTGACGAGTAAAATCGGATTTAAAATTGGCGGTTTTTTGGCATAGTTGCACTGTGTATCCCCATTGACGCACGCGCGAAATTTTGAATTTGACGGGCCCGTATGACGTCATATTGAGTCGGATCGACTTGAAACTTGGTAGAAATAATCCTTGACATTTTGGACATCCGATCCGTGTGAAAAAATGGAAAATTTCTATTTCATATTAGCTCTGCGTGCGAATATGTGCGCGCGCGTACGCGTCCGTCCGATTTTTTCAATTTTTCAAAAAATGCTCAAAATGGTCTGAAACGTGTGCAAAAAAAAATTGAGCTCGATTTGAGCATACAAATTTTTCAACGCGCGCGTACGCGCGCGTTTTGAAATAAAAATGAATTTTGAGCATATGAGTAGAATCCGCTTGACTTGAAATATATGTGACGTAAATTTCATTGAAATATTCCACGCCATTAATGAGATATGCATGAAAATGTGTTTTCATATAATGACGTCATAGTGACGTCACGGTCGACTGATCACTATGATTTTACTTGCGCTGTCGTCTTTGCGACATGACACATATATGGTATAAGTTTGACATTGAGAAGCAATGCACTTTCTGAGCTAACCTCTGCACAACTTTTGAGGAGAAATAAAGAAAGAAACAAAGAAAGAAGAATAAAGAATCAGTACAGATACAGAAGGTGATCCGAGAGGATACTCGGATCACCTAATTATACCATCCCTTTAAACCAATGTTTGTTTATTTCATATTCATTTTGAAATAGTGCAGTCATTTCAAATCATCTAAAAGAAAAGTCAAACTTTGAAAACCCGATGACTCTTCTGTCGACTTCGATTACAACAAAAGAAACTTTTCTCATTTGGTGGATTACTTCTAATGCCGCGATGAAATACAAAATTGTACGCCATGTGCTGGCTGTATTTTGAATGCGATGCATGATGCATGCGTCATAGGAGCAAAATACTGTCGGTTACGATGCAATCACCTATGGGTCCCTCTTCGCTCTATTTTCCACGGACCTCTCTGTGATCTGCAAACTCAAATGTTGCTTGACATCGCCACAACCTTAATACCAGCAGCAGGAGCAGACGGCACATGGGCTATGGATAATGCATTTCCCCCCAGATCTCCCTGCAGACAGATGTGAATCATTCCATCAGTATCGTCTGTTGCCACGGCAACCTACTTACTTGATAGTTCATTTGAGATTTTTTTTTTGCATCAAGTCCCCAGGATTCTTGGGGCGAATGCCCTGACAGAGGATTGGGGGGGGGGGGGCAGAGGGGTTGGTAGCAGCTTAGTGGGGGGAGAGGGGAGTTGGATTGGTGGTTGAGGGGGGATGAGCAGCAGCTTGGTTGGGGGGGGGGGAAGGTGGGGTCCAATTGAAATTGCTCCCTCTTTGTTGTCCCCTAAATGTCTTCATCAAACTGGAGGAGGAAACCGGCGTGACTTGGGGAGAGTCTTTTGGGTAGAAATTTGGAGGAGATGGGGAAAAGGCGGTGTTCGTTGTTGTAGGAAGACGTCTAAGTGCAAGCCTGCTCCAGGGAGTAAAGCCCTCCTCTGCTAATGATGCACAGTCGCGCACTAAAAGGTTAGCTGTCGTGGCATAAAGGGGCAGACAGGAATATGTGGTTGTTATGGTCTTTCTCGCCACTTTATACACCTCAATATCACCTGCTTGCATATTTCTGCCTGTATCCTTGGCAATAATTTGGGCCTTTGGATAAATATGTAGTCCATGTTTTGATTATTTCCAAGGCATTTATTAATTCAGTAATTGATGTTTAAGATATCCTTCTCAAAGTTTCAACAGTCTTTCCTTCTTTTTTATAAAGGGCCTGTAGCAGCTGTGTAGCAGTCAATATGGAGTTTCAAAAATGATCTAAGCATTGTGACATGTGTAGGACCTATTTGCTTGACATCATAGAAAGCCAAGAATGTTTGTTTAAACATGTAGATGTCGTTGAACCGAGATATCTATAACTGAAAATGAAACAGACATTTACATCTATCTCGATCAGATTTTTAAAAAAAAATGAACATGTACAAATGCGTGTATTTAATTGTGTATTTTACTCTGTTACAGTATTTCCTTCATGATGCAGAACAAGTAAAAGAAATCAATATGAAGTTAAGACTGGCAAAATGACTTCTGTATAATATAAAGTATTGATTGTTGATTTGTGTACATCAGAAATTGACAGTGTCATGTGTGTGTGTGTGTGTGTGTGTGTGTGTGTCCAGTTGACATGAGGCATCCAACGTGGAAGTAGGTAGGGCCTGGGGAGAGAGAGGAGGATTTGATAATTGCAGAGTTTCGCCTCGCCAGAGGATAAGGTGGTTGGCAGGAGGCATGACTCACTGGTCAGTTTGCCAACGTCTGCCACCCACTCGTTGGCAGCTGAATCATTGTTGGGAGGAGAAGTCAACTCGGAGAGAAAGAACAGATAGAATCCCCTCGAGCTGGCCCATCAGAGGAGTTCAGGCTCCGCTCACTGAACTGTAGAGGGAGCCCTTGCCCAAGTATATGCTGCCTCCTAGGAGAGTTTGATGCGATATAATGCTACACTTGCTGACTTATTTTGGAAACATGTTGAGAGTCATCAGTCGAGTGATGATATTCACAAAAATTAACAGCACATCCAAAAAAAAAAAGTCTCCCATTGCACAATTAACAAAAATACTCTTTAGAATCATCTTCATGTCAGGAAATCACTGACCTCATCATGTTTCTGAAAAAAAGGACAATATTTTTTTTGTTTTTTTTTTAATCCTGTCACAAGAATTCTCTATTTCAAATTCTGCTTCTTGTGTAAATGTTTTGCAAGTCCTGATTTTGTAACTTAATCTCCGTGCGAAATGTATAGTGTTTACAGTATATGAACAGTGGTTGAAGTTGCACAAGCAGAGGAAGTTGTGAAGAGTAAACTGTCATGGTACTGGCTATAGTCCCATTTGGTGAACACTGCAAGTTTGAGTGCCCTCTGAAGAGAGCGATTTGGGCACCTTTAACCCGTTGAGGACGGACTGGGACTGATTTTGCTACAACACACACTTCCCGTAGACCCCTGCCCGAGTTTACTCGGGACTCGTCCTCAACAGGTTAACTACACTGTATGGTTCGATTGATATGCTATTGGATGACAAGTGACCTGCGTGAGTTCAGAGTGTGACTACTGGTTTCAGTCAGGCATAGTAACCAAAGGCAGGATGCATTTCAAGGTTAAACCTGCCTGATGTATGAATTGTGGGTGTGTGGGATGTAATGTTAGGCACAGTATCGACCACAAGCACAAATAAGGTGGCACAACCAGCAACATCAAAGTTAATACTCTCTGTCACTGTGTTTTCGTAACCATGAGGTTGCCACCACAGACCCACCACATGTCTGGATTGCATTCAAGCTGTATTGCTGCAATACTGTAAAAGTGGAAATTTCCATGGTGTTGAAATTTTTGCGCATTTTGCGCAACCAGAAACTAGCGCAAAAATTAAAGCATGCGAATATATTTGCTTCCTATATGTTGCAGTAGCGCATGTCTTGACTCCACGGAATCAGATACATGCGAAACCAATCTTACCCGGCCGAGCGCAAAAAAAATGAACTGCACGAAGTATCCGCTTTTACAGTACTCTCCTTGCTTTGCCCATAGTTTTCAAGAGTGTCCTTATTCTTTCCAGGTCCTCCAAACTTCCATGACAGTTAACTTAAAAATGACAATATAAAACTGAGTGGTATGGATGCAGTTCCAGATGATACCACAAGATGGTTTAGACTGCAAATATTACTTGTTTGTGATGAAGTTCTGGATGTTTCTAATAATGTTTGTGAGTTATAAGCTGTGCAGACACTAAGATGGATATCTTAACTGACTTGCCAAAGCAACTGACATTCCATATAATTGTTGTGTCACCAACTCCATGGTGAGGCAATCAAACAGGCAACTCGCAATGCACTGACATGCAAGAGCCAATACATTTGTCTAAAAACCATGGTGGGAATGAACAGAAGGCCAAAATGAGTTACAAGCTGAGAAATTGAAACAAACAAGCAAACTTTAATTGAATGACTGTTGGGCCATGTTAGGCCAAACATGGTTTGAAAAATAAGTATTTGGGAAATACACCGTATGCTCAGCCTGAAACATGATTCTAAAAGACATGTAGGAAACGGTTCTTCTGTATTTAAGAGTGAACATTGATCTTCATAAGTCTTGCAATGTTCCTTGTTTCAGTTCTTGTAAAGAGATAAAACATCTTTCACATACATGAAGGCAAATGGCCTAAATTGTTAATATGAATACCACCTTTTAATTTAGATTCGTGAGTGCTGGTATGTTACAAATGAATTTAATTCTTGTGAGATGCGATGCTGACCAGCAAACACCAATTCCGAAAGGGACTAAACTCTGTTTACTGTGATTTGCATGGAAGCATTTTAATTTGTCAGTAGCAATGCCAGAATGTCTCATTGCTTCAGTACCTGCTAACTGCAACATTGCATAGCCCTGCTAAATACATGTTTATACATAAAATATTCTCTTGTTGCTTTGCTTCGTTTTCTCTGATCTCCGTTTTGGATTTTTTTCATTCAATTCTTTGCTAGATTCTTTGTTTTTATTTGCATCCCGGCCTCTGATGTAGGAAATTTTGTAGCAAGAAAAGTTGATGGAAGCTTCCACATCAAGGCCTGGACTCTATCAACTTCCTGACACTCATTTCCTGTTCCGCTAAAACGTCACATATACAGAAGGACATATGTATGGACATTCTTTTGTATTCGTTGTAGGTTGCATACGCACATACAACACACACACACACATGTGTAAATACACACATGTATATAAATACATTTATGCATGTATTGTATACATGCATACCAAAGCATACACGATATAAACATACCGGTAAATACCATACAGCATGTACAGTCTACAAAGTCTTCTTTTCTGTGCTTTACAGCTTTTTTATGCATACTTTTCATATCAAAGTTTTATATCGTGAGTACATGTATGATGAACACAGCCTAGAATTCATATAAATGGATGTGCATGTGTGTATATGATATTCATGTATGTACATAATTTTATGCATACATGTATGTATGTCAGTATAGTATATCTTTGTATTATTTATGGGAGAGACAAATGATGCTTCTTCATTCAATATGAAAAATTGTCTCTGCAAGGATTGTGTTATTTCACAGAGAAAAATAACTTCTTTAACAGCAAATTTCAATATGACGTCCCTGCTGAGTTACTGTTAGTTTCATTTTGTCCAGACCACACGGAAGTCATGCCTGGCTGTCAATGAAGTATAGTACCCGGTTCAATGTCACTGTGAGTGTAGAGGGAATACTGCCCTCTGTTGTCAAAAGTATTTGAAGTGGTCAAACGCGCCATACAAGGATTGGGCAGTGCTTGTGCAGAGAGGAACTAAACTCAGTACATCTTGGCTTTATGAGACAGTATGAATTGCACCACTTTGCAGAAGATACTGGATTCTGCCAATCATATCAGTAAGTGTACTGATACTGCATGTTCCCATTGTTGTGCCATTAGCTACTCTGTTCATGTTTATGAGGCTAAAGGGTTCTTTCCGAAAGGTTATGACAACTGAGGCTTTTCGGTGCTCCCTTGCAATTGTGGAACAGAGATTCAAACTCCCCAGAGACTTATAGTACACTGTAGCATATGAACCATTTGGCTCCCAAAGGCTATGGATTAATATACTTCTACAGCAGTAATGAGGGGGAGAGAGAGTGCACATAAGAAAACCACTTCAAAGAGAGCAATGTTGCTTTTACCACAAGTGTGATCAGCGCCCTCTATGGCTAAACTGTGCTCAATGGGCGTGCCCTTGCTCAGAGATTACGTAAGAGCAGATCTGAGGAGCAAGCAGTAATTTGCGACAGCTGCCCAGTGGAATGGGGTGATAAGTACATGTACTGTGATTGCATTTTGTCCAGCACAAGCTACGTGTGACAAAAAGATTGCAGTTGAGGACCTGTTCCAAAATGGAGGAAGCTGACTGACTTTGTGCATCATGCAATATCAGGGCTCGACACTAGCTTTTTTTTGTTTGTTTGGTGGCCCATTTGAGCTACTGAAATCTTTGAATCTGAAATATTGGTGGCCCAAAATAAAAGGAACCATTAAATCAAAGTTGCCCTATCAGATGCTTTATGAAAATTTGGTGGCCTGTCATTGATGTTTGTGAACAGCGGTGGCCTGGGGCCACTGCTCACATAGAGCCCCGCGCATGAGCATTGTGACTAATGCTGCTAATTAGCAGCAAACACATATGATTTCCTCTTATAACTCCACGTGCAGTGTTGGTACAATCAAACATGATTACACGATCACTAATTTTAGTCACCTCCCTCCATCCCTGGGGCCTGATATGGAGCTCTGTTGCAGATTGAGGAAAACTGATATTCAGTGAAATCAGATTCATCACAAAACTTGGCAGACGTAGTAAATCTCTAGATGTAATTTACAATGTAGAATTATGATGCTAACATTTCTGAGTCATGCCAATGTAATGAGCTGCACTTTCAAAACTAATTGTGTCAGGGTAGAACAAAGCACAGATTGATTTGTGGAATACTGCTTGGGTCTTGAATCAAGCTGGTTTAGGGAAGTGGTCATCTGTCTATAAGGAAGCGCTTGTTGGCTTGAGAGCTCTCTTGAATGCCGCTAGTATCGCTGGTAACTAAAGAGTACAGTATATGGAAACGACCAAGCTACATTTTTCCTCATGTGTCATGTAATCCTTATCTGTACTCTTCCTTTGGCTTGAAAACTGATTGTTCACGACAACCTGTCATCTTGTAATAAAAAAAAGATAGAGTTACTGTAAAACCAGAAATACTGAAAACCATAAATTTTTGTGTGCATGAAACTTTTGTACAAATTTCTTGATACTTCTTAAAACTTCTTGATACTTCTTAAAACTTCTTGATACTTCTTAAAACTTCTTGATATGCCTGATGATGTGGTTCCCATTGTGCATGGCAGTGGAAATCAAACAGGAGTAACAGGGATCATACCCAAATATCTCCAACACGCACCCCCTGACAGAATTACACAATGTTTACCCCCGGAACATGCGATCAGGTTCATTTATGGAGTGACGCCGTGAAAAAGTTTGTTCTTGAATAGGATGAGCAAATGACCGTCCCTCCCAAGCATGTCTGTGGACACATGTGTGGACAGTGTGATTAGCAATGTCCTTCAAATTGTCTTGTCCTCCCCCCCCCTCCCTTATGTAATTTATGACTTCCTTCCCGTCACATCAATTGAAATGTTCCACTGTGTGCATGGACATGTAGTGACAAATTGTAGCTTTTCATTCTTAGTTTGCCAGTGGGAATGACAAATGACATACATCTGCACGATTTATTATTAGGCGTACTATTATTGTCATTAAATTATCATCATACATCAGGTGTGGCATCCAGTTTCACATAGGTGACTGAGTTCTGTTACTCTTTAACCAGAACTTTACACGTGCATGAAACTTGCCTGAGTTTCACCAGGAGCCAAGATTCCAAGAAAAAAATGCATGCAAACGTGTTTGTGTATGCAATACACTGAGTGCAATATTTGCAAAAGTTTCATGCTGTGCATGATTCTGGTTTCACAGTATATTGGTTGGTGTATACATGGGTGGGTACAGAACACAATATCAGTATAGAGATCATAGGGCCTATGTATGAAAATGTTAATGGGATCGTATAGTTTTGGTTGATACATCTGTACCTTATTTCAGGTTTCTAACATTTTTTTTTTAGACAATGAGGAACCTCTTATGAAATATGAAAAAGCATGTAATTCCATGAGGAATTCAATGTTTATTTAATGAAATTTGGTTTTGAAATGGGTGAGATATCCAAAACAAAGCAATTCTAATAAAGTGTGGGACCCACATTTTATTACGATTGCTTTGATTTACTTTGTTTTTGGATGTTTCAGCCATTCCAAACTCGATTTTCATCAAATAAACTTTGAATTTCTCTTAAAACGGTATACTCTGTATTATTTCATAAGTGTTTTCTTCATCCCTTAACACCCTTATGACTGTAAAAGTCATTTTCTCCGTGATTTTCACAAGTAAGTCCAGTCGAACAGATTTGATTTACACGCTTTTAGCATACTACCTGGATGAATCAAAATCTACATCGATATCTTATGACTGTAGTTGCTCAACAATGATTGTGATGTGTTGCAGAGCCCCATGTTGAAATCATGATACGCAGAACATATTCGTGTTGGTATTTGTTGGTACGTTGTACATCTAATTTTGTATTGTGACAAATGATGAGAAAAATGTAGACAGAGAAGACATGAGAAGGAAAGAACAGAAATGAGCTGGGAAATAGGAAAAAGTAAAAATGACTGGGAAAAAGGGGAGGGGGAGGAAGGGAGGGTGTGTCAGAAAGAAAGAGAGAGAGAGAGAGAGAGAGAGAGAGAAGAAGAAGAAGAGGAAGAGGGATATGGGGGGGGGGGGCAGAAGATGATGGGAGGGGGAGAGGGCGGGTACTGGAAATTAGAGCTGAAAATGGCGGGAACTTTTCCAACCTCTTCTCCGTAAGTAAATGCTTCTCATTCCCCAAACCCCATTATTATTTCAACATGTGGTGGAGTCAATCCGTCCTTTCCCTCACAGTCTTTTTTTTTTTTTGTTCTGTCCTTTATTTTCATGAAGCACACTCAACAATGCTCAAACCTCAGTGGACAACATGAAAAAGAAAGAAATAAAAAGGAGGCACTTTTTTCATAATTTGGTATGGCCACCACAATGAGAATTTTGGTCTCTTGTTGCATCTTTTGGTAGTAGTGTGTACAGTAGGAAAAAAAAATACCTGCGCTTGATCCCTGTTGTATATCTGCGGGCACATACAAGAGTACAACACTGCTTTGTTGTATAGAATTAACAGTTAGAAAGAAAGGGGCTGGACAACAGATATTACAACTCATCATAAAAATCAAAGAAATTAAGATGGACATTTTTTTCCATCTCGATGCAGATTGTGATGGTTAACAAGGTGGGCTATGTGTGTATCCACACACAAGACCATTATCACGTTGCAAAAATTAACTGTTGAAAACTGATAAAAATTTGTGTGTGTATGAACAGGAGCATATCATCAGTATTGTGCTACTTAGACATGACAAGACATCTTGTGACAAATGCTACTGTGGCTGGATGAAAACAAGAAGTCCCAGTCTGAGTCGTGAGTTTGTGATTGTGTAAAGAAACACAGGGCAGTGGGAATACATTGTCCACTGGTTAGTCATGCTTCATAAAGGCCAAGATATCTCATTGTGTAGAATGTTTTTGAAGACACAATTCTTGGAAGCTGGTGTCAGTGTGTGTACATGTGTGTCTGTGTGTCTGTCTGTCTGTCTCTTTGCTTTTGTGTGTGTGTGTGCATCACGTTGTGTATTGTGGAGATGATTGATATAAGAGTTGATAACGAAGAAGATTCGGAAGGTGGGTCATCAATAATTGTTGACTGCTATATGGCAGACATTGATAAACAAATCTTCTACATGCCCCGTTCTAAGGCAAGTATGAGAGAAAAGAGTGGTGCCAGAGTAAGAAGTGAATTTTTGTCCCAACATTTATTTGAAAAAACAAAAACTAAGATAACAGTTATAATAGGTAATGCTTTACGTGGAATTAAATGCTTTGTGTGCAGTCCGTTTTTTTGTCATTAATGTATAAGAGAGATCTTTAGACTTAAAAGTTTAAACATATTCACTTCATTTTTATATCCATGCATCTCTTTAACTCTGCCCGTTTATTTCCACTGCTATCTTTCTCCTCTTGTGAATGACACAATCTACCTCTTATCAAATTCAAGAAAAATTGTTACATAATGCTGAGGTAGCCCTTAAGCCAGTTGCCATAGTAACCTTAGTCTGCTGCATGGTTCACCTACTCTGTGGCCATGCATTAATTGTAGCATCTTTAGCAACCTCCCTTCATGTTGAGGAGAGGTTACAATCGCATATACACATATCTCATAAAAACATAATGTATTTTCTCTGGCCTTATTCTGGACTTGGTTTGTGTGTGTAGGGGGGGGGGGGTGCATAAAAAATACAATAAAGGGGAAGGGAGAAAAAGGAAGAAAGAGAAGAAAAAGGTCATACAAAGAAATTGGGCCAAATTATGCTATTGTTGTGCCCCTCCCATTACAAGCTAAATTCTTGGTAATAGAAATGATTTTTTTTTTTTGAAATCTTCATAAGATTTGTACCTGTTCTCTTGTTTGCATGACTGTCTCCTCATGCTGTGAGAATTTTGTCAACTGTACATGTGATCTACAAATGCCTGCATTCAAAATTCATCTTACACCTTTAGACGATGTTTAACCCCCCCCATGGAATGCTTCATTGTGTTTTTAACAATGCCTTGTTTAGGTAAATATTGGTGGCATGTGATAGGAAAAAAAAAATCGACTCACCAAAGGCCTATTCATTAAGCACCTTCCCCCTTCCCTCTAATTGTTCCCAATGCCCTCTGGTTCTGACCCGTAATTAAAAACCGAATCAAGTTTCTTTCTCAAGGGATGGAGACCCTGTGAGGAAAGATGGCTAATGAGGTAATAATTGGATGTTAGAGGAGGACTCTCTGGAAGTGACATCTAGCAAATGAACAAATAAATAAATAAAAGCAAAGGTTTGCTGACAGTCAGCAGCAAAAGAGAAGCGATTTCTCTCTGGCTGTATTTATCTTCTTTCCCATGTTTGAAACATGTTTCAATACCCACTATCAAAATGCATTTGCAAAGGCCTTTCAGATTGCATTTCTTGAGTTATTGCATTTATCATCTCTTTTGCATGTCGGGAGGAAGGCCTCATCCCTGCACAGCGCCATTGTGAAGTTGGACCTGAGGAGCACAGATCGTGCAGTTGGCATATGTAGGTCCTAGGCCTATATAGAGAAGTGTTTCAAAATGACTTTGCGTTTTATCATCTCCGTAGAAACACGTTTCTGGGATAACACTATTTTCAGAGTTTCAGAAAGACGTTTCTAACCCCATAGTCAAAACAGCGTTGCATTTATCATCTGCCCTAATCTACCTGAAAGTCATTTGGAAACCTTAATTCTGTGCCAGAAGTGAGCTGTTGATAAATGCACATAAATGTCCATGAAAAATTATGCCGATATTATTTAAACAGACCCAAGTATAAATCTATCACCATGCTAATGAAACTTTGCTGAATAGTTTATTCAAGCATTACTGTCTGTTTTGGCGAACTAGCAGGTTATATCAAGAAAGATATCCTAAGTAGATGTTCTCATTAGATCTGTTGTGAGATGAAATAGCCATAAAGCTAGGTAAAATCTATCTAATAATGGAAATAGTTTACTTTTAAACTCAATTGAAATACAAACTTTTGCTAAACATGAAAACTTGTGTACTGTCAGATACAACTGTCCACAGTTTTTTTTTTGTAAATGTTTACAAAAGATCTGATGATGCAGTCCGCAATAAAACTGATCGCTGATAAAACCAGAACTGATGGAGGCCTGGGGTACCAATCTAATAAAGGCAAAAGATGCTGGCTGAAATGAACAGATAGCGTGGTGACATAATAGTCTTTACGTATGAGTTTGGTTACCCACCATTGTGTCAATATACCAGCAACCGATGATAGAATTCTTTGCGGCCGCTAGATTGTGCCAAGTTACGTAATCGGCGGCAGAGTCCTGGTGATCAAATGTACATGTCTTCCAGGAAATTGATAAGGCATATATCCGCCGACATTTTGCCATGTACACTGTATGACCATGCAGTGTGACTAGCATGTTGGGGATGTTAATACATTTGTATGCTGTTCCAAATCCTCATTGATATTGTCACTATTAACTGACTAAGGTGAATGATGGAAAGTTAAAATAAATATAGATTCTCAGTAACAACAACAACAAAATGGTGTGAAGGAAGGAAAATTGAATACACAATCACCATCTCTTCATTAAAACTGTCAGCCTTCAGTCGATAGAAAGACAACCCAAGTATTCAGGATTTAGTTTTTTCTTGTAGAATTTTATAGGATTTTACACCAAAAAAAAAAAAATGCATTACAGGAGTCTTTAATAGCCTCCAAACATATTGCTATATATCCCACAAAATCCTTGCATGGGAATTATCTTATGTGTAATTGCAAAGGTAATGACAAAAAATAGGATGAGCCAGAACAATAATTGTAGGGTTTCTTTTATCTTTTGTTATAATAGCTTCTCTGCATTAATTCTTTGTTAAGAGAAATGGAAGCCCAGTCTACAATCTTGCCAGAATCAGAACCCTGAAATTAAGAATAAATCTTACACCATACTTCATGTACATGTACCTTATAAGATATGTGCTCAAAATGACTGTTTTTCCCGGCTTGTGTGTGGACACACAACATAGTTGTTATCTTGTGTGATCAGCCTCATGATGCAAAAAAAAATCATCCATTTTGAATTGCTGGTTTTTTGTGTGTGGAAAACCTCATGATGTAATATGCCTTGTGCAGTTTGTGTAAATGAAACATTAAAAAAGAAAATAAAACAAAATTTAATGCAACTCGCTACACTAGGTCTAGAATGAGGCTACATTGTACGTAGGGCCCTGCTGCAGTAATGGTACGGTATAGGCATGCACAGTTCGGAGATTTGAAATGTTTTACTTGCAGGTGGATTAGTTTTTTTACCCATTTGTGAATGATGGCAAACAAAATAAGTGTGTGTTTTTTCTTTGTTTTTGCCACATAATACAAAAATGGACAACTCTTGTGCATAAATGGACCTTCGGCCATGTATGCGTGCGATTCAGCACGCGCCTTCTTCACTTCACACATGGCAGAAGGCTCATTTATGCTCGCGATTCAAAACGCCATTCTTCATTTCTGGTGTGGCTTTGTTGGCGAGTTGTGCTTTTACTTTTCTATTGAAGTATGTAAAGATGATTGTGAGCATGGATCTAACATTTGCCAAATGTTACTCACAAGCGAAATGTAGGAAGCATGTGAACACACCTGTCGTGTGCAGGCATCGATGCTTGTTTCGCAGTTTGTTGCAAAGGGCACTCTTTATACATGATGATGTCATATATTGGTTTGCAGGACGGGGCACCCAATATATCACATCTGTTCCTCGCTTGGAATGAGTGATGCTCACATTTCTCTTGATGGTCTAGTAGCAGTTCCTCTTTGCCTTTTTTTTTTTTCCCGCACTGACATGTTTCCCATGACAGCACAATACTTCTCACTCTGAAATCAAGAATTCTCTCATGAAAAGAATAAAAGAAAAAGAAAAGGGGGGGGGGGGAGACTAGTAGGTCCTGGCCCAGGTTTGTGTCCATATTTTATTGCACACAAACTTGGCATGTTATGTGATGTCCAAAGCAATGCAGTCTCCCTGATAAAACGAGGCTTGACAGGAATAGTGACCAGCTGGTGCTGGGCCACTAAAAATTGATGTCAGGCCACCAAAATTCCAAAAAGGCCATCTCTTGTGTGCCCAACTGGGCACTTTGGATTCAGAATGGATTGCTATGTTTCCTTATATTTTAGACCACCAAAATCTCAAATTTTACAGTTTTACTTTTTAGTGGCTGGAACAGGCCACTGGAGAGAAAATGTTAATGTCAAGCTCTGTTCAACCAAGGAGGTTTGTATGTGATACTTCCTTGATTTGAAAAAATTGTTCTTCTTTTTTTTTTTCTTGTCAAAGGTGCTCAGTAATCTGTAGTAGACTTCGATCTTCAACATGAAGTCCATGCCAACTATTGTAGAAAGCATTGGCAGTGTGGGCATTGTGTGTGTGTGTGTGTGTGTGTGTTCTGCTTTTGTGTGTATGGATGCGTAGGTGTTCATTTGCACGAAGATAATGACTGCGCCTCATTACCCCAAGCTTGCATCTGCGATCCAAGATGCCATCCCTGTGCGATCTTCTCGTAACCATGGCTACAGGAACGTCAGAAAGGGCCAATCAGCGCTCCTTCCATCAGCATTGTCTCATGGAGAATATGCAAATTACTGGACAATGAGTTCTCTGTCTTCTCTCAGGGTATAGAGAAAAAAAAAATTAAAGGACAATGGGCTCTTGTCAAGGTTGTCAACTTCTGAAGCATTTCCTATATTTTGTAACCATCATTGGTCAGTGAAGAGTGTAGGCGTATGGAAAGTTACAAATAAACTTAGCAAGTGAGATGCGACAGACATTTTAGCTGGACTGTAACAGCACGTACAATTTGTGATCCACAAAAATGCATTAATGGTATCTGAAGAATGTTATTGGCCATGTTCTGAGGTCCTCTTGAGGTCCTCCTAGGTGTAGATAGGGGAACCCTATACGGAGTATAAAGTACCTATAGAGCCTACTAGCTTTTCTTCATCTGGGTGTATTTCTGTATCCAAGAAAGTAGAAATGAAAAGTGTGCCGTGAAGCACAGAAACTTGATTAGCCTGGTTAAAGAAAGCTAAACATTAGTGATGGCATTTATCCAGAGTACTAGGATAATCAATATGCTATCATGTCATCAGAGTTTCAGTATGTAAACACAATGACTCCCACACTATATGCTAGCTAATAAAGAAAGGGAAAGGTAACTTAAACCATTTCATCCCCCATTAAAGGTCCAGTTTACCTTTGGGAGCAGTGATTTTAAAAATGTTCAAGATATCACATTTGATGCATATGTGTAGGTCTGTTGTATCACAAAACGACCTACCATATAAAATTTGTGCAATAAAGCCTAAAATATATGGAGATATCAGTATTTTTCTCAATAAACCGTAACTGTAGACGGTTTAATCTGGAAGTATTCTTATTATAACTATTGTTCACATTTTGTGTATTTAACAATACTTAACATCGATTATACGGATTCAGTTTTTTACAGTGGTTGTTTCTATTCCTAACTCGCATTTTAGAACTAGTTTAAAGCACCAATGCTGGGTTTTTGTTTCATCTGCAAATGGTAAACTATGCCTTTAATTTTAGCCTCACTATTTCCTCTTGGGTCATTTGTTGGTGTGGAAATGATAGCAAAGAAAATGATGGCCAATTCTCGCTGGGAAAGTTTTGCGATGCTATTAAACACTTGCGATGTCAGACTGCATGCTCAGCCCGTTTGCATTGCAACTGAGAAGTGCAGCATTTTATCACATTGGGGAAAACTTCCATTTGAGTAGCATGACTGGCTAAGTGGTTTGCATACAACAATGCAATTTTTGTGTGAGTGACACAATAGGCCCGTTCACAAACAACGAAAATCGAAATTTCAATCGCGATCCAAATTTCGATTTTTTTTTGTTCATACACAGGGAAAAATCACACTTTGCAGCAAGAAAAGAACGATCAGTGGCCAAACTGCGCATGCGCGAATCTTGCATGACCGAAGACTGACCCCGCAGTCCCAATAGAGTTTCACACGCGCTACGAACGATGGGACTAAAAATACCGATTTCCGAATCTGGGTCGCGCTCACACACACGACGCTTGGCAAAATAATCGCGATTATTCTGAAAAATCGCACTAATAGTGCGAGTTGGATCGCGATAAGGATCGCGGTAATTAGTGAGATTTTTCTGTCCACACTGGAAAAAATTTCGAAATTTTGATCGCGATAAGAAAATCGATTTTTAAATCGCACTTTTTCCCTTGTGTGTGAACGGGCCTAATAGTTTGTACAGCTGCCTGAAAACTCACAAAATACCTATTTTGATGAAAGTTGTCTGGATATTGTGAGGGGGTCGTGGATGTGACAAAATGATCATGTTTCCTGTAGATAGGGTTCTTTAACTATCTATCATGAGGACAAAATCAGGCTAAAAATCACACTTCATTCAAGGACAAGTTCACCTTCAAGACATGTGAATTGTGAGAATGCAGCAATATTAATGAAACACAGTTGATTAGTGAAAGTTTGAGGAAAATCAGACAGTCGGTTCAAAGTTATAATTTTTTAAAGTTTCTGCTCACTCACTGCTGAATGAGAAGACTACTACAGTTTGTGATGTCACATATGTACAACAATATACAGAAAATATAAAGAAAATTTGACATATTTTCACTTTTCTAGCACAATAAAAGAACATTTGACTTGCCTCTTTCAGAAGACAGGGGAATAATATTACCCTTAACCAGCATCAACGACAAGTCGAGGAAATCTGCACTTTTTTCAAAAAATGAAACTTGTCAAAATTTTTTACAGATATTTTCCTTATGTCGTTCTACGCATGTGACATCACACACTGTAGAAGTCTTCTCATCTGGCAGTGACTGCGCAGATACTTTAAAAATTCATGACTTTTGAATGGATTGTCTGATTTTCCCCAAACCTTCACTGATGTGCTCTACTAATATTGCTGCATTCACTCAATCCTCATGTACATGTATATGAAGGTGGACTTGTCCTTTCAGTTTTGTAATGTTTTTGCTAAGGTTTCATATGACCTGTGGTGCAGGTGTGAAGCAACTTTCACTATATAAAAGTTGCAAATATTCAGTTAGCATGATTTTTCACTGCCAGGTGTGAATAGCCACTTGGACAAACTGGGAT
The DNA here is from genome assembly GCF_964275005.1 of Diadema setosum. Lineage (NCBI taxonomy): Eukaryota > Metazoa > Echinodermata > Echinoidea > Diadematoida > Diadematidae > Diadema > Diadema setosum. The sequence goes on from NC_092686.1 coordinate 38,053,614, forward strand.
GTGTAACAGGAAACCCAAATTTTGGTTTGCTGGCCAGGTTTTTTTTTTCCCTGCCCAATGTCCAAGCAGAGCTGAAATTCCTTCCTAGCTTCTTCCTACATTCCAACTGACCATCTGGGTGGGCCCAAGGTCTTTGGTCGATGAATGGACGTAACAGAAGAGAAGAGAAAGAAAAATAAGAGAGCGAAAAGAGGCACAGCAGAGGGAAATAGAAGGGGAAACCTAGTCTTTTGGGTCCAGTCTGTACATACTAAATATTTTGTGGTGGGGTTGTTTCACTCTAATGATGCCAAGCAAATGAAGCTTTGAGCAGAAGTTGACTGGAAGGATTGTAAATCATGTATGTTTTAATCTTCTCTTTGTGGTCGAGAGTTGCAATGGTCAGTCTACTAACTCTAAAAAAAAAAGGGGGGGCTGCAAATATCTTTGGGTTTGTCTTTTCCATGACCTAACTCAGCTAACATTGCGAGCTAAACAAGAATTTAATTGTTTTTTAGTCTTCAAATAGTTTTTAAAGTCATCACACATGAAGAAAGGGTTATATCAAATCATTCTTGCCACATCTTTGGTTTGCTGCTACACTTCTGTCAAATGTGACTGATTAATACGGCCATTCACATTGACTATGAAATTAAGAAAAAAAATCTGAAACTTTCAAGGGACTGTTGCAAAGCAACTGTGTCAAAAGCCACTAAAACATATCAAAAAGTCTTGCAGACATTGAGAAAGCTGTAAATCACGATTACGAAATGTTTTTAGAGATTCAATGCTTAAACACACCGGGCTAGCGTCTATGGGAAATGCGTGTTCCCAAATTCATAGGATAAAATTCATAGGATTGATTGGATGGTAATGGATTGTGTTTGTATAATCAATAACCCACTGCCGTAACATGTTCAGTATGTGTTTGATTACCATGGGGCAACCCGTTTGTACATTTTCTGTGGCATCATTAGATTGGGGTGCTGGTAGGGTTAATGAGACATCAGCCATTTCTTCTTGGCACCAGCTTCAATAATATGCAAATTGATAAGGGCAACTACCTGTAAAACTGTGAACAGTGTGATCATTTTATCTCAACCACTTTCTTCTCCCCCCCCCCCCCTTCATTCTCTAGGGGTGGGGCAGTGGAAGAGGGGATACCCTGTCTTTGGCTGCTATTACCATCTCTCCCATTTCAGTACACACTATCAAAATGCGTTTGCAAATGTCTTTCGGATCAGACTATTTTTTTTTCAGCATTGTACTCACTGGTCTGTATTTTATGTCGTACAGAAATTTACCAGCACTGGAGTAATGTCAATGCGTACAGATACAATTTCTGTCTATTATCAGGTATGCAACAGAATGTTATGAGATGAGTTTGCAATAATTCAACACACATTTGCCTGTGTCTTTGTATCTGTGTTCTGTGAGTATGTGTGTGTTTAACTCATGCCGCTCAGCAGCAAGAAAAGGGGACAAGATATGGCCGCTCCTTCTTGAAAAAAAAAAAAGAAAGATATTGTAACTGCCAATGTCCAGTAAGGTATTGACCCTGCCTGCCAGCCCTTTTAGTGTTCAGACTCTCTCAGCGTATCAAATTGAAAGCAGTTTGAAATAGAATAGTGGCTTTTGGTGGGAGTTAATTGGTAAAGAACATCATTTAGCTGCATAACCTGTGGGCGCCTCCAAAAAAGATCAACAAAAAAAGGGAGTTTTTCCCCCTTTTCACCATGCAGGAAGAGACCTTGGAAAACACTGGGGCTGCAAATTGCCTGGAATTCTGAGTTTCCTTACCTCCTGCTGTGGGTCTTCCCTCTCCAAAAAAGCTGTATAAAAGAGGGTTTATGAAAGTTGACGAAAAATGTGATGAGAGAGTTGTGTAGGGAACAAAACAGAGGGTTCGCCTGAATGGTACCCCTGTTCTCAATACCCATATTCTTTGACACCATTCACCATTGTTTTGTAGATGGAGAAGGTGCTGCCAAAAGGCAGACTTTTACAATTGGTGTGAAGTTTTTAATTTCTTTTTTTTTTTATTATATATTCAGGGGGTCTTAGAAGAAGAATTAAAAACTTGAAAGGAGTGTGTCTGAAATTGAGCACAGGTGGTTCATAATGAATTCATTGAATTGTACATGTACTTAGCAATTACTATTGATTGTCCTAGTGCTGCTATTACAAGAACCGAGAGTAGATGCTTCAAAGGTCTTGTTTGTTATATATAGGTATGGTCTTTATATAGTTGTGCTGCTGAATTGATGTTGACTTGAACAGTCGGGCCTAAGTAGCCAATGTCAGGCACTGATGACTGAACCCTGGATGATTAAAACCAGAATGTAAAGGAAAATTTGGTCTCGTAATGATGTGGGTTTGGGTCTAGAGATCCAACGCCATGTCAAATCAAGAAAGGTGGAGCTGACTCCTTCTCTGATATCCCCCAAATTCTTCCGCGTTGGCAAATTCTTCTGAATTTCTTGTTTATGAAGACAAAATTCAGATGTATGCTATACAGATTAGTGGTAAGGTTTTGATAATAGTCTTGAGTGTACAAATGAATAATTTTGTAAACACAAATTCTCCTAGACCCTCCAATCTAGGGCAGACTACGCCATACTTACCTACCCATTGCTATTCCCTTACCCTACCTGCCATAAGGGAATAGCATTAAAGGACAAGTTCACCTTCATTAACATAAGGATAAGAGAATGTAGCAATATTTGTAGAACACATCATTGAAAGTTTGAAGAAAATCGGACAATCGATTCAAAAGTTATGAATTTTTGAAGTTTTTGTGCAGTCACCGCTGGATGAGAAAACTACTGCAGTGTATGATGTCGCATGCGTACAACAATATAAGAAAATATAAAGGGAATTTCACAAAATTTCATCTTCTGAAAAAAGTACACATTCCCTTGACTCGTTACCGACATATGTTATGGGTAATATTATTCCCATTGCCTTTAGAAAGACGCAAGTCAAGTGCTTTTTTATTATGCGAAAAAAGTGAAAATATGTTGAATTTTCTTTACATTTTCTTTATACTGTTGTACTCATAATGACTTCACGAGCCTTAGTAGTCTCCTCATCCAGTGGTTCCAACACAAAAATTTTAGAAATTCATAACTTTTGCATCGATTGTCCAATTTTCCTCAAACTTTCACTAATGTGTTCTACTAATATTGCTGCATTCTCTCAATCCTTATATTTATGAAGGTGAACTTGTCCTTTAAAGGTAGGGGATACCTTTTACAGAACTCCCAAAATGCAGCAAAACATTAAATATGAACCTTAGTAGACTTGTTTAGGCCACTGCTTAGAAATTTGGAAGTCAACAGTTATCTACAATTTGAATAATGCACAAAACTCAACTACTCAGTAGTTCTGTGTGTCAGCCACACTTAAGCCTTTTTGTTGCAGTCTTCTGTATTTTTTTATCTATAAACACGAATCTAAAAGTGTAAGAGCTGATGTAATAACATATAGAGTGTGTGGCAAGAATGTATATAGAAATGTTTGTAAGTTTTGATGAACTTTATTCACAAAATATACATGATGGACACACATGCAGTGCATGGGTCTGCAAAGGTAGCCTAGTAATGTACTGGAATTTACGGTGAGCCCCGAAAAGAATTCTATTCAAAATCTAACGGTCAATGAAAATGTACTAAATGTTACCTTCCACTTTCAATACTTTATGGGAGTTTCTAAAATGATACTCTCTTCAACATACCACTGTGTTTATACAACTCTTCATTTAAGGCATGCAAATGGGATTCCCTACCTTTAATGGTGTAGGTAAGTATGGCTTCTTAGTAGATCTGATTTTCACTCCTGAAAATTCATTTTTGCCTTGATATTTTGTTGACAAGGACACTGTTGGCAAGTACGAGTTAGTGATTGTAGGCCCTACCTCTGCTAAGATCATGATGCACATTTGTTTGTGTGTGACATTTTGTTTGTATGCTAAATAGCTAAATAGAATTCCCCTTTAATCATGCATCCCCCCCCCCCCATGATTGAAAGAGAACACTCATTTCAATATATGCAATAGTTATGTGTCGTGTCCATATACTGTAAAGACCCTTTAAAACTACCCATTCACCGAGAGGGAGAGCTATATTTTTCTCTCTTTCTTTGCATGAAATAGTGAATCCTGACCATGATTTAATTCATTACACTATTTACCATTCACTTTGGGCTTCTTGCTGGTATAATTCATACCAGTCTTTCAAGGCCAGAAAAAAAAAAATCATATCCAAGTGGCTACCTTCAGAAAAATAACTTCAACACAAGCTGCAAGAGAATAGATGCACTGCTGTTATGTAATGCTACTGACTACCACAGCTTTTTACATGTGTATTTCAACAGTAAATCTTCTGCAACTGCAAGTAGTAACTAAAACTGTATGAAAAGAGTGGTCCGCAGTTGACCCCATCAAAAACTCTTGAATATTTGAACGATGACTTCATTTGCAATTTTCCAGGAAAACTCCATAACCGAAAGCTGTACCGTAGTTTCAGTTTGGGAAATTGATGAGCTGACCGTATAATATAAAACCTTATCCAGTTGGGTTCGAAAAATTGTGGAAAAACGAAAGTGTAGCAGGTGTTGCGCGAAATGGTTTGATGTTCTGTTCCGGGAAGTGGTCATCTCTGTTTCTTGGGTCCAGCAGCTGCCTGCATGGTTGGCTGCCCCCAGCACTGACTGATGTGCTTTGTTTTGGGCTAAATGTTCTCTATGGTCTACTTCCCAGGACTGTTGTTTCGTGACTCATCAAGCGTGCCACTTGCAGCATTGTTGGAAATTCAGGAGGTATCAGCTGCTGAGCTTTTGTGAGCATTGATTTCAAGCTTCAGTCATTGTAATCTAACTAGGGAGAGGAAGCAACAGATTTTGTAGATGCCTGTGACATGCAAATGTATCCATTCTTTCTTTGGCTTCTAAATCAATAGTAAAGACATAGCCCCTTCCTCCAACCCCCCCCCCCCCCTCATCACTTCAGATGAAGATGGTTCACACTTACTCACTAGTATACCATTAGGCCTATTAACATTACTTCCAATGTGATCTCCGAATGAAGCAGACCGCTTGACTGCATTTATTTGGCCAAACCACTTTCAGTCTCACAAAAAGTGTTGTCTCACAAGGCAACTTTATGGGCACGGCACTGAATGGATACTCGGAAGGCATTGATCTGGTAGAGATCAACATGTAATAAAGATTTGATGTGATGTTTACATGTATGAACGGGGAAGCATTAATTTGAGATTACCAGCTTTTTATGGTTGGGCATCCGCAACAGCTTCTTGGATCTTTTCTACATGTAGGTGATGATATATCTTGTTATAGCTCAGGCTGCATTTTTGTTAAAATTCTTTTCAACGGGGATGTACATAGGCCTACATATGATCATGGAGGTACCTCCATGATACGATCCTCCAAAATATCTTGCCCAAAACCTCCCCAAGGAAACTAGCTTGGCAGCATTTTGTTGATTTTATACTTCATGAAATTTGTTCTTCAGGAAGAGAGGTTGTCCTTGAGACATAGCTGCAGATTGTTGGCTCAGATGGCCATCCCCACCTCCTCCTGTGGACATGGGACCCAGGGGTGTGCTCTCACCCTCCAGTCAATGGCCCTCCTCTTTTGATTGCCAGGGTCTCCCCCATACACCCCTTTGGGGGTCACTATGGGGTCAGGGTAATCCTCTGATAAATGGTGCCGATAAAGGCAGCTGTTATGTAACAACTCAAATTGATAGCAGACAGCTTATTTTCTCTGGTTTTCTTTTGCTTGCTTTGTACCTCTGTCTCTCTCTCCAAGTTTCTTTCATTCTCTCTCTTTCTTCAGTCCCCTCCCCCATCTTGCTGGAGTAATTTAAGCCTGTTATCCTGTTGTTGACTGGTTAGCTAAATCATCTTGGACCCATACTTAGACTCATCCACAGACGTTTCATGCCATGATTGTTGAGTGTGGTTGCCAGCCTACATTGATGTAATCTTGATGGAATCTGAGGGGGAAGAACCAAAGAGGAACAAGCCTCCTTGGAGGAACATACCACATCCATGGAGAGAGGCAAAATAAATCCTTATCCTGTACAAGAATAAAAATGCCAAAGTAAAGTGCCAAAGACCTTAGAACATTTGGGGAAAAAGCAAAACAGAAACAAGATTGGAAATCATCATTACTTCTGTATAAAGTAACTCCTCATGTGCCACTTTCGCATGCCTGACTCAGTCGATGGCATGCCAAGTTCACATATTCTGCTCAAACAAATACACAAACTACGCACCAAATTCCACAGAACAATAAAAGTGTTTTTCACAATATCATTCCTGTCACATGTATTTTGCAATTAATGTGGTGATTGACTAGTGGTGTTCCCTACTGGATTTACAAATAGATTTTAAGTTTCTGTCACTGTTTTGTGTGAAAGGTCATGCCTCTACAATTATGTAGCTTCTGGCCATTAGAAAGAAAAAGAAATCATAGATTTGTCACACAATTTACATCAAAGCAAAGCTTGGTATTTTCTCTGCAACTCTGTTCTCTACATGTCCAGGGTAACAGAAATCTATTAAAGTGACATAGATTTGAAAACAGAATGTTTCCTCAAAGCTTGACTATGTTGTGGTCTCAGAATAATGTGGCACACAGGGGTTTACTCCCATATTATTTTGCATGTGAAAAAGCATCTCCTCATTAAAAAAAAAAAAAAAAAGAAACAAAATTTGCATACCCTTTGACAGAGAAATACTACAATGTTTCTCACCAGATTTTGTCTTGTGAATGTGAATTCAGCACAAAATACTTTGCAAAATACCATGGCATTTGGGGTGGAAATTCAGACCTCACACAAAATATGTAGGCCCTACATGCAAGATTTGAGTGTGAATCTTGTCACAAAATACTACCAATCGTATCGCAGTGTATTTCTCGCATGACTTGACGTATCTTATGTCTCTTCCCCATTGGAAATATGAGCATGCGCAATGCCTACCTGAAATACCATGGTACATGTATTTCATAAATGAGAATGACACCAAGTGAATTACCGTGGTATCTATTCATACAGTTCGCATTTGCCAATGAGAACAATGGCTACAAATTACTGTTGTATCAACTATTGTATACGCTATATATTTCGCGAGTCTAAATTTTCGCTAATCGGGACTTCCCGACAATTTCGCGAGTGGTTAAATTCGCGATCGTGGAGTCCTGTACTGAGGGTAGCAACATATACACGTACGTCGCACTCATATCAGCATTAGAGTCAATATTTTCGCTTGTTTTAATTTCGCGAATAGCAGTTGACTCGCGAAATTCGCGAAAATAAAAACTTCGCGAAATATTCGGCGTATACAGTACCATGGTCATTATTCCAGTGTGAATGCATGTAAAATCTTACTTGAATTGCCAGCCATGCCCACACCCCTCCTTGATCTTTATTAATTCATTTAAATCATACATGAAACAACCCATTCTACCCATTCTGGGTATAACATGAAAAAAAAAATTAAATACAATCCCCCCCCCCCCCCAAAAAAAAAAAAAAAAAAAAAAAAACACCAGCAAACAAACAAGTTTATTCTCACTACCTACTGCAATAACTTTTCACTTTTATAATCAATCCAACTAGTCAAAAGTGACAAGAAAATATTGACATACACTATGTATGCAATCATATTGCCCTTGAATATGTTGGATCATATGCACCCCCTCCCCCAGCCCCCCCCCCCCCCACACACACACACACATAGATAAGAGAGAAAGACACTTTGTGGAAAATGCAATCAAAGACCTGCATAACATGATAACGAAGTAATAACAAATAACTGCTGATGCCTGCTAATGAACTTCCTGAATCTGACTTGATTGGCAAACTGCAGTTGCAAAGTCTATTTCCTCAGGCGCCTTTGTTTGAATCATATAATTTGCTTCAAATCTGGTATATTTAGAAGTTGTTACACTGACAGTGATTGCATCAGGTTTTTAGGTGAGATGTCTATGGAAGAAGATTTCTATCAGCTGTGACCTTTGAACCCATGTCACATCAGGGTCTTTGAAGAGCAGCAAACTTTTCTCATTTTATTCCCCACCCCCCTTATATCTTGTGGCATTAGCCTGTGCTAATGAAGGTCATTTTCAGCTGTTGTTAATAGCCAGGCTAGTAGGGGAGCACTGTAATGGTAGGATTAATACAAATTATCTCCCCCAGAGCCAAGGGGTATGCAAATATACAATTTTGGAGAGTAGATAGGGTGTCCCTTGGTGATTAATTATAATCTCCTAATCAAATGGAATGGCTTGAGTTGTAATGAAGGCAGCTGCATAAACCACCAGCCTCTAGAGTGTAGTTCTCTTTATGTTTGTGAAGGAAATCTGCAACTTCAGAAACACTAATACTGGAATTTTGTCTCATTTTGTACTCTGGAATCCTTTGGTAATTTTATGAATTCTATATCTCGTACTTCATGGTTGTGTGTAGGTTTGTGTAACACAAAAGAAATGTTATAAGGAATGTTTTTAGTGTTGTATTGGTCGAAAAGGCACCTACAGTGTAATATTCATGGCCTATAATGCTTATACTTCCGAGATTTTGTTGTTATTGAAAAAAAAAATGTGAGGCCCTATTGAAAAAATAATTTGCCCTAGGCGATACTGATATATGTACTGATATCACCCCAGGTGATACTGATTGTATTTTTCTGATGATTTTCAGAGAAACTATTCCTGCTCAGTACAAATGAGGCTTGTACTAGTAGCTTATATGAAACATATGTAGGCCAGTGAGTATGTAGAAAGAATGATCAGCAGTAGGTACCATCATTCAGTAAAGAGACTTGTATGCATTTCATGAATTAAAGTATGTGTGTGTGTGTGTGTGTGTGTATGTGTGTGTGTAAATCTTGAGGCATATACTGTATAGTTTTTCTAATGTTATATTCCCAGTAGTGTGAATTTAATGAGAGTGTAACATTTTGTGTCATCATTTTTATACAAGACAAATTTTAAATTCCTTGAAGGCATGGCCATGTAATTTCAAACAAGTCAGCTACAAATAATTCAAATAACCACACACGAGTTAGATTGTATTCTGATGTCCAGAGTGTACATGCATTTGTCAATGGATATATTTTTCCACAATTTTTTAATCCTTCAATCTTCTGTGAGGCTTTCTAAAAATGCTCAAGATTACACAATATTCTTCTTTTTTTCCTGAGTACCCGCCTTTGTCTGTCTGTCTGTCTGTCTGTCTGTCTATCTTTTTTTCTGTTTCTCTCCCTCTCTATCTATTTCTAATACGTTCATCTAAGGCCCAGTGCAGCAAATCGTTAGTGCAAATAATGAGAAATGCTGGCCCGATGTGGAACTATTGTCCTCTTACGTAATAGAGCAAAGTTGAAAGCGTGGAGGCGAGGGGGCAGATAATTATCATGAGGAAATTGTGCTGCCCGGCTTGGCTTGGCTCGGCTCTGCGCGGCACGGCTGTGGGGCCACATAATGGCTTTCTCATTATGTGCATTGTGATCCTTATTGTGAAGTTACAACAATATACTAGTTTTTTTTTTTTTTTTTTCCACTAAGCTGACTAGTGTAGTGGGAAAATTAAAAATAGGAATAGATGCACCTGTGCCCACTGGTATCTTTGTAGGATGTTAAACTAATGAAGACTGAGGGAGCTGTGTTGATGTAGTTTCTTCAATATTTTAGTTTCCTTTCACTCATTTCTTCGACTAGCTCCATTAGTAATCAATAACCAGTACATATACGTGTACATATATGTATGTGTTTATGTATATGGGCATTTCCACAGTAAATGGGTAGTTTTAGGTTGGAAAAACATGAAAAATTAAAATTGTCTTCAGAGTATCCATATTTCAGAGTTTGGTTGCCTAATACCTATATTAAATATTTTTAAGTAGGAAAAGATAACTTTGTATTCAAATAGAGCTTGAGTGGGTATGTAAGTAAGACATGTGTAATAGGTATGGGGCGAACGCGTGTAACACATAGAGTAGGACAGAAATATTGGAATGATGGATTCCTCATACAAAGAATACAAATATTGATTTGAAATCATCTGACACTATTTATTGTACTGATACATTATGATAAGAACAATTTAGGTTGTCCATATTTGTGAAAATATTCATTATTTGTGTCATTTTGAAGTGTGCATTCATGATTAATGCCAGAAAATTTGTGCATCATATCCAAAAGGCGAGATCGTGTTTGTACTAAGTTCCTCCATAATCGGGCGAACTGTTGTCATATTCATATCCGTGTGGGTGCATGTGTGTGTGAGGAAAAGCCAAAGCTTCTTTGCAATAGAGTTTCTTGAAATTCCAAAGTACATGATATGACATGTATCACTGCATTAGTGGTGAACGCATGTAACACAAGAGTAGGACAGAAACTTGAACTTCACAGAGTTTTTTAATTTCCAAGGTTAACAATACACTCCCGTTCTCCAGTATATTGTGTAGTTCATTTTAAACCACAATGTGCAGTATATACAAAGGCTGAAATATCAAAATACTGTAAGCAAAGGAGCATTTTGCTGTTGTCATTGGGTCAGCAGTTATCATTTCGTGTCCATTACACCTTGATATTCCTACATACACGTATGTAAATCAAGTGGATTGTATTTGCCTGTCCAAATTTAAAACTTTTTTTTTTTTTACTGATACAAAAATACATGTGTATTGATACAGTTTATAGGGACTAAACTAGAATTTCAGTCATCACATCCCAAACTCAATCAACACACAGGCTCTGGAAACAAGAATTAAAACTTGCATTGTTCGTTTTTCTATTGCATTTAATGTCCATCAGCCACAGTTAGAAACATAAAGCAGTTAATGTACCAGTAACTGATTTCAATGTGAAAAGAAACTGTTATTTGATTGTGCAACAGTTAAATCTGTTCATTTCAATCTACATTCATTCGAAAATGAATAGTTGTAACATTCATTAGGGAAATAATCCTTATAGGGAATCAATACACAAAGAATGACACTTTCAGAAGTGTTCAGGTACTGTACAACAACTCTTAACTTTACAACCTATGAGTTGATTTGTAAATTAGAGAACAAAGCATCCTTTGCAACTGATTGACAATTTGCCCTACATCAACGTAAATAAGCACTGAATTGATCAGTGTTTCTATAGTAGCCATGATATAAAAAATCATGAGCGTACATACTCGAGCAGGATTTGAACCTACGACCCCCTGATCTCCGGACAGGCGTCATCTCCACTAGACCATCGAGCTTCTGCCCGACAGCAGAAAAAAAAAAATGTTAATAAATCATGGACGTACCCAATACTCGAGCAGGATTTGAACCTACGACCCCCTGATCTCCGGACAGGCGTCATCTCCACTAGACCACCGAGCTTCTGCCTGACAGCAGTGAAAACATCTTGACGGAAAAATGCCATGAATTTGAAAGCACCCTTTTCTTTGCCTGCCAATTCAATACAGTGTACATTTTTATATGGTGTATAGGGCCTAAACTTGAATTTCAGTTATCACATCTGAAACTACATCAACATACAGGCTCCATAAACAAGAATTAAAACTTGCATTGTTCACTCTTCTATCATCTTAATGTCCATCAGCCATAGTTAGAAACATATGGTTTATCAAGAATAATACTGATATCTCCTTATACTTTCAGCTTTATTGCGAACATTTTAAATGGTAGGATATTGTGATACAACAGACTGACACATATGCATCGAATGTGATATCTTGAACATATTTTAAATCACTGCTCCCAAAGGTAAACTGGACCTTTAATGTAAATCAGCCACAGTAAGAAACAAAGAATTTAATGTGCCATCAACTGTTTTCAAAGAATAACACTTTCCGAAATGTTCAGGTACTGTCAGAGAACTCTTAACTTTACAACCTATGAGTTGATTTGTAAATTAGACACAAAAAAAAAAAAAAAAAAAAAAAAAAAAACACACACACACACACAAAAAACACCCTTTTATGTGCCTGCCCATTCGATACATACGTACAATGTATTCAAATGGTGTATAGGGCCCATTCTGGAATTTCAGTCATCATATTCCAAAACTTGATCAACATACAGGCTCTGAACACAATACAAACGAACATTGTTCGTTCTTTTATCGCCTTAATGTTCATCAGCCACAGTAAGAAACAAAGCAGCTAATGTAACAACTTTTTTTTATTCAGTTGTATCCCTGTTTATATCTTGCTTTAAAACAAAAGGGATGGTAAGTATTGGTTTAGGTGATGACTCAGCATTTAACTTTTTGAAATAGCATACAGGTTCTCTTAAAGGCATTGAAAGTTTACTTAAAGTAGACATTCAAAGAGATCATTAAATTCTGCAATTTAGGCATCAGTAGAAAGCTCAGAAGACATGGAAGGCAATGGAATTTTGTTACCTCGCTTTCGCGTTGCTAGAAAGAAGTAAACGCTCACGAAAAACTGCGGTTTTCTGGAGCCTGATAAGGGCCAATTCGTCAGGAAAGATGCCCGTTTCGCCTGACGTCACGCACTGGATTTGCGGACTCTGCCCGGTGAATGTGTGTACAATGTTAACGGAGGTACAACCTGATTCTTTTGCATTTTATTTCCTTATGTAAAAGTCGAATTGAACGAAATATAACTTTTCATGGTTTAATAGTAATGAAGAAACATTTCTCTCTCGATTTTTTGTAATTCTTACAGATATTTTTGTCAATATTCAGGAATTCAAGCTACTTAGGTAATCTTATTTTCCTTACGTTTGTAATGTTAGCACGTTCAAGTTTCGCTGGTCACATGAAGCGTTTAATTGGAAATCATGAGGATGCCCATGACAGGATTGATAATCTAAGACATGGTGATGTTGACAATAACAAGCAGACTTACGAAAAATGGCGAAATATCAAAATAGGAGAGATTTTAAAACGAGGATCGAGATAACAACTTGTGCAGCCCAGTCTCGTAGCTCGCGATTGCTCGCATGCAGTATGTACTTGTATTAATCCGCGGTGAAGTGGCTCTACTGCTCCGATCCGCATTGTAGCCGCTCGCCGCACCACCATCCTCACTGCCTGCGTGCCTGGCCTGTTACGTGATTAGCCAAGTCATGGAAGTACTTTCATTGGCGTAGGAACAATTGCATAACCACGTGTGTTTGTTTACGTTCGCGCCCGATACGATGTACTGTAATACCAGGGAGGTGGAAGAAATCTTTCTTCCACCTCCCTGGTAATACTGTACGACTACACGAGTTTCTAACCAGGGAGGTGGGAAGAGAAGGAGTGGAATCTTCGACATCGACAAGGTTCGGTGTTTTCGCAAGTAATTACATCACTGCTTCACCAGTGTGCACACGCTCGTAAAACTTCCGTAAATGACATCTGCTATGATAGCTATCACGCCATTGCGCCTGACTAGTTGCTGACCTCAAACCGGTCAGACCAAGGAGGTACAATACTTATTACTAGGCTAGCAAGGTCTAATAGCAGGGCGGACATAAGCACTTCCCGATTGCTCGGGCAAGTGAAAATAAAAGTCCTACATGTGTTCTGAACAAGGAGAAAAATGCTTGCCCGAATCGGGCAGGCAAATAATTTTGAAGCCACCTTCTTTCTCCACATTTTCCCTTCAACAAACCCATGAAATCATGCACACGCAAGCCCAAAACTAACAACTGTCATAGCGATGTCACGATTTCAACAACTGTCGAACACTGACTTACTTGAAGAAGCCCGGGTATTGCATTGCGATGCCACATCAACGCTCATCGATATGGAACAAAGTTTTTATTCCAATACGATGTATTAGCCTATTTTGGCAGTAGAAAATAGCGGTAGCAGAAAAAAACTGCCATTTTGTGCTCGCCGTTAGCTGCCTACAGGTGAGTCGGGTAGTCACTGGTTGTGCGTGCTCCATGTGGATACCGAGCACAGTGCACGCGCAGTCAAAAGTGAACACCAAGTTTACCAAGAAACAATAAAAAATTCCACGACGGCAAGGTGCCTGACTTGGGGATGGGGGGTAGAGGAGAGAGACCATTTGACAAAAAAGAAACCGCGCGTACTGGCGCATTCTTGGCGGTCATGAACAGTCTGGGGCCTGGAGGAATGAACAGGGAAAATGTTTGACAAGTCGAAGACCCAGCCAGGATGACAAACGTAATAATGATTCTTTATTTCTCTCATTTAATTTGCCTAAAATAGGGCTATCTCTCCCCCTCTCTCTCTCTTTCTATTTCTCTCTATTTCCTCTTCTATTTCTTGTAATTGTTTGTACTTACCGATAAAGAAAAATGAAATAAATAAACAGTGTTAAACTTGAAATGCCTTATTTTCCTGCTTTAAAATACTTCTCCATTTTGTACATTATTTCTATTCTGAGTTATGAAAAAAAGAGAAAACATGTTGCTGATTGTTACTCTAAAAGTTGTTTATTCCAAAGGTTCGCTAATCTAAAACTTAAGAAAGAAGAAATTTAATCTGGGAACAAATTCAATTCGTTTTCAGATTAACAAGCCTTTTCCCCATTTTCACATTAACCAAACTTCAGAATAATGCTACAAATGTTTGGATTAACAAACCCTCATATTTTCGGAAGAAAAACATTGGCACAGGGATTTTGCGTGTTTCAGATTTGGAATAACGAATTATAGAATACGTACAAATGTATCTCATGTCTTCTTCTTTTTTCATTATTTTAAGAATAATGAATACCGGACAAACAAAAAATTAAAGATGTCAAACTACGACATAAACTTATGAGAGAGAGAGAGAGAGGGGGGGGGGGGGGAAAGAAAGGTTACTGGTCGTTACTTTAAAAGATCGTCACTCCCGAGGGTTCAATTATCCAAAAACTGAAACAAAGGGTTCTTAACTCGAAAAGAGAAAAAGATGAAAATTAAGTTTCGTTATTTCGAAGTCTAGTCACTCAAAAACATTCCATATTCTGAATGTTCGTTTATCCAAAAACGAAATAAGTATAAATTTCTTGCCGCGTAATTCAATTTCAGATAAACGAACTTTTCGAACCACAAATCAAATTAAACAAGCCATAATCAAATTTGTCGGATTAACAAACATCCGCACATGCAATATGCGTGTTTCGAAATAACTAGCATCGGGATAGTGAATCTTATTCTTTTTCGGAATAACGAGCACCACGCAAAGAGACGCGATGCCAAACTAAAATTCAAACCTATTTTTTCTCCTTTTTTTACCACCCGTCTATACACGTTTTCTGAACATTTCCTTATGCCCGACTAAAAAAATAATATTTGCACGTTACTGTGAAAGTTCGTTTATCCGAAAATGAAACCAGCTAGCTCGAGAGTTGATACTCTGAAGGTTTGCTAATTCGACAATGAAAAAAGAAAAAAAAAATGTTAATCTGAACGTAAGATTAGCTTTGATTTTCTGATGGTTCGTCAATAATAATAATGATAATAATAAAGAGGTTTTGTAATTCCTTTTTTAGATTCATGTCCGGATAAACGCAGCTATGGAATCACAAACATTCTTGCATGTTTTTTTTTTTTTTTCTTTTGGGGGGGGGGGGACGAATCACATTTCATTGTTACACTTGCGATCATCTACATTCATTAGACAGGGCTCGACACTAACTGTGGCCCGGTGGCCCAGGGCCACCAAAAAACGTACGTCGGGCCGACAATATTTCAGAAAATAATGAAGATTTTGGTGGCCCGATCGGGCCACCAAAAAAGTCGGATGTTTGCTTTTACTGTTGGAAATGAACAGCGGTAACAATCGGCTCCGTAAGATGCTAAAATAATTGGAAATGAATATCGGTAAGATTCAGCTCCTTACGATGCAAAAATTAATGTCAGATATTTGATTTTGCGTTCGGAAATGAATAAGGATAACATTCGGCTCAGGAAGATGCTAAAAGTAAATGCAGAATGATCCCTTGTAACGTTCGGAAATGAATGACAATGATATTCAACTCCGTACGATGATTAGATAAATGTCGGATGTTTGTGTTTACTTTCGAAAGCAAATAGCAATAACATTCGGCTCCGGAAGATGCTAAAATAAATGTCAGATGATTGCTTTTACGTTCGGAAGTGAATAGCAGTAATATTCTGCTCCATACCATGCTAAAATAACTGTCGGGTGTTTTTAAGATTTCGAAATGAATAACAGTAATGTTTAGCTGCGTTCGATGGTAAAATAGTTATTAATGTTTGATGTTTGCTTTGACGTTTGGAAATGAATAACCATAGTATTCAACTCCGTACGATGATAAAATAAATGCCGGATGATTGCTTTTACATTCGAAAGTAAATAGCAATAATATCATCTCCGGAAGATGCTAAAATAAATGTCGAATGATCCCTTTGACGTTCGAAAATGAATAACAATAATTTTCACCTCCATACGATGATTAAATAAATGTCGGATGTTTGCTTTAACTTTCGAAAGTAAATAGGAATAACATTCGGCTCCAGAAGATGCCAAAATAAATGTCAGATGATTGCTTTTACGTTTGGAAGTGAATAGCAGCAACATTCTGCTCCATATGATGCTAAAATAAATGTCGGATATTTGCTATAACATTTCGAAATGAATAACAGTAACATTCAGCTGCGTTTGATGGTAAAGTAAATGTCTGATGTCTGCCTTGACGTTAAAAAAAATGAAAAACAGTATAACATACGGCTCAGTACGATTTAGAGTCTCGACGATCAGTATGTACGATGAATGACGGCGGCGGTTTAGACAAAAATGTGGAAAAAGAAGTACTTCCTCACGGCTCATTCTTCCACCTCTGTAAGTAGCAATTCGCTTCGTAGAACAGTATACGAAATACACAGATTACGTGTGGCGAACATTACTCGTACAGTATTGAGTTTATGTTCATCCATTATTATTACAAACAAAAACATGCATAGAAAGCGAGTGATCAGCTGCAGGAATCTTGCGTCGAACGTCGAGGGGGCATGGAGCTGGCGCACATGTTCGAAGTACGTACAATAGTAAATGTTTCCATACACACACGTGTTTACGCACAGCTCTCACTAGACCGAGGAAGAAATCAGAGCACGAACACTAATATATTCACACACACGCAAATACACACAAAGCAGTGCGAACCACACACCAGCACAGTGCATGAACAGCCGATGCAGACCAGCTGAGAGCGAGACGTACCATCCAGCTTGCTGTGACCGGATCTACTTTTTGAAGGCACGGAACCGAAATGCGGACAAAAACGTCTGAAAGAAATCTCTTTTATGCGCCGCTAGCATTCACAAATTTCATACTTTATGAGGATGAAATGTAAGGAAAAACTGTGAACTACAAGGATACATGCAAGAAAACTGCTAATAAACTAAATAATTGGACTTGCTAGGCTCCTAAACACAACACTGAAAACAATTCACGGTAGTAGTCTATGGAGCGAACGTGTACTTTCAGAGTAAGAATCCAGTGCGTGACGTCATCGGGAAGGGGTATCGGCAGACCGTTCATCGGGCCATTTCGGGTTCACTTTTTCGTCCGATTTCAATAATTAATAAAAAATAGTTGGGATTGTTCTTTTCTCTCGATATTTTGTGTACACCTAGAACAGATGTTCAAATTCAATATTTTCTTATCAAATTTGTGTTTCGTGCTCTTTGAATTTCTACTTTAAGTGAAAATTGGTTTTGAAAAGGCTGAGATATCCAAAAAGAAAGTTAAACAAAGTGATCCTAATAAAAGTTGAAACCAAGATCTTCTATTTCAATAATATTGGTTTACTTTGTGGCTTCATACCTCAGCCATTTGAAGACCATGTTTCATAAGCTAAACTTTGAATTCCTTGTAGAATTGTATGCTCATAAAAATTTCATAAGTGGTTTCTTAGTACATTGTATCTTGCAAAAAGTCAAAAGCTAAAGTCATACCATCTGATATACTTTACAACTTGAAGGAAAAAAAAAACAACAACTGCTGTCTTGTGGTGCTTTGCTCCTCAAAGAGAATGGGATCAGGCATTCTGCACAGGATGTTGTTTGTAGATTCTCCGGAGATGTCGTCTTTGATTGACCACATGAAAACTCCATGCCTCTTTTTTCCCCATTAAGTCATCATCCAGGATGTCTTTTACCTGTCAAAAAAAAAAAAAAAAAAAATTATATACATAATCAACAAATACATATACTGAGTTCATTTTATCAAAATTTTTGAAAGTTTGGAATATTCCTATATACTGAGTGCAGATAAAAGATTGTTCAAAAGGCATGTACATGTCACCTGCAATTGAAATATAGTTGAACATTTTGCTGCATAGATATTCCGTAAACCAAGCAATAAAATACACGAACTACAAATACAGTAGACTCTTAAAAAAAAAATGGAATTTTAGGAAAAAAAAACTGTTACTGTAGACAACAAAAGCATGGGTAGCCATCCCATTTTTAAGAGCTGTGTTTTATCTTACAATCTTTATTCAAAGATATCTAATAATAAAATATTTCCAGTAAGTTTTGAATATAGGATTATAGAAATTTGGAGGAGGCTGCGGGTTAGCGCTATCTTCGAAAGGTAATGTGTAATATTTATTTTTTGCTGCAGACAGCAATTGAGCATCAACACCTCTGCACAATGTTTGCCCTCTTGAATTTCTTTTCTGTTTGATTATTTAGTCATGTATGCAATATTTATAGACTTTGGGAAATAAATACAGAATACTTCTGTACATATTAGCAATGTAGGTTTGTCATAGAAAAATAAAAATTGACCTCCAATCTATCAACCCACCTAGCAACCTAGGATAGGTGTAATTCTTGGTATCGCCAATACCTTAGGTGCCGTGCGGAGAGCAGTGTTTTAGATGCATTATGAGATAGCTTACGGGACAAACTTGACCTAGTTTTGGCTGCACATGCACTCAGATCATGCTTTATCTTTATCCAGGGATATTTTTTGTTGAAGATTTCTTCGCTTTCCATCATGTGACCAGCACATTGAAGCCTTGCAGTAGTGAACCATGACTCTAGTGACCGCAAATCAGTAAAACTTAGAAACTTTCAACTCTTTTCAGCTGAATTTTAACCAAGAAAAAAAGGGATGGCAATGGAAAAGCAGACGATTAACTCCCTTGAATCATATGGGAACTGCGACCTCTACTTAGCGTGAGACAACCAGAAGTGAACAAGGGCGCAAAAGAATCCCACAGTGTATCTGTGACAGAGCTCTTCAGCATGCACAGAAGTTTTTTTTTGCACACTTGCGATACAGAAAATTGATTGCAACATCATGAAAATATCAAAAAAATTCAAAAAGATATCTATGATAAAATCTTCATAATAAAAAAGAATATGCCATAGTGTAAAAAAAAATAAAAATAAATAAAAATGGAGGCCATGGCTTCTATCTTTGAAGGGTAACAATTAATGTTTGTTTTACACTGTAGAAAGCAATTCAATATCTCCAACAAACATCCTACACAAATTGCTCTGCAATCATTAATTCATGTATGCACTATAAATTTATGTGCTTTAAAAATGAATAAGAAATAGTCCTGTAAATAAAAGGAACCTTTTTTTGTCATGGTCTGAAAAAAAAAAATACGCAACCTTAACATATTTAAGAGTGCCAATGTAGCAGCCTTTTTGGCCAAAAGAAAAAAAAAGATTACATAATAAAACGAAAATATGCATTCACACCATATCACTGCAAAGCAGACAGGCTAGGCATGATGAAGGGATGCTCTGGGCACTTGGAAAATCTCCACCACAGGCTGTAGAACAGGGCCATGCAGCTTCTATAAATAAAATGATAATCGTATCAGAAGAAAACCCCAAATAAGCACAGATGTGGCTACATGACAATGGACCAAAATATCATGAAGAGAACAAAATGAAGACTAGTTATGTACCAGTTCTACGACATCTACAAATGAAATATTTACAATACATAATAGCATGGCATTAAAAATATGGAGGCCATGGCTTCTTTGAAAGGTATTACTGTTACTTGTAATGTCTGTTTTCCACTGTAGAAAGAGATTTCATTTCTCCTACACAATTTGCTTAGTGGTCATTAAATCATGTATGCAATACAAATTTACAATCTTCATTGAATAAATACAAAATAGCTCTGTACATAAACACAACATCGCAGAATTTCTGCTAAGTGAAGTTGCGGAACTTCGGTCATGTCATATATTTATTAGAGCAGAAAGATTTGGGGCTGATTTCATCACAGGGATTGTTTTTAGGACACAACACAGGCCAGCAAAGAGCAAACATGGTGGATGGTGCAACAGCTGGAATGAGGCTCTGCACAGACAACTGTCCAGGCCACACAAGACAGGGTGTTATGAACAGATTGTACATTGAGTCAGGGTCGCTTAGCTCCAATGAGCCCTCCCGCAAAATCATAAAAATATGTATACACACCTCACCGTAACACTGGAAAGCAGACAGGCTGGGCACCGACATGATGATCGAAGGGACGCTCTGGTCACTCACTATTGCACTAAAAGGTGCAGAACAGGCCAGCACAGCTTCTCACATAAGTTGGTAGTTGTCTAGTCTACATCAAAACATAGAAATAGAATCTAAATAAATAAATCACATCATGGAAATCATGAGAGAACTGCAAGTAGTGCAATGATGAGTAGACTGAGCTCATGTGGCTGAAGTGAAGGACAACATCAACAACGTTGGAAGTCGAGTTTGCACTTTGGTTGCTTAGGCAGAAATAAATCAAGTCAAATCCCGATGTAAACCTAGTAAATTTTCTTTTGTAACTTGTTTGATCATGGGTGTCTACATACACTAACGTTATCGTGTGGTTACACTTGGGACTCGTGTCACTAGCGACAGGTAGCGTAGCGCTAGCCTGGCTTTCTAAATTCTATATAACACTCGTACAGTGCATCAGCTCACGATGGACAGTCAACCATCTAAAGTACCACTCTTGGCTTAGCTTTCGTTCATTGCTATTCTGTCACTGTCAGTTTGGTTTTATTTTGAGGAAAAAATATTACGAAAAGATGAAAAGAAAGATTATTTGAAGCTGGTAGCAACGAAGAATTTACTGACAAAAAATAACACATGTGGGACTAGGCTCAGTTATCGTCCGTGTAAACTCGAAAACGAGTAGTGAAAGCTAGCATACAGAGAATCTCAAAAGAATTTCTAATAATGCCAGCAGGGCCATTAATCCTAAAACTACGGAAGATTCTACTCTAGAATGCAACATTTACCTTTTGTCAGCGAGAGTCGTAATCACCTCCGTCATATTCAGATCTGAGCAGTCGATGGGTTGCACATACGCAATGCAGACATAACACGGGAAATTTCATGCGAACGATACGCAACCTCGGACAGAACGGCGCGAAACAAGGAGGTAAGCAAGACATGGGAACAATCTGTCTGAGTTACGCGCGTTCAGAACACACGTAACGAAGACCGATTGGCGATTCTGTCCACCGTTCGTGCGTCCCACCTAGCGGAGCGTACCCACTGAACGCACGTAACATACTGGACAGAATTAGAAAAGGAAGCTGAAGCTAGATAACTAAATGTTCTGAAAAGACAGCTATGCTTGTGGCGTGAAACCGAAGGCAGATGTCTAACTTCAGGGTAGTGTCAGCGTTTCTGTGTTAAATCGAACGACACTGGAGTGTCTCAACTAGCAGTTACGTACGTTCGCGGCGTGGACAGAAAATTGAATTTGGTAACTTTGAAGACGGATATTAAATATTTGATTTAATTTTCTGTTGAATTAGTGAAACCTAACTTGAAACTGTCGTCAGCAAAGTGTATTTGACACAAAATAACTGCACTCTGACGCCTGGAAACCAAACGAAATTGAGGCCGAACGTACGTAACTGAAGTAGGACAGAACGCCGACCTTTTCGGTCCAGCTTGCTTTCCACTCTCTCAAAACTCTTGTAATCGTTCAGGGCGAACAAGAAAATGATTTCTCGGTGCGTTGGTGATAAATTTTGAATTATAATCCACCCAGGATGCGTGACTTCTAAGAAAATTTATTTTATACAAGTTGCAATGTATGTCAATTTTTATTTCAAATTTGCACATTATCAATAATATCAAATAAAAACAAACAAACCAGCACATCACAAAAAAATAACAACAGGACTCAACGAGGTTGAATATTTTATTTCACCTTACCACATTTATTCAAGAAATAAAGAAAAAAAGATGATTCAAACAAATATTTTCAAATGAAATTGCTCCATGTCTTGAGTGCATAAAACTACCCATTTACCGTGGAATTGCCCATATGTACTTGTTATATCTTGGCAGTAACTGCCTGGCACTTTATGATTACTGAACCCTTTCAAGATGCTAACAGATTATATGAATGAGACACCATGTTTTCACACGTACTGAAAGTGCTTGATTTGAAACATGGTTGTAATGATGCATTACTGGAATTGTGTTTCAAATTAAGCATTCTTGCCGTGTGAATGCAATCCGGAATCGCAGAGGGTGATTTGAATTGTAATTCCCAGTGTGTTTCAAGTGATGGTCCTGAGGTGTTCTCCAGTCACGTTTTGCCAAAATTAAGGATTTAAACAGTCGGGTGAATGCAATTGACCTTTAATCATGTTTTGGGGGGCAAAGCCTTGGGTGACCTTTCAACCACTTCCTCAGAAAGACCACACTCCTCAAATGCTCACACTGAAGTCAAAATGTGTACTACTTACAACTCAATAGTGGTTGATAGGGAACTCGGAAAGAAGCCAAACCTTCCCTCCTCACTCTGAAATTCAAAACTGCAGAATCCACGAAGCCTTCTTCGGTTGTGTAAACGAATGATGATTTGAGTCATAATTGCAATCCGTTTTGTAGTCCAGCATTAGAATCAAGCACTCTTGATCAAGTGTAAACTAAAAGAAAGGGCAGAGCTGAAAGATAAGGGCTGTTTACACTGATAGTGAGAAATAACATCATGAAAAAGATACAAAATCTTAATGAAACTAAAGTTTCTATTTGCATTTGCACCAAAAGCTACCAGAAACATTCAGTTTCAAAAAAAAATATGGCAGATCAGGATGAATGGCTTTGTAGCTGAACTCCCTGCATAGAGTTTGATGATTTGTAATGGGAACTGTAACTTAACTTTAGTCGAGCAGACTTTCGGGGCAGTCTGCTCACTCAGCAGCAAATGACATTGCATATGGCAGCTGTGTTGCAAACTCCTTGGCTTGTCAATCAGAGATACTATATAAATGATTGTATATTTTCTTGCATGAACCATAGATATGTATGTATCCAAAGGATAGGCCCTTTGTGTGAAGAAATTAATCTTTTGTTAAGATGGGTTCCTCCTCCACAAAAAGGTTCAAAGGTCAAACCCTTCAACACAAACACGTGCCCAAAATTGAATTGGCTGAAATTATTCGAAAATGCTTTATGAACATGATAGGTCAAGCAAAGCATGATTTTTAGAATATGATGACAGTGGGCATGATCATAGTTTATTTTCACATGTACAAATGTTCCTTCAGTAGTGTCAAATGCATGCATATGCAGAGGCAGTAATAGCTACATTGTAAATGTGTGTGTGCGGCAACGTGTGACCAGTTAAAATGAACAAATAGCTCTCTAACGAAGAGAATGCAGAATTTTCTCTACCCACTCTAAAGACGTGATTTACTTGTGTGTGCATACTCTCAGGTTTCATATAACTGTGTTTCCACTCCAGTCTTGTAAATATATGGCACAGATTGTCAATAAACAGTGTATTTGTCTTCTCATATTTCTACTGCAGGGATATCAAGTCCATCGGCTCATCCCCCTCTTCCAAAGAAGCCATCTCTGGCACCTAAGCCGAAAGGAATCGCTTCACCTTCCACAGGGAACAACAACGTGCAAGATACAGCAGACAGTGTGTTAGACAATTCTCCGGCTGCTCCTGCAGTGCCAGCTTCGGAACCACAGCCACCGAGCAGGCAAGTCCCGAGTTCCGATGGCAGCATCAACCGACCAACTCCAAAGCCCCGAAAGACCATTATCAAGAGTAGTGCCGGGCCTGCCGAGCGGTCTCCCAGCCCACGACCACGAGTGCCACCCAAGAGGATTTTATCCACACAAAGCTCAGATGAGAATAGGTTGGATGAACCCCATGTGCCAACATCCAATGGAACGAGTCATGAGAACAAGGCTGCGAATGGTGTTGCTCCTGTGCCCAGAGAGAGACCAAATGTTCCAGTTAGAAGATTAACCCTTGGATCAAGCCTTGATCTTCCCCCTGCAGCCCCTCACAGGACTTCACCAGGACGTTCACCTGTCCGTTCCAACTCTTCTGTTTCCGACTCTCGCCCCAAGAATGACTCAGTCACTTGTGACAGAGATGAGAAAGCTGACATCACAGTGCATGGAACATCAAATACGTCTGAATTGCAAAATGTAACACAGACTTCAGAACCCTTGTGTAATGGACCAGCATCAGCTTCAAAATCTGATACAAACACTGCACAGTCCACCACCCCAAACCAGAGACCAAAACCCAGTGTCAGCCCCAAGAAGCCAAGTCTTGCAAGTTTGCAGAAGTCACATGCAACAACTCCAAAAAATTCAGATAGGTCCATCTCTTCACAGTCACCAGAACACTTAAAAAAGCCGGCGCCCCTTCGCCCAGCCTTGCCACCAAAGAGACACTCAGCGATGGCCGGTTCATCTGGCTCATTGTCCAGAGTTGCCATCAAAGGAAAGCCAAGAAAGCAGCAAAGTGCAGAATCCGCATTGTCGTCAGATCAGCCGGAATTGAATGGAAATAGGTCCACAGAACTTCCAGACCTTGTGCCTTCAGACACCTCCACGAATAGTCCCTCGAACTCGAGCGAAAAATCTGAGAAGCAAAGTACTCCATCATCAAGTGACTCTCTGTATGGGAATACTGATTCAGTTTCACGAAATGAATCCATGCCTAAAACCCCCACAGTCCTTCCAAGGAAACCAGCACCTCAGAGGGAATTTGGTCCTGTGGCACCACCAAGGAGGGTGAAAAGCATGTCAGAAAGTGACCCAATATCTGAGCCACCAGTAGAAAAAACCAAGGATTATGGAAATGACAAACTTGTTCACTCTGCAGAAGCCAAAGACACTGGAAGTGCAGGGGACAGATCTCCAGATAGATCAGAGAGTGTTATGAATCGTGTACAACAAGAGCTAGATATTGATTTAGAGGAGAAGAAGAGCTCATTAAAAAGAAATAGGAAGGCGATCAAGTCATCTGATCAGTTAGCACTAGGTAATGCAAGGTCCATTAAGGATTCGCTGGCAAGTGGGGGCCAGGGAAAGCCCAAGCCAGCAAGACCTCCACCGCCTAGTAAGGCACCTGGGTTGACCCACCAAACATCTGTCCAAGCGCCACCCCCAAGACCAAAGCCAATCAGAGCTAAGACAATAAACTCTACCTCTCCTAGTCAAGAGAAGAAGTTGCCTTCGGGGCAAAGTGATGAAATCAGCACCAAGTTGAATCAGATTTTGAGCAAACCTGACAGGGATGAAAGTGACCTTGACCACTCAGATTGGGAAATTGTGGATTTGCCATCTGCACCAAAGGGCAGTACTGAGGGTGTCACCGGTGCTGAGCACACCTCAGAGACAGAAAAGGAAGTTACCAGTGAAATAACTCAAGACCTTAATAGGCAGAGATCAAGTAATGAAGAAGAAAGTACAAAAGAGACAGAAAAGATGCCATTGATTGCCAAGGAGAAGGATGAAAGAGAACCCCAGAGTGAACCAGCTCAGGGTCTAGAAGATTCCAAATCACCTCCGACAGAAAAAGTTGAAGGAGAAGCAGTTTCTCAACTCATTCGATTGAGAAAAACAAGGCCACCCGTGACTGAAAAGCCAGGAAAGCGACCAACAAACAGACATTCCGTGGAAGGCATCCCTGATTCCACTTCTCAAGCCAGCACTACCTCCATAAATGGACCAGATGGAAACACCAGTCCTGTTCCTCCTTCCTCTCCAGTGCCCAATGGACGCCCCCTAAGTCAGGGAAGTCCCGTCAATGGAAGGTCCCCAAACTCATCTCCAAAGAAAACGTTGCGGGATAAGGGCAGAGGAACATCTCCGAAAAGACCAAGCTGTCCCCCACCGCCTCCACCGGGTGCTCCTCCATCCCCAAAGCCCACCAAAATTACACCACAAATCCAGGTGCAGTCTCCTGCATCCCAGCCCAACTCCCCGACACTGACCAGGCCCAAATCAGTGCAGTCAACACCAACACCAAAGAGGCCGGCACCACCGCGGCCGAATGCTCCACCATCCAAACCCTCATGTGCAGTGTCCACAACCCCCATAACTTCAGGGAGCACTGATGCTATTAAAAATGCTCATGCAAAGACTGCTGATGAAGAAGGTGAAGCCAACATCTACACTGAAGCAAACTCACCTGGTCGGCCTGAGGAAGACGAAGAGTCGGATGGGGACAGGGATCATGATTATGAACTCATTCCAGGCAAGCAAACCTTGGAGAGGAACATGAAACCTCCAACGTGCAATAGTGAAGAAACGGTGCAAACAAACTCGAATAGGGCCAGCGGCTACATCGATGATGGCCTTTATCTGGAGCCCATCAAGAATGATGAGGCAGAGAAAGATAATGACTATGTTTATCCAGAGTTTATACCTTCGGTTGCTTCTAACAACATTCCATCTCCAGCTCCGTCTCCTCCACCCCCTCCCCCTCCTAACCCAGAGCTGGATCAAGTCTTCTTACGCCCTGTTGTGACAAAGACTCGCCGCTCCTCCGTTAACCACCCCAAGAGAAAGGCCCCCCAGAAGCCTCGGCGGTCACACAGCATCCAGTCGGATTCTTCAGCTGACAACCACAGCTACATGGATATACCAAGGGGTGTTGAAGGCGCTGGAGACAGGTAAGAGCATGTATCCTTGTAAGTATCTCCATATTCATTTCTCATGGGTGCTGTTTTTTTTGGGTTTTTTTTCAAAAGATTGAGCTGAGTTGTGTGTTGTCATTGTCAGACAACTTGATCGAACAACTTCTGTTTTTCTTTTTGTAAAACTGCAGTCTATGATCATACGAGCAGTTAGCACTTTCAGGAGAAGGAGTATGTCTTAACCTTTGCTTTCTTCCACTGGAGAACATTCATTTTGCTAAATATGATTTCAGCATTCACTGATGCATACACAGTTCAATGAATATGATAATTTGGAATATGATTGTTTGGAAAAAAATCATTATACAGTGGTGCAAGTCATCATATGCAATGTAACTGTGTTAACCTGTGGTAGTAACTAATTTGAAAAACATCATAAAGAGATGAGAGATGAGAGAGAGAGGGATTGGGCAAAAAAGAAAGAAAGAAAGATGAAATTTATTGCCACTCATGTAAACTCAGTATTACATACTTTTGTGTGCTTTGTCTTGGCCAATCTACTATTGATGTGAAACAACTCCAAAAATCACACCTCTCTCCATTACATTTGTTACTTGCCATTTTGAGTAATTACACTGCACTTCATTGGCAATTTGCAAAATGTTATGCATATCATCTTAATTCATCCCATTTTGTCAGTTTCTGTTTATCAAATCAAGCTGCTTGTGAACAAATATATTATTACAGCGGCATGAGTAACAATTTGCAATGATATACATGTTATCTTCATTCATCCAGGCTACTTTGTAAAGTGGCTGTTAATTGAATCAAGCCACTTGTGAACATACAGCTACATGTCAACATCATTCTTTGATGATTTTGTTTCTGACATTCGGTTTGGAAATAAAACGTATCAATTCTAAAGAAGCAAAGAAAATGTAGAGCTGCATGCTAATCCACTGAAGAGCATCTTTGAAACATAGATTAGAAAGACACAGTTTTGTCTGTTGTATTTCTTATTTCATGGCTGTATGGTTTGGTTCTGGAAAATGTTGGAAGTAAATAGAAAAGTTTCATCGACAAATGAAAAGATGCCTTTTTTTTCAGTACCACTTTTTTTTTTTTTCAGTACCACTTTTTACTTCAGGTGATTTCTGCAAATTGTTCCAGGGCAAATGTTGAGTGCTAATTCCCAATATCATCATACAATGTGGGAATTTAGTGTAACTCACGATATTAGTATCATTTTGTCTGTTGTATTTCTTATTTCATGGCTGTATGGTTTGGTTCTGGAAAATGTTGGAAGTAAATAGAAAAGTTTCATCGACAAATGAAAAGATGCCTTTTTTTTTCAGTACCACTTTTTTTTTTTTTTTCAGTACCACTTTTTACTTCAGGTGATTTCTGCAAATTGTTCCAGGGCAAATGTTGAGTGCTAATTCCCAATATCATCATACAATGTGGGAATTTAGTGTAACTCACGATATTAGTATCATAATGCACGTGATGTATTTAAACTTTAATTTTGCATCGGCAATATGCTTTGTGTGTGTGACTTTCCAACTTTTAAGAATGGACTTGAAGATTTTTCAGTCATTTCCATCAACGTCTGAAGAAGCGGAGATAATTTTCAAACTTCGAATCAGTCTCAACAGAGTACCTCCCAGACCTCTCTCTGTACTGATGCAGATTTCTTATTGCTCCCATGTGCTGAAAGAGCCTGGAATGAGTCTTTGTTGTGTTCATTGCATTCATACTTGCTTGGATTCATCTCGTGTGACTTAAAATGTACATGAATAATAAGTTGCAGCCACTTGTCATGCAAATGACTCTTAAAGGACAAGTCCACCTTCGTAGACATGTGGATTGAGTGAATGCAACAATATTAGTAGAACACATCAGTGAGAGTTTGAGTGATTTGAGGAAAATTGGACAACCCATTCAAAAGTTATGAATTTTTGAAGTTTCTGCTCAGTCACTGCTGAATGAGAAGACTATTACAGCTTGTGATGTCACGTGTACAATGACATAAAGAAAACATAAAGAAAATTCAACATATTTTCACTTTTCTCGCATAATAAAGTTACGCTTGACTTGCCTCTTTCAGAAAGCAGGGGGAATAATATTATCCGTAGCATACATAAATGGACAAGTCGAGGAAATATGCACTTTTTAAAAAAATAAAAATATGTAAAATTTTCTTTATATTTTTATATTTTCTTTGTATTGTACGCATGTGACATCATACACTGCAGTAGTCTTCTCATCCAGCAGTGACTGAGCAGACACTTTAAAAATTCATAACTTGTGAAAGGGCCGTCCGATATTCCCCAAACTTTCACTGATGTGTTCTAATAATATTGCTGCATTCACTCATTCCACATGTATATGAAGGTGAACTTGTCCTTTAAAGAACTGAGCAAAGATATATATGAATGGATGAATAAATGAGCAGGTGAGTGAATGATTTAGTGAGTGAGTCTGTATTAATAAATAAATGAGTGAATGAATGAGTGAATGAATGAATGAATGAATGAATGAATGAATGAATGAATGAATGAATGAATGAATGAATGAATGAATGAGTGAGCGAATGAACTTATGAATGATCTCAACAAGATTGAGAAATGTTGCATGTTGTTTTCATTATGATTGCAGAAACCTCACTTTGGCATCGAGGGATTAATGGTAACAGTAACCAAAATGAAAATGGGATCAAAATTTATTGTATCAGAAAGATATATACTTGGTGATATTCTGCAGTGTGTTTGTGGAATTTCAGAAAAGGTCTGGACTTTCAGAGTGATCTGTCATCATGCCATTGGATTTCATTTATCAAGCAGAATTTCCCCCACAAATTTATTCAGAAGTAATAAGGAACTTGGAACCATGGGTGAGGTTGTAGGTTTTTTTATGTGTTTGCCATGAAGTTTTTCCAGATTGAGGCATTCTTTTTTTTTTTTTTTTTTTGTAGGGGGGGGGGGGAGATGAATGTCAAAAGGACACTGAGAATATAAATTTCTGCTAAATGTAGGATTATTTCTTATTCCATTTCCAATTATCTCACATGGAATGGCACGTACCTCATTCTCAGCATGAAGTTCTGTTTGTATGTGGACATGGAGGATACCATATGCACAGAGTACCCTACCGCGTGATTGAATGTTGTGGTATGATTCACCTGCAACTTTGTCATTTTCTTTTAGCATATAGTTTTATAGATATGTGGTGTCAGATTTATATCTCAGAAGGGAGTGTTTGCAGGTGTGAAACTTGCATATTTGATGTAAGAGTTGGTACCATTGTCCAAATCAGATGAGTCAGAAACTAATTTGTTGATGATCTTCACTCCCCACCATGCGTGCTCCACGATCCGCGCTTCAATCAATCACAGAAACCAAAAGTGGCCTTTATCTTCCAGCATGCTCTGTTGGAGATAGAAAGTGGAAAGAGTTTATGATTTCCTCTGCAGAGGCTCCATATTTCTTCAGCCAGCCGCAATGTACATGGTGTAGGTTTATTAACCGGTCTGCTATATTACGTGGGTTTGTGTGTGTGCATGTGTAGTAGCTGCGTGCTGCGATGTCATTTTTTCTTGATTAACCACCAGTTACATTAAGTATCTCGTGTAACTGTTCCATTCAGCTGTTACGCTTTTTACCCCTTGAGTTCTGGATGTTTGTACGTGTGGCATACATTTGGCTGTTAGAGGGAGTTTGCCACTTTCAGGACTCAGACTAAGGCAGGTACAAATTTTATATCTTTCTGTGATAATGTCAGAGTTTAATCAATTTGCATGGGAATAATGAATCATTCACCTATAAAAGGAAATGATTTACCCCCAAGAGCATTTATTGTGTGCTGGCACAGTCCTATCCTAGTCCATTTACAAAAACAGTAGGAATTGAATAGAGTAATCAGTTTATTTTGTTCATAAATGCATGGAGATTTGATAATTCACAGACCACTGATGAAGTAGAGGACTTTGTTTGTTCCATGTGTCTCTGCCACAGCACTCTAAACAGAGTCACAATAGAATCTTGAGGTAAATTACAATTGGTGTACCTTGTAAAATTTAGTCAGAAGAGTAACACCATTGCTGTAAGTTTGATGTATCAATGAGGCAAATTTGAAAGCAATTTTTTTTTCGTAAACCAATTCTTTGGTGAACTTTGAACCGTAATTATGACAATTGTAAGACAATGGTGTGCCTAAAGTTTGGGAATTGAATGCATGAGTTTAAAAAATGTCATCATGGGTGCTTGCATTGGTGAAACCATCATCTTGGGTGTTTCTCACATTCTGTAGAGTTTTGTCAGAAGCTGCAAGGCAGCTCTACCCATACTTTCTTTGAAAAATACTGAACAAAAGAAAAAAAAACCTCAGAAGTGCCTTAGAAAAAAAAAAAAGGATATGCCAGTCTGTTGTATTGTTTTGTAAGTGCATATGCCAGCTGATGACTGATAATTCTGGTTATTTGACATATCAGTCCTCCAAAATAATCGTGCAACATTACTTCTTGTGCTTGTTTGGAGATCCTGCACACCCCACTATATAATAATGCACAGCATCCAACTTACTAAACCAGTAACCCAGAAAAATATTATCCATAATATTATGATAAGTGTATGGTTAACCAGCTTTTATGTTCATCATTTAGCCCTGAAGAGGACAATCTGCTAGGATCGGAAGCTCAGGCCCCCTTTTGACTCAATAGCCTAGAAAGTTACAATTGCCAGGAAACCACAAGGGTTTGGGGTTTTTTTACAATACAAATGGACCTATCCATGACAATTCAATATTTTGTTATTTTGTTCCCTCAGAAAAGGAGAGGTTTGCTCAATATTTAGTAAAAATGTTTGCGACGATGTTTGCTGTGGGATCTCTGTAGTGATCAAATTAGTTTCTGAACTCCACAAAATGGAAATTCTTCCCAGATAAAGGCAACTTGTGAATCCACTCAGTCAAAGCTTGCCAAGTGAAGATGTGGGGACCAGTAGCATCATTCCAATGGCAATTCTGTTTGTGCTTATGAACTTGGATTGTGGTGAGGTTATGGTCATTTTTATTTGAATCCCGTTCCAGGTGTTCCAATTACAAACTTCCTACTCATGACCAATGTGCAGTGGATGAATGGTAAGATAGGGTGATACAAACCCATAATTTCTGGTGGCCCAGGTAACTAAAACTCACTGAGGGGCCAGTAAAATGAATGGTTATTGCTTGTGAAATGCATAGGGCATTTGCAGAATGCCCGTATATCTGGTTGACAAGTCGGATTTTTATTTTTTTCTAAGCTCGGGTTGAATGTCTTAACTCTTTATGTGCTCAGTTCGCACGTCCGACTCAGTCGACGGCGTGCCAACTTTGCATATTCTGCTCAAACGCACAAACCCGCCCAACCGATCGATAAATCGCCAAATGCCGCAGTATGATGAAAGCATTTTCTCGCGCTTTCGTTCCTCTCATATATACTAGCAGCTTGCATTTTATGTTGTGATAGACTAACAAGTGGTGTTCCCTACTGGATTTAGGTGTAAATTCTAAGTTTCTGTCGCTATTTTGTATGCAATAGTCATGCCTTTACAGTAATTTAGCTACTGTAAATCATGATATATTAGGGGGATGAATTTTTCGCGAATTGGAGCCGACGGCCTTTTTTGCGGCATGAAATTGTCGCGAACTGCCACTGGCATTCAGTGTATAGGCCTATAGTGTAGTTTTACAGTAATTTAGCTACTGTAAATCATGATATATTAGGGGGATGAATTTTTCGCGAATTGGAGCCGACGGCCTTTTTTGCGGCATGAAATTGTCGCGAACTGCCACTGGCATTCAGTGTATAGGCCTATAGTGTAGACAAGAACTTTCGTGTGCATTTTGATTTCGCGAATCTTGGCACGTGAAATTCGCGAAATAAAAATGCACACGAACATTCCTTGTTTTACAGTATATGAGTCATTTGAAAGAAAAACAATCATAGATTTGTGATACGCATTACATCCATGCAAGGCTTGGCATTTTCTCTACAACTTTACTCACTATATGTCCAGCTGAACAAAAATCTGTAGAAGTAACAGATTTGAAAAACAGAATGTTTTCTGTAAGCATGACATTGTTGGTGTCTCAGAATAATGTGGCACATAGGGGTTTCCACCATGGCACATAAAAAGGTGAGAGATCAATAGGGCCCATTTGTGTTACCTAGCACATACTTAAAGATAATAAAAAGTTTTGGTACCTCAAAAGTTTCCCTGAATTTCCGTGTTTCAGGTTAAAGTACCTTTCAAATAACTAACACTGTGAGACTTACTCGCCCCAAAGTGCTCTCATTTCTTAGTAATCATGCAATTAACTGTGACCAGCAGGCCCATACGCATAGCGTATTGGAGCTTCGCATTGTAGCATTCAGGATCATGACAGATTTAGTATTGCGGGTAAATATCAACTTAAAATCCAAAAAATTCTTCAATTTGAAGACTTACTAATTAAGTTGAAGTCTTGAAAACAGGCTTCGGACAACATTTGGTTCTGCCAATAGTCCCTTTCTGTTCGAATTGATGACTGAATGTGACTCTGTCGAGAGGACCTTGGGAGAGCTACATACACTGATTACTACGGCCAGCGCATACGCACACATCACATGCGAACAAATTTCAAATCCACGAACGGATAAGATGTTTGTGTGCGCATGCGCTGGCCGTTAGCATTCAGCGTAGCTCTCCCAAGGTCCTCTCGACCGAGTCACATTCAGTCATCAATTCGAACAGAAAGGGACTATTGGCAGAACCAAACGTTGCGCGAAGCCTGTTTTCAAGACTTCAACTTATTGGTAAGTCTTCAAATTGAAGAATTTTTTGGATTTTAAGTTGATATTTACCCGCGATACTAAATCTGTTCATGATCCTGTAAGCTACATTGCGAAGCCCCATAACGCTATGTGTATGGGGCTGCTGGTCGCAGTTAGCTACTCGGTATGCGTATGGGGCTGCACGCTGCTGGTCGCAGTTATCATGCAATAATGGTTTCGCACAATACGTGTACTACCTCGCCGCCGTACGGCGGCGGCTCTGGTACGAAACCATTATTGCATGATTACTAAGACATGAGAGCACTTTGGGGCGAGTAAGTCTCACAGTGTTAGTTATATGAAAGGTACTTTAACCTGAAACACAAACTAAGACAAGGAAATTCAGGGAAACTTTTGAGGTAATACCAAAACTTTATATTATCTTTAAGAGAAACCATCTTTCTGCTGTAGGTAGTACTGTGCTACTCGCTGTTGATCATTTTCCTTTTCTCTATAGGGCCTATATGTTCTGCACCAGTCCTAGGCATTGAACACTGTGTAGTTAGAATTTCAGTATGATTTAAGAATGTCTTGATGGGTAAGTTAATATATGCATAAACATTGGCAAGATATACATGTAAAAAGGAAATTTGGTTATGGATTCCAGAAAAAAAAAAAGTGTTAGAAATCAGTGAGAGGTGTATAGGACTAAAGGAAAGATTCCTCCCATTTGAAGAAGAAATGTGGTGGGGGAAGCCAGAGAAATAAAATGGCTGCCTCACAGATATCTACCATGTACCTCGCCTACCTACAGCCTGCTAGGCCCCTTTACAAGAACGACTATGCCTAATGCACTCCCTGTATAAGAAGGGAGGTGGAAAGCCTGCTGTCTGAGCATTACAGCCTGCCAGCTTTATTTTTTCCCCTCATCTTACCATCCTGCCCCATTTGCCATTTCAGTGTCTTATGTAATATTACATAACCGGGCAGTGCTAATCCCCCCACTAAGTCATTGCTGAAGTTAGCACATACACACACTCACACACAGATATACACACACCTGGACTCGTCGCATATGCAATAGGGTTTGATAGCGATCTCTTTTGCATATGGAATGGGGGTGTGGAAGTTTGCTTTGTGGCTTGTACAAAATACTCTGGGCCTGTGGAGGGAGAGGGACCTGAGAGAGGGAAACCCAGGCAGAGAAGGTGACAGAGATAAGAACAGAAAATGGAGCTCCATAGGGTGGCAAGCTGGAGGAAGAAGAAGAGAAAATATGCTGAAATTTGCATACAAGTGCTCTGGTAGTAGAGTGAGTGGTGGGGGAGGCTGGTGTGCTGGTGCTGGTGCAGAGTTCCCCTGTGAAATGCAGTACTTGGACCACAGTCTGCTCAGAGCCACAGGGTAGTGAAGGTTGGGCCCTGGCTGACATACCATCACTTCCTGCTCTGCTTGTGCTGGGCCCAGCACCAGCACCCGACCATAGCCATGTGTGCCACCAATGTGCTGGACTAGCTAGCTGCAGTAGCAGTAGCATCTGCTGGAACACGAGGAATCTAAGCCCTGTCCCTTTTGTTACTCGTGCCGCCACGCTCGTCAAATGCTTGGCGCTCCAAGCCATTCTGCTCGGCAACATTCGCTCTTTGATATGGCCCCCGAATCAGGTAAATTTATCATTCTTGCTTGCTGTCTTTGTACATATTGGGAGCAAGACATAGTAGGTGACCCGGACCATGTGCTTTAGAGAGAGAGAGAGAGAGTGTGCATGTGTGTATGTGTGTGTGTGTGTGTGTGTGTGTGTGTGTGTGTGTGACAGGAAGTATGACATTTCGTGATGTTTGGTGAATTTTTTTTTTTTGGGGGGGGGCTGCTGGTGAGGGCAGAGAATGATCCTTATGTCATATTTGCCTTTATGATTTATCCTTTCATGATCTTTTTAATAGCTTTTCCTTGAGAATATAATGTAGATGTGATAGTTAGGTGTGTGTGTGTGTGTGCGTGTGTGTGTGTGTGTATGTGTGTATGTATGTATGTATGTATGTATGTATGCACAAATGTATGAATGAAAGAAAACATTGGTCAATTTCTGCGCTTCCATTTTAGTGGTGACTATTATGCCACTGCATTACTTTTCAAAAGATAACGAAGATGCTCTTGGTCCAATATGTGTTGTAGTTGCCCCCCATGTTCTTGTGTGCCGAATTAAACATGTCCTGACTTTTACCCAACATCCACTTGAACATGATGAATTACAATGTAAGTTGCATGGAATGGTCGAGTATTTACAGTAGACAGAGCAAGGTATTATATGTAGTCACTAAGTCTCTGTGAGTGGAATATGAAGACATACACTGTAATTAAAAGATGTTCAGAATGTATTCTACTTAAGATTGTCTTTGGAATTTGATATTAACTTGAAGCAGAAAATGGGCAGCAAAATGAGAAAATAATATCCTTTAATTCAGGAAGGTTAGATAAAGATTAAAAAAAAACCTCCACAGAAACTGAAAGACAAAAGATGAAGAAATACAGTGTAAGAACCATATCATAGCAATGTGAATGTGATAATCTAGCCCTTGTACTTTACACGTAGAACTGGCCAAAATGTGACTTTTTATATTTAGAATTCTCTCCCAATTTGCCAAAATAATTGCCTGCTGGATGGAAACAGTGTCTTGTTTTTGAGAAATACAATTTCCTGTCTTTGACAATTTAATAAGGCAGTTTGAAAATGTATGAGGGGATTTTTTTAAAGAGCAATTCAAAGTCTGAGAAAGGACATGTAATTGATAACTTCACTGTTGTATTTCATCTTTTTTTTGCTGTAAAGTACCTGGGATTTTTTATCAGTTACAAGATTGAAGAAGTTTATGAATTGATGGTGAATATGACAAAAAGTAACTTCCAACATTCCTGTAAGTTTAGATAATCTTAAAAACATAAAGATTCACTTACACTTCCAAAGTGAAGTGTAGGAATGGTTGTACATGTAGCTGAATGACTAGTTAGGTGTAAAGAATCAGTGTGATAGCTAAGACAGTAGAAGAGAATTCGATGGCTGATCCAGCTTGAGTTCATCAAGGTTTCCTTGTATTGACCTCCACTTATGCAGGGATATAAATGACTTCAATATGACGGGCTCACATAGAACATATTTACAGTATACATAGTGGATACATTCTGCAATACATTGGGATCGATTTGAGACTGATCATTTACAAACTCTACATAATGCGTTTACCGCAAAGACCTTACATGAAAGCCCATTTTGTGCAAGCATGTGTGCAGACCTCCTTTCTTCAGACTGGGTATGAGCTCTGTGTACAGTATGTCTTGTCCACCAATCACTTTGAGCTGCACTATCTTTCTCTCGCCCAACCCCTTGTATCAAGTCTATTTACAATGTGAACATGAAGTTAAGTTCAAGACACATTGCCTTATAATTTGAACATTTGAATCCTGGCAGACACATCATAAAAGAAACAGTGGGTAGGAATGATTGAGGCATGCTTTTATACTGGACATTCCAAATTTAGCGAAGTATTTAATCCTGTCATTTCAGGTTATTTATGTAGAGATATGAAAAGTGAAATAAATACTTTTTTGTATTTTTTTTCCTTCAATTTATTTGAGGCGTGTGCCCAGCCTGCTGCGGCTAAGGTCTGAAATAATAAAATATCATAAATGTCTAATATCAAACATGGTAGCAGAGATATCAAGATGAATGTCCCTTTAACAGCAACAGGTAGATTATGATTGGGAAATTGAGTTCATCTCCTGGGCCCTGTTTCATAAAGCTGTTTGTAAAGTTACGAACAACTTACGAGCGACCTTACGAGCGACTGGTGATCAGTTCTGATGTGCTATATTTATCAGAATTTCCATAATTCAGCACAAGAACTGATCACCAGTCGCTCGTAAGTCATTCGTAACTTTACGAACAGCTTTATGAAACACCCCCCTGATCATGATTACATGAACTCATTCATTACATGCTCCTTGAGGATTGGATTGGGAGGGGTGGGGGTATGGTAAGAACTCCATGTGGTTTGACAGAATACCACTGTGGCTACGT
This sequence comes from Diadema setosum, assembly GCF_964275005.1. Classification (NCBI taxonomy): domain Eukaryota; kingdom Metazoa; phylum Echinodermata; class Echinoidea; order Diadematoida; family Diadematidae; genus Diadema; species Diadema setosum. The sequence goes on from NC_092686.1 coordinate 38,091,309, forward strand.
GGTTTTTTGTCCAGTCATGTGGAGACAGCCATACTACATGCATGAATTCCCCTCCCTGATTTTGTTGTATCCCTCCCCCTTTGTCCTTGTTTGGTGTTCCCTGTATAGGGCACATCGATTGTCCAGCACACATGAAAGAAGTTTGCCGCCTTTTTACTTTTTCCCCCCTCTGGTTCTTCTACCCCCCCCCCCCTTTTTTTTTTTTCTATTCTTGCTGGCTGGTCAAGGGGAGCTTTTAGGACCATGCTGGCTGGCATCGCATATAAAGCAGGCTTGTCTATGCAGAGTCACCATGTATCACGCCCAGTCGCCATGGTTGGCCTATTATGTAATCGCCTACCCTCAACCCAAGGCCTTCCCTGTGTGGCTGCTGCGCTCTGACCAATGGGCAAGCAGCTGGCTGAGTGGTGGCAGGAGCAGGGCGGTCAGTGCTTGACCAATCATGGCTGGACATGTGTGGTTGGAAGATCCATCCCTCTTCCCCTCTCTCCCTCTCTTTCTCTTTCTCTTTCTCTCTCTGTCAATCTCTGTCAATCCATAAGATGAGACCCATTGCTTGCACCCCCAAGGAATTTTATTGAGCATGCATTTATATCTTTAGTGTGTGTAAATATCTTTTTCTTTGTATTCTGCCAGATGACAAGACACAGTTTTCATAGCAAGTTAAAATAATTAATTGGGGTTTGTTTATTGAAAGGAAGCAGGCATGTGGGGAAAAAATATCTATATATAATATAGAGGCATTAGACATTAGAAGACAGCCAATCAACATCACAACCTCCAGATGGATTCTTCAAAGAGAACTCCATCTTTGACAGCCCTGTTTCTTGTATTGTTTCATCCAATAGATCTGCAGCAAAGAGAAGCTAGAAGATGATGTATATATTTAGCTTTATATGTAAATGATAGGGTACAGATGATACATGTTATTGAACTGCATGTGTGGAAGATACAAACACCCAAAAATGCTGTAGAGCATTGAAGTGAGCTATTTTTATCCTATGTTTTCTGAAACTGGAAGAACGGGCCTTTGTGACTGCCAAAATTGTTGATCTATGAGTCATCTTTGTGATTCGTCTTTCATTTCTGGCTTCATTGTCATTGTGGTCAGGTATGGTAATTCCTTTGAGAACATTCATCAAGTCTGATTTTATCTGTTGTGTAAAAGTGTCCTGTAACATTGAGGTAGTATTTGGTGACAGAGACCACCCCCCCCCCCCCCCCCCCGGAAAAAAAAAAATCTTAGTGAAAGATTATGTATTATTTCCTCAGTTGTAGGATATTGTGAAAACTTATTTTTATGTATTTTTCTTTCTCATTGACATAGTCCCAATGTCCTGTGTCATTTACATTAGCAATGTTTACTTGACTGAAGAATAAAAGGTAGAAGCAATGACCATTCAGAAAACAAGATTTTACCCTGAATTCTTGTCATCTTGATGATTCACTCGTAAACTGGAAGTGATGACGAGTAAAAGAATGAATATTGATAGAATAGGATGGGCGGAGGATGATTAGCCCAAGTATGTTTGCTTGCATAGGACTCTATGAAAGGTGACAAGGCTACTTGTGTTGGGTCATCGCAACTGAAGGAAAAATGTTCACCTGTGCGATGAGTTAATTTCTTGGGTGTGCAAAGGGGGCTGCTATTTTTGAAGATAGGATATTATAATCTAATAGATGGTCTGGAATACAGCTTGACCGGTGGGTCACTTGACTATTGCTCATTCTCTGTGGTCAGACTGGGGGCACACTGTACCAGAGATGGGAAGACCTGTGTTTGTAAAAGGCTCACTGGTCAGTGGAATGACATTCGTGGTCATTTTGATTACTTATCCACTGAGAAACAGTAACACTAAATGGAAAGTAGTGAAGTAGGGGAAATAAATCTTGTCTTCTCAAGAGTTTGATGCCCCTTAAATTTGACCTCCCTCCCCCTTTTTCCCCCATTTTCATAGCTGCCTGCTGTGCCTCGGGTTTTGGCCTCTCTCTTCACAGCCCAATGACGATTTCCTGGAATCGTGGGTCAAAGTCCCTCAACAATGTTTCCTCCTTGCACCCAGTGGTGGCAGTTAAATGGTTAAAGGTCACAGATTACCAACTGACCAGTAAGGGGGGGGGGGGGTATAGAAGGTTAGAAAGGGATGCAGTGTCTTTGCTGGAAAAGAAAGCTACAGGAGTTGATTCATGTCTAGCATGCTGGCATGCCACAGATACTCCAGAGCGTGACTGTGGTCAACAAGAGTATGGCCAGAGAAATGTTACACTACTCGGAGGACACCACCTAGTGGACGTCTGCCAGTGGAATTGCTGCAGAAGGATTGAATTGTGTTTTTCCAAAGTGCATATTTAACTTCCTGTGGATGCTTGTGAGTGTGTCCTATCCTGCTATGTGATACCAAGGAGGTACTCTTTGTGATACTGGAATCAAATAAACTGTGTGCTGAATTTCAGTAAGGTATGAACATCTATAATCCATCCTCTTCTGTGGATTCCTTTCGAGAGCAGGAAACTCAAAATGCTGCTGCTGCAACATGCAAGCATTGTGCCTTGATTCCAAGACTCCCATCTCCCATCATATATTATATTTCTGTCTTAATGGTGGTAATTCTTCCAGACATGGATTGCATGGGGAGGCATGACATTTGTACACTGTAAACCTTGCTGAAGAAGTGGACTGTTACAGATATGTTTTATCAGTGTTTCAATTTTCCTTTTGTTTATCTTTAAAGACACTTTTTCACTCATTTCCATTTATTTCTAAATCTATTATTTTTTGTTTTGTTTTTTGCTGCTTTTTATGCATATATTGCCCACATATATCAATTTTCCATCAATAAGTTTCACTTGCCCTTGGCAAGCTGACTGGTGGCTTAGAAGCATCCCGACATTGACTTGCAGTTCAGGTTAGATTTTGCGTAGTTCTTATGACACAATCTCTAATTGCTGTGTTGTGTTGTGTTGTGTTGTAACATAATAAACGTGATGGAAAAGCAGGTGAATTGGGCATGGTTTAATCCCCTTGCTAACATTTGCAGATGCAAAAAAAAAACCAACAACCAAAAACCTCAAAACCAACAGATATAGTGCTTCAAAATATTTATAAAATGTGAGTTAGGGATAAAAATAACCAACATGAAACTATTAAAGGCATAATTTACTATTTGCAGATGAAACAAAAACCCAACAGTAGTGCTTTAAAATAGTTCTAAAATGTGAGTTAGGGATAGAAACAACCACTGTAAAAATTTGAATCCGTATAATCGATGTTAAATATTGTTAAATACACAAAATGTGAACAATAGTTATAATAAGAATGCTTCCAGACTAAACCGTATACAGTTACGGTTTATTGAGAAAAATGCTGATATCTCCTCGTATTTTAGGCTTTATTGCAAAAATTTTATATGGTAGGATGTTTTGTGATACAACAGACCTACACATATGCATCAAATGTGATATCTTGAACATTTTTGAAATCACTGCTCCCAAAGGTAAACTGGGCCTTTAATCAGTATTATCAATGCTATTAAAGTATTGTTAGGTTTATATGCAAAATGTGAACAATAGTTTTTATTCACCATTTCTAGAACAAGCCATCACTGTGATGGTTTATTGAGAAAGTTTAATAGTGCTATCTCCTTGATATTTGTGGCTGGCTGCATTTTTTGTGCCTTAGGCTATTTTGTGATGCAACTGAACTATGCACCAAATGGGATAATTATAACATTGTTTAATCACTGCTTTCATTGTTCACAAGAGTTCAGATGACCACATGTTTTGACAGTGTTGATGTAGGGAAGAGAGAGTGGATATGTGCAGGTGTTTTAGCTGTCCCCCCCCCCCCCCTTCCACCTTCCTTTCTACTTCCAATCCACTTCCAGACGATTCATTCAGAATATCAGACAGCTGTATTTCATGTGGTGCAACAAGATACATTTTTATTTTTTTTTTATTTTTTTTTTTTTTTAAGACTTACTTCCCCCAAGTTGGGGAAAGGAAAGACGGTTGTAATGGTGTGTATGCACTGTATCTGACATTGACTCATTTCTCGTGCCCTGTCAGCTCTTTGTACTTCCTGGAGAGTTATAGAGGAAATCTCCGCTGTGAGTCCAAACAGTGCAGTCACTAAGTTTACAGCACTAGAGATCTGAAACACTGCGTCCGACCATTGTCACATGGCTAGGAAGGATTGGGGATAGTGCTGGTCAAAAGCGAGTGATTGCCTCCTGTGTGGACTGTGTAGACTGTGTATAGTATTTATGAGACAAGTTTAGCTCCTGGTAGTCATGTGAAATGTTTTGTTATTACAAGAAGTCTGCTTGTGAGCTGCACTTTGAAATACTTGTTGGAGCTTTCTGAGAAGGAAAAAAAAAATGTTTGATATTTCGTATTCTCCTGTGGTGGAAGAGCCATGGTGGTATGTATGAATGCACTGTGGAAATATTCGTGGTCGAAAATGGAGACTCAAAGTATAAAACTGTAAAGAGCGAAGTTCGCTCTGAGCTTTTGATTTCCGTGTGTCATGGCCTATTAGTACTTGTCTCAGGCTGCTGTCTCTTATGAAAGTGAAAACGAGTGGTGTTGAAGCAGTCTAGTCCCATGCTGCATACACGGTGTGGATTCTTATGAGCTCTGCACCTTTGTCAAGAATGTAGCTCAGCAGCATGTGAGAATCGTTTGTCACAACTGTACAATGACTACCAGTGTTGAAGGACTGGCATTGTTTTGGTGGAACCACTTATAAAAAAGTGAACAAGTTGTGATTGTACAAAGTGATAAGAAGCTTAATGTTCTGGTCTGTCTCTGAAGAGGCATAAGTACATGTATACCAATCGCCATGAGAAAATATCTGCCTATTATTTCTGTTTTATTTTAGGTTGAGGAAAGAAGTTGTTGAAAGTATAAATATGAATTTCTTTAAAACATTCTCCTTGCTCCCACCCCTTCCCCCTTCAACTTCTGCAGGGCTCGCCGGTCTCCGTCGGACAGGAGTGTCAGCCTCTCCGACAGCAGCGGTGGCGAGGAGTTCGCCTCGCAGTCCGACGAGGACGAGGAAGATGACTACGCCGGCGTAGCAGACATCCACATCAGCGACGATGGTTTCGAGGAGGAGGAGCTGCCAGACGCTCGGAAGCGACTCCAGAGCCTGGGCAGGAAGGCGCAGAAGGCATTCATGGTTGCCAAGGAGATAAAGGACTCGGAGAAGGTCTTTGTTGACGTCCTCAAGCTGTTGAATGTGGTAAGTAACTTCACTGCACACTTCCAGCAGATTTTCCGTTCACCAGTATTAAAATGTAGCTTGTGTACCTATTACCTACATGTGTATTGTATCCCTCTTGACTACTGGAAATTTACTCGCTGTGACAACAGTGGAAATGCTTCCTGTTTCCCGTGTTTTAGAAAGCTGGTAATCTGCGAGCTTCATATCTGTTTAGCCAGACAGAACAGAATTTCTGGAGATAATTTATCATGGAAGTTATATCACAGTGAACGAGAGTCCATGCAGTAGACAGGACTTACTTCAACTTACATCATTCAAGCTTAAGCAAGCTGTGGTATTGTATATCACAACAGATGCTATCCACACAAGTTGTATGAGAGCTGCAGTAGAAACTGTGTATAAGGAGTGTTGAAGTCTGAATGCCTTTTATTAAAACCTTTGCAGAATTGTATGGCAATGCAGTGAACTGTATTTGTTTGTGATGTGTTGTGATGTAGTTGCAGGTATGCTTTTTTGGAAGAAAGGTTTTCATTATAGGAATATTTATTACACATACATTATAGGAAGCAATGGAACTCGATAATTTTTTTTTTTCACTAGGAACAAAAAGTCTTCAAATGTTTATATTGCATATTGTGAGAAGAAGCTTTCTTTTTTGGTAATGCTAATGTTAAGCAAAATCTGATGTAAATGCTCACATGTGGAATATAAGTCGCCTATGTCTAGCTGTTTCAACCCTCGTAGTATAGGCTATGTGAACTTTGACATCTGATACGGGAAATCTTACTAACTTCCTTGATAGGCACCGTAGGATAAGTAAAGAGCTGTAATGTAATTTCAAGTGGGGGAGTCTTAATGACATTGAAGACAAATTCAGCATGAGACTCCCACACTATACATCAATTTCCCTGTTGTGATAGAATCAGAAGAAGGGTATTTTGAGAGCCGCAGTTTTACGAAGGTAAAGCTGCTGTAAATTTCAGAATCTCTTTTGACACCTCACAACGCTATAACACATCTAATTTTTAATGCACTTTAATATGTAGGTCAAGATTTTGAAAATGATCATACTAATTATGTTTGTAGGCATTTCGATGGTTAAAGGGATGGTACCATTTTGGTTTAGATGGGCTCGCAAGATTTCAACTTTTTTGTGTGTGTTTGTGAGATAATGAGAAACCTGATAAGATATGAAGGAACATGTTATTTTTGAAGGAATTAACAGTTTATTTGATAAGAATTGGTCTTGAAATGGCCAAAGATATCCATGGTTTTGAAATGGCCAAGATATCAAAAAAAAAGGGATCCTAACAAAAATGCGAGAGGCCATGACTTTTATTAATATCATTTTGTTTTACCTTGTTTTTGGATATCTCTGTCATTTCAGAACCGATTTTTATCAAATGTACTCTCAATTCCCCTTGGAATTGTGTGCTCTTCATTATTTCATTGAGTGGTTTCTTAATATCTCGTAAAATGTTTAAAGCCAACTCCTTACCTCAGCCAATACTAAAATTGTAGGTTGAAAATCAAAAGGCTAAACACCCAAATATCAAATAACAACAGCTATGAGCAACAAATATATCTTGGGACTACAAAACCACTGCTGCAGTGAATACCAGCCACACGGGGAATGTTATGTGGTATGGTCATAGCACACTAACGCAGTCTCGATAACGTCCAATTGAAGCAAGAATACAGCCGCATGCCATCTTGCATGTGAAAGTAAAACCATTAGAGCAGTCTGGATTGCCCGTCATTTTTTGGAGATTTACTACACAAGAAAGTCTAAGAGGAGGTGCATTTTTACAAGCTACTGCTGCCATAAATTAATTAGTCCTAAAGGGAGTGTTAGTTAACAATACTCCTTGAGAGCATATTACTATGATATAGAAAAATGAAAAGATAGTTTGGGTATGCCCCCCCCCCCCATTCATTCCCTGATAAATCATTACTCGACTAAATAGATAACCAGATTGATTAGCATGTACAATGGATTGGCAATATACTGTAAGAGACCCCCTTCATTGTTATGCTACCAATTGATCAAGGAATTATTATTTGAGTTCTTTGCTCATTGGTTCACCGTCAGCACAATGCCTCTATGATAAGACGGAAATGTGATTAGCATACATGTATGGGTAATTGCAAAACCTCTCCACTTTCAAAGAACCTGAAGTGAGACCAGAGAAACCCATTATCTGCAGTCTGGTTGAGACTTCCCCCCTTTTTCCTTCCCTTCCTCATAGAAAGCCTCACAGATTTCTCCCATTCTTAATGCATGTACAGTATTCCGAGTACAGTAAGATTAATTTTTTTTTTAAGTATCGTAACACAGAGATATCCCCATGAGATTACTGTGTAAAATCTGTGCTCTGTCCAAAGTCTGGCTCTTCAGTCTTTGAGTCAGTGGGTTTCAATTTCACAAGGTTTTGCAGACAAGACTTCAGTTCTGTTTAGGCCACAAACTTTTTAAATGAGGATCAACTTACCCAGTTGTGGGTAAACTAACTGCAAACAGTTCTTGATATTATCTTTTGTGGAAATGGAGTGTAGAACTAGTGGAGTGGAAAAAGAGGATAAAACTACATGTGATGCCCTGTACTTAACCTCTCATGTATAGTTTCCTGATTTAATCTGACACTGTTCATTGGCATCAAGCCTGTCTACTTGATATGATGTCAGAATCGCACCCCACCCCAGTATGTATTTACTATTTACATGTTTCTACAACAAGTACAGTATGTAGTGCTATACAAATGCTGTGGATCATCATAACTTTACAAATTGCCCAAGATGGTGCTACATAATTTGCAATCGCTTTCTTTTTCCCTCGTCTTCCACGACTTTGTAGGATCTCCGCCAAGCCATTGATGAGAAGAGCAAGAAACTTGGAGGGAAGCCCCTCATCGAGAAGGCCACGCTTGACCAGATCATCGGTCACCTGCCCCACCTCCTCATATTCAATGAGTGTCTGTTGACCGACCTTGAGTCCAGGATCAGGAACTGGTCAGTGACAGTCAGAACATAATAATAATATTAATTTTTAAAAAAATTCTTGGAATGGACATTCTGAGGAATGATCTTCATGCTTGTGGTAGCCAAGCACCCATTCATTAAAAAAAAAAAAAACTTACATTCCCTACAACATGTTTTGGTTGCCGTGGGCTGATACTCCAGTGTGTTTGTAACACTCTGACATAATTACCAGCACCAGTGCTACACACGATTGAAGACCCTGACTGTATGTGAATTACTTGGTGGAGATCTGATTTTCCTTCGATTACAAGCTAGAAGTCAAATGTTTTGATCACAAGTCAAAGAGTTAAATGAGCATTTATGACTGATGTTAAAGTTTTCAGTGTTTGCGAACTCTGCATTCATGATTGGTAGATGTATTCCCTCCCTTGTCTCCACTGACTTTTGAGATTACCCTAAACTTCCGAAAATTCTGATCTTGCAACTCTACATGTGAAGCTCCTGGCCAAGATGCCACATTGCTGAAAAGAAATGTGAAATGAAGTATAAAGGGATCATATGTTCATAGTTGATATGGACACTGTTATTCCTCTGTTTTCACAACTCCCCGCCCCTTTACATATTTTATTTATTTATTTGTTTATTTTTTTTGTGTGTGTGTGTGTGTGTGTGTCAGGTCCACCAATCCCAGGATAGCAGACATCTTCTTGACCAAGGGCCACTTTCTCAAGTTGTACTCCCAGTACATTCTGGACTTCAAGAACATCACTGCTGCCTTCGACGAGGCTTGCAACAAATACCCCCTCTTCTGCCAGGCAGTCAAGGAATTTGAGGTGAGTGACTTGATTTTAAAGTGCAATTGCTGGTATCGCGATGGGTAAAAAAAAAAAACAAAAACAAAAACAAAAACAAAAAAAATAGAAACCACTGGGCCTAATGACCAATGTTAACAATTCCATACCCCAAGTACATGTTGTCCCAGGCTTACTCTGCCTGAATACTTTAAGATGTGAGGAGACCAGAGTATATTTATTGGAGTGCTCTTAGCTTGTCTTTGATCACTCAAACAGTTTCTAATACTTGTTAATAGGTTAGTTAAGTTTATTGACTTCTTGATTTGCATCCATAGGAAGGTAAAGATGTACACTGGTGATGGAATGCCATTAGCATTAGCCTATTCACACCTGATTCATGTACAGGCCTATCTTCTGTTGGGGAGGGGGAGAGTTAAAATAAGATGGAGTTAAAAAAATGACTCATGATTGTCTTTTTGTTTGCAGATGAGCCCCAGGTGCCAGAGCCTGGCCATCAAGCACTACATGCTGAAGCCTGTCCAGAGGATTCCACAGTACAAGCTGCTCCTCACAGGTAAAGCACAAGCCTCCCCAATATTAACCCTTCCGTTGTCAAAGGCAGGTCTACTGAACAAAGTGTCATTGATACTTTCTAGTTGTGAGCATGAGAGGGGTTCACTGAGAGGAAGGTGAAACTTGTGGATTGAAAGACCTCTCTTCATCACAGTTAAATCTCTCATTTTGCCAGCTACTGGCATCAGACTTGGTAGTGCCGTAGTGGTGTCAAACTGTCGTAAGGTTAGACCAAACATCTCCAGAGGACCTTGTTTGCCCATTTTTGTCTTCCATTAATGCCTCCAGCAAGGCAAGTGTTGAGGTTTGACTGATAAAGACCCTGATCATGCTAGCTATTGCTACAGCAACCTTGGTTTTCATAACCAACCTTGAGTGACAATATCAGAACTTTTTGTTTTGAAAACCTGTAACATTGTCATCTTTACAGCATCCATCCAAAGACCCTGAATGAAAGTTCTTTGAGGTGAATTGTGATGTGTTGACTGCACATATTGCGATATAGTGTTATTCTTGACCTTTGCTTATGAAATGCTCAATTTCAGCATAATCTCTCCCCCCCCCCCATGTGTTTAATTTTGCTGAAGGTTCAGACATCTGAATACTTCCAGCCATTCTTCCCACAAAAGAGTTAACCCTAAAAAGACTGGGCTATTTTGGTAGCTCGAAAGACTGGGGGGGGGGGGGGGGGGGCCTAAAGGGCCCCCCCTTAAGATCTCGGCCGTGGATCGCGCGATCGCCGCGGAAATTTGCACAATGGTAGTGTGCGATGTAATCTACAAGATCGTATATTTAAATTTTCCAAAATAGTCTTCTTTTATTTTATTTTGATTAATTATGCTAATTTATGCGAGAAATCACTTTTTTTTTATCTATATCAGTAAATAAAGCTCCAAAAGTGCTCATTTTTGGTCTAGAAATTCTTTGTAGCATTCTTAGCAAATGTACTTGAAAAAAAAATTTGGTATCAAAATTAATTTCTTATTTATTTTATTGTTTTATGAATTTCTTATGTATTTCTTTGTTTTTTTGACCTTTTGTTTTTGTTGTTTTTTTTTTCAGCAAAATTTGTGGCAGACCCTTTTTGAAGCATAACACTACTAAAACAAATTGATTTTAGCCATTGAGAGTAAAAATAAGCATATTTATATGAACCATGTGATAAAACTCAATTTGTATTGACTTTGTACACAAAATCACATTTTTGAGCCATTTTCGGTCTCACGTGCATGTACAAAAAGTTATGTAACTTCAGAACCGTACACCCGGGCGTCACAAATTTGGTGTCAAAATGTGCGGGAAACTCGAAAGAAAAAAGTCATAGAGCATCGCGGCGAGAGCATTGCGTGTTGCTGAGTAATCGCGCGAAATGTCGAAGGGGGGGCCTTTTAGGCCCCCCCCCCCCCCAGTCTTTTTAGGGTTAAGTAAACAAACTTGATACTGCTGTAGTGTCTGCATTAAAGTTGATAAAGCCCTTGCTTTCTTTCTTTTTTCACAGATTACCTGAAGCAGCTTGATGCAAACAGTGAGGAACATCAAAAGACGACAGGTGAGAATCTAAACTGTCTTACTGGCCTCAGTAATACAGAAAGTCTGCCCAGCAATCTGTACTGGGTCTCTGGCATGTAGCAGTAACTGATATATCTACAGTGTATCTATTTATCTACTGCCCAGCAATCTGTACTGGGTCTCTGGCATGTAGCAGTAACTGATATATCTACAGTGTATCTATTTATCTATCTACCTACAGTATACCTACCTACTTACCAGTCTACAGTGTATCTATCTAACTATATGCATGTTAGATAATGTATAAAAGGACAGTATAGAAAGTGATAGACATTCTGTATTAATGATTTTATATTTCTGCCATTATTTATTAATAAACTGTGACTGTGACATTTTGGCAGGATTTAGTGAACAATTTTGCTTACTCACATCTTAACTTAATATGGCATGGCAATATGGCAATCCTTGACATTTTATATAAGAATCAGTATATTGCTTGATGTTGACAATAACATGGAGTATGCCCTTTTCCTCCTCGCAGATGCCCTAAATATTGTCAGCGAGGTAGCCAATCACGCCAACGAGAGTATGAGACAAGGAGTGAGTATTCTCATTGGACATTCATTACTCGACACTTTAGTCTGTGATGCAATACAAGCGGCAGATTATTTCCAATTAAAGTTTTAATGGATTGCATGGTTGTAACGTAAAGCTCGTCTCTGATCACTAATAGTCCTCAGAGGTGTATGGCTGAATGAGCCATTGAAGAAGAGCACTTCAGGTTTCAAAGTGATTTAGGGGAGACTTTATTGGCTTTTGGCAGGTATGATGTTACATGTGAAACAGAGAGCAAGGTTGCTGACCACTATTTGAAGTGATTGTAGTCCTTTGTTGTGAAACATTGACAGGATAATTAATTATTTAAGAGCCTGTGTATGCATAAACTACAACCACCCAGACAGCAGGTTATGTTTATGCATTGTCTCTGATTGAGATCAATTGGAAATAAGATTATGCATGTATGATGTAGAACTGTCAGACAGGTTGATTGATGTGTGTACGTTTGAGGTGGATTGCCCTATTCCATTGGGTGGGGAATGATCTTATTCTAGTGTCAGACCCACTTGGGCAATAAAAAGACTTTGTCATTCTTATAAACAAGTATATCTTGTGCTGGTTTTTGCACTCACACACTCTCTCTCTCACTCTGTCCATCTTTGCTGACTGGAGTTATAATGTGCAGACTAATTAAAAAAAACACACAAGCATGCAGAAGTTTAGAGAATTATGCTGTCACTATCAAGAGGTATATGAACAAATACCACCATGGTCATGAACCTTTCTGAATGGCTTATTGTAACACTGTTGTCTATGGCAAATATTTAGTGTGGTAAATCTGGTCACTCATAGTGTATGTTGTGAAGTATGAGGGGTTAACTTTTAAATGATTTTGTTGTTGTTTGCATAGCTTCATATTTATTTAAGAATGCGGGCCGTGGAAGCACATATAGGAGACCATGCAGATCAGACCTTTCACACTAGACAATTGTGAAACAGTGTTCCTTTTTATGTATGATTTATTTGTTCATCTTGCCATTTTTGTCTGTGTGACAGGATAACTTTGAGAAGCTGCTAGCCATTCAGCACAGTCTCATCGGCAGTCAGGAGATCGTGAAGCCAGGCAGGGTGAGTGTCATGAGATCTGTCTTTAGGATTCCAGCATTCGTCTACTGAGAGCCAGAAGGAAAGTTAAAACATCAAACAGAATTTTTCCAGGAGTTTGTGCCCTTCTGGTTGTCAGCTGAAGACTGTTTGTCATATTGTCTTTGACCAGATTTTGATACAAGAACAGTTTGAAGGGCCCATTTCCGTTGTTTGACACTAAAATTTTCTAAAGGGAGCAGAAGATTTGAGTCGGTTATTGTTTGTGACCAACAGCACACTGCAAACCATCTTCTTTGGCAATATACATTGTGATGTACTGAAGGGGTTTATATTAAGTGTTAGGGCACGACAAAAGATATAAAAGTTCTCCTCTTTCTTTTTCCAGATGCTCATTTGTGTCTTTCTTTCCCATTGCTGACCGAGTTAGTCCACCACAAGCAATGAGGCAATCGTGAAAGGGGAGGGGTTCATTGTTCCTCCATTTGTATTCAGTATTTATGTGTGCTCCACAGTATTAGAAGATTACGAAATTGTCGTTTCAGATATTCATCAAGGAAGGAGAGCTGCAGAAAATGTCACGTCGGGTCAACCAACCTAGGAAATTCTTCTTGGTAAGCCCTTTTACCATTTCAGTAGCAGTTCAACGTTGTTTGAACACTATGGTCAAATTTTGGTAGCAGGTGTGACTTGCAATTCATTCAACATAATCTACTTTGAAACATAAAGGAAATTATTGGGTGCCATAGTGGACAATTTTTTTTTTTCAGGATATATTACAATACTGGTGCAATTGTAGATGTATTTTGTCTTGTGCCTGCATTTCAGTTATCCTAACCAGATATCCATGATACAGAGGGGTTCCACTCTACGTTTTTCTTATCTGCTGACCATTTTTCACATTTTTTAGGGGATGTGTACATCTTGTTAACAAGTGTGGGGGGGGGGGGGGAATCATGGAATATTGAATGAATGCAGATCTCCTGGTAGCCATTGGTATAGAGGCTAGTGTTGAGTAAAGATATCCAGGTGTGCGATTTGCAGCATCCCTTGCTAAAAAGAAAAAAGGAAAAATGAAAAACAAAGGTGATTTTCTTACAATTTTTTATTCTCTTTTCTGCAGCTGAGTGATATTCTCCTACACACCACTCCATTCCCACCTGGACAGTACAAGCTGAACAATGAGCTCTCACTGGCTGGAATGAAGGTGAGGTGTCTTCCAATCTGTTGCTTCTTTGAGGCAGTTTTTCCCAATTAAGGGTAGAATTTGAAACTTTTTTTTTGTGAGTGGTACTGTGCATGAATGAAGACGTAACTTCAAGCATCCACTTGCATTTATATACTAGGAAGAAAACAGCCATGTTTATACTATGGAAAAGTGTATTATTATGGAGTAGATTTTGAGATTTTTTAATGAAATGCTTAGTGATGCTGACTTGTAACGTCCAATTCATTTATGTTCAAAATAACACCTTATATTCAGAATTTGTATGTCATAGTATATCAAAGATATTCTCCACAACTGGAAAGATTATTTAAAAATTTGTTTGCTGCTGTTACCTACATGTAAGTAAGCAAAAAGAGCAGAACTTAATAATTATTTCTTTTTTCTGTGTTTGATGCTAGAGACTTGTTTTTTTAATGGCAAGTAGAACAACATCCCCACTCTGAATAGCACACTTTAATGCCTGTTCATGATACAAAGTCAAAATTTTCTTTCCTCACTATAAAAAAAAAAAAGAAAGAAGAAGAATACCTCCCGAATGCTGTTGTGGTCGACTCTGTTTTACATCAGTTTCTGTACCGGGGATCCATATGGTGTGATAAAGAAGATGTTAATGAAAATGTTTGACCTTGTCAATTTCTTGGTCTTTTTTCCAACAGGTTTCCAGGAACATCCAAGATGATTGCTATGAACTGAGTATCATAAGTGTGCAGAGATCCTTCACCTTACTGGCCTCGTAAGTTCTCCACCTCCATCTGACTTCTATTCTCGCATTTCGCGAGTCAGATGCTGTTCACGAAATTAAAGACACGCGAAAATATTGACTCTGATCCCGATGTGAATGTGACGTACGCGTGAACACTCTCTGTTCAGTACATGACTCCACCATGATCGTTGGGAATTCCCGATTCGCGAAAATTGAGACTCGCGAAATACAGGCGTATACAGTATGCATAGTTTGCCACTGCAGTTGGAAGCGGTGGATGAAAATTCAGAGGGTTCGTTCAATTCAGTCTTGCGCACATATGATCTTGACTGTCTTCCAAGTGTTCTCGTTCGGCAGTATGAAGATTCAGGTTTCCAGATGGGAGCACTTCATGCTTTATTAGAGTCTGTCGGAATCAACTCTTCTACGTCAGGGAGGGGAGGGTGGACCATGACCGCTTGAATTTCTCCAAAACATTGCTGTTACCTCTGTGATATGATTTTCTCTTTTCAAACTTCTTATAACTTTGTCCATGTCATCAGAATTACTCTCATAAGGAAACGAGTGGTCCTTCCAAAATAATCGACAAACAGAGATGAAAAAATCCAAAGACTAATTTCCTTCTTTGTCTTTGGGCTCTGTCGGACAGGGAAACTCCTTAATTCATGCGAATATTTGAGAAATGTTTACTTAAAAGAAAGCTGAAGTCACCCATAACTTATCAGTAGTGAATTAATGATGATGAAATGTTTTTGTGTTTTGTTTTTCCCCTCCCAGGTCCAAGGAGGATGGTGACTCTTGGTACGATGCCCTCACGAAGACCATCGAGGAGTATGAGAGCAAAAAGAGTTCCTTCGGGCTTGGCCGACCAGAGCTCCGAGTGAGTTGTCGTTATGCTGTGAGGCTTGCAACTAAAATTGCCAACCGCTGAAATTTGTTTGCACTTTCCAGTACTGCTTGAAAGTGTTGCCAAGCGTGGCCGAGTTTTCTCCTCCTCTCTTTTCTTTTAATTGAATACTTGTTGATGTGCCATTGTAGTTTAACAAGTCCAAATATTCCACAGGCAAATCTCTGATGTATAAGTCCTCTAAAAGAATATAGGGGAAAATAAATTATCCCATTTACTTTCTGTTGTGTTAGGTCTGTTCCAATATTGTTGAGAAAATTTTGTTGGTGGTGTTGTTTTTGTCATGTTAGCATGTAACAATATTGAGAAAGATACTTAGATATATCATTTGGACAATATCTGATGTAACATCTCTGCTATTCTGTGCCAAAACAGAGAAGTTAAATGTAGACTGGAAGAGGCAGGATGCAATTTGGAGAGGACTTGTTCTCCTGGGGCCATAATGATCAACAAAACAGATTTTTTTGTAGACAAATGGCAACTCTACCCTCGGTTCTTGTTGTGTGGGAGTGTCGGTCGTGAGATTTTTGCCTTACGCTGAAAAAAAGAAAAAAAAAAAAACATGTCGCCTTAGTACATGTCTATCACAGACATGACACAAAGTGTCAGTCTCTCAATATGTGTGGCAGCTGTGATAAATTGAAAGATACTCCCCCTCCTCCAAGCACTAATCTCCTCTTTGCCATCTATGGCTTCGGGATACCAGCTCATTAAAGAGTAGCCCTACAAGTGCCATAATTTATATTTATCTGGGGAGATGGGAAAAGCAAAGCAAAGAAACAGAACTTTGAACTGCAAATCCAGAGCTGCCTCCAGTGTGCTCTGCTGATCTGTCATTTTGCTCCGAGTTCTGTTCACGTTATGCCACATGTCAGATGTCCCTTTTTCTTGCCGCCCACACATTTCATCGTTTTCAGCAAAGCGAGAGCTTTTCCGGGGGAGATGGGCCCTAAAGATTCTCCTTCAGACCTCCTGTCACACGGTGCATTATTTCAGGCAGTATACTGGTAACAGGGTCCTCTAGCCAGTTCTTATCAGTTACAACCTGAAATCAATGCAAAGTGTGATGTTCTACGCCGCCGCACTGAGGGACTCTTTGGAAAAGTGCTTTGCTTGCTTGCTCACTTGCTTTGCTGGCTCCCTCTCTCTCTCTCTCTTTCAACATTCTTTCCTTTTTTTATGCCTCCATCCAAAGGGTGCCAGAGGCATATGTGTTGTTGTTTTTTTCTTTTTTTGCTGTCTGCTTGGCTGAGAGCATGAGTGCATCTGTATCTGTCAGTGAGATATTGCCTGCATTATTCAGCAGGAAATTGATGTGCAGTTGCTACAGTGTATATGAGAAAAAGAAGAAAGGGCAATATTCCATTCGCGTTATTCCTTTCCCTGTGAGCAGCAAGATTTTTATAAACACTTAACTGTGAAGCCAAGTTAAGTGCCGGATGTGCAGCTTCAAGTCTGTTGACATCGGTCAAGTTTCCTCAACCCTTAAGAATTTTAGAATTTTATTCCTAGTCTTCAGTTTATTGATTGGTGGATTTATTTATTGATGATCTATCACCTCTGCTGTTTGTGTAGTTTGCCTTGAAGATGTTCACAAAATTTTCAGTAGCATGGGTTATGATGTGTTTGGCTACTTTTGATCAGTTCTTAATAGGAAGTAAGATGGGAATGAACTTACAGCCCTCCCTCTCTATTCTTTCTTTCATCTGCTCTGCAGCCCACACTGTCCGAGGGCGATTCATCCAGCCTCGGCCGCAAGGCTCCCCTGTGGATTCCTGACAGCCGGGTCACCATGTGCATGATCTGCACCAGCGAGTTCACCATCACTTGGAGGCGGCACCACTGCAGGGCTTGCGGCAAGGTGAGTGCCCCACATGCCCCCCTCTTCTTCCCCCTCTTCCCCTTCTTCCTCCTCTTCCTTTTCTCCTCTTCTTCCTCCCCTCGCTCCTCCTCCTCCTTCACTTCTTCCTCCTCCTCCTCCTCCTCCTCCACTACCACTTCCTCCTCCTCCTCCTCCTCCACTACCACTTCTCCTCCTCCTCCTCCACCACCACCACCACTTCCTCCTCCTCCTCCTCCTCCACTACCACTTCTCCTCCTCCTCCTTCTCATCCTCATCCTTCCCATCTTCCTCCTCATACACAGCTATAACTAGCAGTAAACCTTACAGGAGAACATGCACTTATGAAGCGATAGAAAACAAGGAGTGATGTGTATAAACAAGGATGTACAGGCTTCTTGCACTTTTCACTTAGGGGCAGCCATATGACAATAATCTGGGCCCTGTTGATCAAACTTTGCTGTATCTTTTCGTAGGTGACGTGTGGCAACTGTTCGCGGAACAAGGCTCCTCTGACGTACCTCAAGAGTAAAGAGGCCAGGGTGTGCGACAACTGCTACGAGACCCTGGTGACATGTGAGTGAAACCTTACTGGTATCTAGTGGAGCATATTAGAAAAAAAAAACGCTGGGTGGGGGAAAACCAACTCAAGATAATTGGCAAGAAGCCGACTGTACGCAGTGCAATTACCATTAATCATAACGCTGCAGTACCATTTGCTGCCTGAAGCTGTATTAAGTACGCATTTACCATTTGCTACTTGAGTGCAAGGAGTCTTGTCTCTCTCATATATGAGAAATGCTGGATTGATTAACAACCATATTCAACAGTTAACAATATCACTTACTATGAAGTTTGCTTGTACATGTACGCACAGTCAATAGCTATATGAATCAAATACATTGATGCCGTCATCTTAAAATATAACACTCCGCCAGTTGGGTGGAAATGATAGCATTTTAAATGAAGAGGGATGCAAAATTGATTCATTTGTTGTCTTCCCGTTGATTAGCAGTGAAATTCGTGGTACCCAGTATATGCTCAACTGTTTCTTTGGGTTTTATTTGAAGAAAATAACAGTTAAAGGTAAAATCTGTTCTTTCTCCTACAGCTCAAGGCAGGGAAACCACAGACTCCCCCAAAGAGAGGAAGGAAAGATCCAAGACGAACCGCAAGAAGTCCAACAGGCAGCCTGTCCGACCCAGTGCACTTAAAGTGAGTTCCCATTTGCCAGTGATTTCATAAGTCTGCACCCAAAAGGGCCAGGAGGCAGAAGTTTTCATTCATATTAACAACTCAAATAGTAAAATGAATGGATTTGGCATCTAAGACGGAGCTGTCAAGTCTCCCCAATTCTGCAGGAGTCTGCCTGAAAATGTCAAAAATCTGGTCATGTCTGATAAAATCTCCCTGACTTGGGAATTATTTTCACCCATTGAAATGCATGTAACACACAGATATCTCCCCAATTGCTGTGTGGAATCTTCCTGATTTGGATGTGGGAATGTTGGCAGACCTGCCAAGAGGACACCAGGTTTTATGAGGATGAAGGTGTCATTGATATTAGCATCTCTGCAGAAAATGTGAAGGAGGTGGTTAGGAAGGGAAATAATGATTCACCGTCATGTCTTGTGACACTAAGAGCAACACAATGTGCCCTGATCATTAGCTGTGCAACTTCACTTGATCGGAGCAAGGGGAGTGGCGTCATTTCTCTTATTCTGTTTGTCAAACTTTTCACACCCACCCTCTAACTTGTTCCAGGTCTGCGCCAAGGACCAGACCAACTCGTCGATGAGCGGCTACCTGTGGATGCGGAAGCAAAAAAAGGACTGGAAGCGGCTGTGGTACCGGATCAAGGACAAGGTGCTCTACTCCTACAAGGCCAGCGAGGATGTGGTAGCCCTGCAGAGCATGCCCCTCCTGGGCTACGCGGTCTGCATCATCAATGAGGTCAGTATCTAAAATGAGAAGTAAAACCCGTAGAGAGTTTTCTGATGCCATTGCTGTTTGTTTACTACACTATGAAATACCCAGAGGAAATTTAAAGGTGGAAAGCCCTTGTTAGGTATAAATAGTCATGGAGCATTGATAGATAGGTAACATTGAATGAAGAGCTTTTTGTGAATGGTTTTTCCTTGAATGAAAGAAGTTAATCAATTTCCTTTCAGAATATAAGCAAGAAAATGTTTCCATCACCGAGACACTGGCTGTCAATTGACCACTTCTCTAAATCCTGCACTGAAATAGAGCACAAGGGTTGCGAGGAAAGATATCTTAATTACAGCCTATTGACTAGATGGAAATAGAGCACAGATTGCTACATAAAGTCTTTCACAAGCATTTGATCAATGAGAAACCTTGATGATTGCCAGATGATGTTTGAAGTGAAGGACATTGGATTGTAGAGCAGAGTTGTTGAAGAGTAAATCTTTCACGAACGTACAATCGATGTGTGACACATTGAATATTTCAAAATGGTGCTTTTATTGGACATTGCAATACTCCATCCACAGCCTTGGTATGTTTTCCTTGTGGAGGATCCCTTACTCTTCTGTATATATAAGACGAGAAGATATTGCATGACTTATGACATGAATCCTTGTCTTGGTGCGTTTCCATCTGCAGCCATTTGAGGGCTTTGAGGCAGGCCTTATCCTTCAGCTGACCCAGGGACCCATGAAGCACATCCTGAGGGCAGACACAGTAGAAACCTGCGAGAGGTAAGAGAGGGAGGAGTCATGAGAACAATCCTTTCGTTACTGTTCCCCCCCCCCCCCCCAATCCCCTGCCAAGTTTTTCTTGCAGCACCATAAGCATTGAACATTATTTGAGAAAAATGTACACTTGAATACCAAAATTACATTGTTAATTGTGATGCTGTCATTCTCTGTGTGTGTGTGTGTGTGTGTGTGTGTGTGTATAAGTAATGGATTATGGAGTTTTTCATTTGTGTGGTGGGACCAAGCCATATATCTAGATTATTTTGATGAGAGACATGTTCTTTTATTACACTTTGTTATTGAACTGCGAGGGATACTTCTTACCCAAGACATCTACAACCCTCTCTCTTACACGCTCAAATGCATGCTGCTATTTCAAATGTATGTGTTGCATAGAAGCAGGGACAACTCGTCCTTGCGAAAGACTAGCACTTTCCAGTTATATAGTGATTTCCATTGTATTTACTATATACACAGATCTGTATCCATGAGAAGGTCTGTTTTCTTCTGTGGTTAAGTTCATAACCTTATTGAATTAGCCTTCTTCAGTCAAATCTGTTAAACACATCCCTGTTGTTACCATCTGTGTAATTGATGGGAAACTTATTCATTTTAAACCCCCCTTCTTTGTTTTCCAGGTGGAATGAGGCGATGGTTGAAGCAAGCTGCCTGTAGCCACATCCCCTCATCCCAAGGATTTCTTCTCCCAGAAGCGACACCCCCTGCCCATCCCAGACAAGCATCACGAAAGAGCTGGGCCAGTGGGCCCCAACAGAGACTTCATGGACGGTGGATGAAGGTGGTTGCAGATGAATTCTTTCCATTCTGCCGTCTTCGGCAAATCTTGAGTCTCGACGAAAACGAAAGTAATCCCTTGAAGCAGCTGCAGCACCGCTAGACTGGGATGGGTTGGTGTAGTGACAGTATGCAATGGTGCATGTGTGATACCACAATGAAGTGACAATTTGCCATGTTTCTTGCGTGTCTTCACCAGTGCACCTGCATTTGGCATGGAAAAGGATCTGAACTTTTCAAGAAGTGCTCCTTTGATGGGGCCCTGTACTACAAACATTATCCAGAAACACACAAGTATATTCTATGCCAATATTTTCACAAATATGGTTAACGCAGGTATTCCTTAGTAAACATTTCAATATTATGAAGAAAACAGACTAAATGTGAACATTTTTCAAATTTAGAAGTAAGATCAGCTCTTGCCACATGTGATGCCGTACCTCAACTTGTTTAAATACAAGGGGCTAATGCCCAAAAGGAGAAGGTGGCATGCAAAATAAAAACTCAGAATTGCATTGCATTTTCTGCATTTTTGTCTGAACAAGGTACAATATTTTTATGATAGCATGATTGGAGGAGACCAGTATATGATAATGTCCACCACCGATGTGCTGTGAGAAAATACAGAAAAATTTTAATGGTTGCTGTCAATAGAGAGAAGAGCTTCAATTTCTGTTTTGATGTGCAGAAGGCCATAAATAGCCAACACTCTGGCATGGCAAAGTAATCTGGTGACAAACTAAGATGATCAAAAGTTCAAATGGTTTTCTAAAAGTTACTCAGAAGTCCTCAGATTTTTTTTAATGTACCCACGTCTTTATTGTGTCCATGTTAAAAGTTTCTGACAAAATGGTTTATGCTTGTCTGTGTGTTGTATGTTCAACTTTATTATGTTGTATGGTAGAGACATCACAATTCAAGATTTTGCACAGCATTATCAATCACCCACGTTACTTGCACACCAATTTCCGCATGTATTCTGTATGACAGCAAGTTTCGGCACAGCATTACATATTTGTTTCTTCTTGAATGACGTATGTGTGAACTACACAAAATGGGCTTTCTCTTTGCAAATACCTAAAAAATTTCGATAATCTTTTCTATTCATACAGTCTTGTTGATTCAAATGGCTTAGTGCACCTCTGCCAATAATGAATTTTTCCATGCACATACACTGTAGAATAACAGTGGCAGGAATTGCAAGAAAAAGAACAATCGGCTTCACAAAAGGTGTATGGCATGCTTGCTCTAACTTTTGATATCAGAGTGACCGTCTTAGTGTGCTCATCAAACTTGAATGATCTATGTAGTGTATGTAGTACAGAGAAAGATTGCAAAGTTCATGTATTTGTTTAAGCCAAGTTACAGGCCGACATTCCATTCAAAATTCCATGTGAAATGAAGCGTGACAAAACGTTTCTGCTTTTGCTGCTCAGATGACTCACTGTTGTGGGGCTTCAATATAACTTTTGGGCAGCCATTTATTGTCTGTGTACTCCAATCATTTTTTTTTTTGCACCGTTTTGCCAGATGTCCTTCACAAACAAATAACTCC
This sequence comes from Diadema setosum, assembly GCF_964275005.1. Taxonomy (NCBI): domain Eukaryota; kingdom Metazoa; phylum Echinodermata; class Echinoidea; order Diadematoida; family Diadematidae; genus Diadema; species Diadema setosum. The sequence continues at coordinate 38,113,801 of NC_092686.1, forward strand.
TGTTACACAATCACAAAGTGCCTCTTTTACTGAAATAATATGTCAGTGAGTAGAAAGTTTAGTCTTTGGTTCCTAGTGTCAGTAGCACTGTCCTAGTCACAGCTTTAAGAGTGCATCAAGTATTTCAGTAGATACAGTCAGCCTTATCAAAGTCCAGTCCAAAGGGACTAGAGAAGATTATTCAACATTTCATTATGACTGCACGATAAAAGTAACATGTGCTTATGTCCGTCTAAGAGAAGGATTTTTTTCTCTTGGCTCGACCAAGTTTTTAACCCAAGCGAAGTCAACTCTTGCAAGGTCGACTGTACTTCATTCGCTGGAGACACCTTTCAAAGCAGCTGGAGTCTCCATGGTTTCAGCAAAGTTCTTGCACTCAAAATTTTGTATTGTCAATTGCGAGAAGGGGGTAGGAGTGAAGAGGGATATATTCAAAGTAGCTAAGAAATGTTTATACATGTCAATAAATATATTCTTTTGTTTAGCTTAAAAAAAAAAAAAATCTGTTGGTGTTCTGGAAACCCACATTTAAGAAAGCGTTCTCACTGGCATTGCGATTTATATCTCAAGTGCCAAATTGTAAATTCCTATCCAGCATATCTTTATTCCAACTCCAACATAGTATCAACTGCTCTGTATTGGTAATGATTACAATAGCAATTATCACAAATGGAATTAAAACCAATTTTTAATCTTGATTGTAGTATTAATGATGATAATGAGAATACAGTGCACTCCTGTTTTAACAAACAAGTCATCAGGACCGGCAGTTTTCTTTCATAATATCAAAATTCTGTTATAACAGAACAGATAAGTATGGAAAGATATGTGTAGATGATAATTTTGGGACCTGAATCTTTACGTCATTGTAACAACAATTTCATAATAACAGGAGTGCACCGTACCTGACTGTATAGTGATGCAATCAGAACATACTTAATCTAGGAGGGAGTTCAATCAAATCAAGGAGGCTACTTCTATCGACTGAAGTCCCTGTGTACATACCCCAGTGAACCCAACCTTTGAATCTGATGGCTGCACTAGGGATGTCTCACTGGAATGAGTTTGACCTGTACATAGATGATTCGCCAAGGTTCCCATGTACATATTATTGGAAGCTAACTTATATGATACAACTTTTTGAAATCAGCATTGATATTACATTTGCCGTTAAAATGGTAGGACAGAATGTGTGAAGCATAAATGGAAAGTGAAATACTTACGGGGATGGGGTTGTGTGTGAGAGTGTGTTAGTGTTTGTTTTTTTCTTCTTTTTTTTTTCTAGGGCCTATTTGTGGTTTTTAAAATGACAATTTATGTGCCACAAATCTGTGACTGCACTTCCAGGTGGCAAATCTGAAATGGCCAGTCTTCTGAAATTGTGAAGGGATTTTTCACAAATCCAAGCATGTTTCGCAGGATATTTTTGGGTAATGGTTGATACTCACCAGAATTTTACGTGTGATCAAGAATTTGTGATATAGTAGAACTGCATCTTGCCATGAGTTGGAGATTTATGAATTTGACAAAAAAAAAACCACACACTTCTGATCAGTTTCTATTCATTGAATAACCTGGATTCTCCGCATTGTGTAGTTTAGTATAAGGATTGGATATGATGTACTTAAGTTAATTGATATATTCACCTAATGAGCTATGCAGTCATGCATGATATCTGTGGACCAATGAAAATATGCCAAACACAATTTTGAGGGAAGTTTATTTGTCGCGCCTTGCAGGGGGATCACACTTGCAATTTGTTTGTGTTGGATGTCTCGTGTATTGCCACAGTTGCACCCCCGAGGAATTTATGCAACTTTGATTCAGCACACTTACAATACTACAACCACGATTTTTTCCTTTTGCAAAAGGTTCCAATTCCAGACATTCAGGCCAATCATTTATTTTGCAGAATTGAAAAGTGCAACAAAGGCATACAACAGGCACAAGGCTTATTATGTTGTGAACAACAATTTGTACCTAAAACTGAGAAGCATTATCAGTTGCTTTGGACATCAGTTGATCTTCGAACAAATATTTTACAGTTTTGTATATTATAGAGTTGTACATATATATACATATACAGTATATATATATATATATATATATTCATACATGGAGAAGATGATTGTTTTCAGAAAATTTTCTGCAAGGCAATATATATATACAAAGGATATTTTATTTTTGCCTTTGGATACCAAAATTATGTAATTTGTGTCATTGGGAAAGAAAAGAAGGATCTTTCTCATTTTGATTTGCTGTTGCAGCAGTTAATCCAATGCCTACTTATTTTGCCTCACCTTCACAGCAATATTAAAATGATTACATTCTTATCAAAGAACACATGTGTGTCCTTGTGTTATAGATTTGTGTGCCAACAGAGCAGAAAGGGAGATATGGTATGCTGTGCAGGGTTGTGTGAGGAAGTGCATCAAAACTGGAACAGCAATACAGTGTAGTAAACTACCCTGCCTTGCAAATCGGCAGTGTGCTCCAAGATCCGCGTGTATGCAGAATATTGATGCACGTAGTGCAGGATATGGCTCAGAAATGGTAGAGAACCACTTTCATGCAAGTCTAGTCATTGTCGAGGAGAGGATATTTGTGTGTGTGTGTGTATGTAAAATATACATGTATGTCTTCATGAGAAGATTGCATAACAATGGCCATCGGTGTCAAGGTTTCAATGCAGGATGAGAGTAGACATTAAACCTTGACCAGTCAACCTTGCTTAGGTCGACCTCGCGTAAGTTGAATAACCACGTAAGTCGAAGGTCTTGTCGAGTCCTCTTCCCTTTATATTCTATTGATTTTAGCCCCTCATAAGTTCAGTTTTCTGTAAGTCGAAGCTATTTCTTCAGATTCGATTTCGGCAAGGTTGACTGTACATGTATGTGTCAATGTATAGGCGTATGCATGACACACACACTTCAGAACAGTTATGATTTTTTCATTCCAAAATAACAAACCATACAAAAATTTCATTTCGTAGAATTACAGACCTTCAGAATTGCAAATTGTAACCACTTTTCACACATCATAAAGAGAATATGCAATACAAAAAGAAAATAAATTTTTACACAATACATGAATATCATGATGAATGTAAATTTGTATGAAAACAAATGGGAACACAATGACAGAAACAAAGAGAATAGAAAAAAAGAGAGAAAGGGGGAGATAGGAAGACCATGGACCTAAAAGTAGGTCCATGATTTAACAAACAAAGCATGAAAGCACTATCCAGCAGCGGTAAAAAGTCTAACAACAAAAGTGAGTGAAAATAATGCACAAAGTTCAGTACAAAATACATTCATATAATGGAAAATGCATACACTGTACTATGAACTCTTTCATGTACGCCTTGCATAATCAAAGTTTTACTAGATTTGAGCTAAGGTTGGAATTTGTAGGATTAAAGAGCTCCTTCATCTTATACTGTTAGGCCTTGTAGAAAGATAGAATAAGCAAGGCTTATTTGCAAAAAATGGGGGCATTCAATCAGATAATTAACTCATCACCTAGCTTCGTGAGATTACACAAAACACACTGTCTCATGGTCCTATATGAATACATTTATCGGAGTATATTTTTGACACTATACAAATGATGATTACAACATCTGAATCCATACGAGGCTATTCTCTTTGTAGGGAGATCAGCAATAGAGAGAGAGAGAGAGAGAGAGAGAGGGGGGGAGAGAGATCTCGCGTTTGAATATCTTCAGTATAGAGTTATTCCTCCGTAAGGGATCGCTTGATAACTTTTTTTTTTTTCATGGAAAGAAGGTACAATGTATAGCAAACCTATCGTCCATTCCGTTGGAACCATTCACTGTCGAATGCATGCACTGCATTTAACATTTTACCAACGACATAGTATGTGAGGAATTACGTGCTGGATTTCAGACATTCGTGAAGTGAGCTTTGATTTTTTTTATTAGGCGCTCAATCTTTTTGACTACTTCTTCAAAGGTTATTTCTGTCATTCCAAGATTGATTACGACATTGAATTTCACATTCATTATGAAATTGAATTTTGAGACAACTTAATGAAGTGCGGTTCCTGAAGAATTTCTAAATCAACAGGTAGTTTAGTTTCTTTATTTCCATTTGAAGATTAATAATTTCCAATAATCATAAACTTGGCATGTACGTTTGACTCTGTGTGCAGATTTACAGCAAACTGTCTATAAACGAAATGCAGTACAGTGTACGTGCTTAAACGTTTTCTTGTCTTATCAATTCTCTGCGGATAACTTGTGATTTATTACTTTTGCCTGTTTTTTTTTTTTTATAGATGAAACAATAGAGAACGTTAATTCCTTTCATTAGACTACGTTTTGCTGTTTTTCTTACTGCGAGTATATTCAATTATTGTGCAAATAATGACGTTTCCTATATAACTTCACCATATCAGTACTATCGTCTGCTTTTGGATGAACGTCTCTCATCTTATGGACCACATTTGTCAAGGTATTCTTGAATTATTTTTTTTTTTTCACAATCCTTTTCAGTTTTAAATAGCTACCAATATTTCAATGCTTCCAACAATGTTTAATACTTGTAAGTGTAGGCCTGCCAGTAATTACAAAATTGTTTACATAGAGTTAGCTTTCCATTCTCACTTTCAACCATTTTGTGTAAACATTATTGTCATTGGTCATGTAGGCCTAAGTGATTTCCTGGTCAGCTCATAAATCCCCCACTGTCATAACAATGGAACTGTGTTTGTCGAAGAGTATGGGATAGAATGCATCAACGTTGAAGTCACTGAATAAACGAAGCACATGTAATTCTTGTGACGCAACGCAAAAACTAGGCCGCAAGTAAAATCTCCATAATATTCATCTGATCCAAAGCGGTCATTACAATCATTAATACAGTATTAAAACATCTTACCATAGGCCTACGTTCTAGCAGTCTGCTGTGATGTTGTTCATACAGTGTAGGCCTACCTTGTTACTGTCGCATCTCGTTAGGCATATGTTTATCATGACTTTAGGAAATTGGTGACTTGAGGCATTGGAACAATGTATCGCAGTACCACATTCTATTGACATTCTGGCTCTTGTGTTGAAATCACCCAATAAACAAACTGGCAAATTGTAGGCCTACACGGCGCTATCACATCCATAGCCTTATCATTGAATAACGAGTCATCAATGTACATGTTCTTCGAGAGTTTTTGAGGAATGTACACGGTTCCTCAAATAAATGACAACCCAAGAGCTTCTTTTCTCTTTAACATTCTCCATGAGAGAAACTCGTGATATTCGTTATTCCGAAGGTCCGTTAATCCGAAAATGAAATAAGGTTCGTTATTCCGGACATTTTTTTGTGGCGTTATTCCAAAGGTTCGTTATTCTGATGGTTCGTAATCCCACAAATGGCATAAATATCGTTATTCCGAAGGTCCCTCAATACGAAAATGAAATTTCTTCGGAATCACGAACCTTATTTTGTTTTCGGATTAACGGACGTTCGGAATAACGAACCTTTTTCTCTCTCTCCCTCTTTTTTTTTTTTTTTTTTTTTTTTTTTTTTTCATTTCCGGATAAACAAACCGTCGCAATAACGAACCTCATTTCATTTTCGGAATTGCGAGTCTTTGCAGTAACGAAATGTAACCGAGAACATGCATGAATACATCATCCTTTACATGCTTTAGGAATACACTAATACCATAAGCACCATATACGGATTTCTAATCTTGCGATTGTCTTGTCTTTATTATTGTCTTTGTGAAAAACGTAAGAAAAAAAAGTATCGGTTTGTGAATTAAAAAATTGATGTCGTTACAAGTACAATGTGTAGTTTCAGAGAGGCATAGTAGCATAGTAAAAATATCGAGCTGATCAATACAGTATATGCTTCTGGATTAAAGGGACTGTACAGTACTGGTTGAAGTGAGGATTCAGCTTGTAACGTTTTAAGAGATATTTAGAAACCACTCTGTGAAATGTTAAAGAGCATACAATTCTAAGGGGAATCAAAAGTTTATTTGATGAAAATCGGGTTTGAAGTGATTGATATATATCTAAAAACAAGGGAAAAGAAAGAGATCCTAATAAAAGTCGTGCCCAGTCAGTTTTATTAGAATCGCCCTTTGGATATCTCGGTCATTTCAAGGCCAATTTTCATCAAATAAACGTTAAATCCTTCTTAAAATTGCATGCTCTTTCATATTTCATAGGAGGTTTCTCATTATATCACCAAAAAAATGTTATAAACCTGAATCCTCACCTCAACCAGTACTGTACAGTCCCTTTAAACACTTTTGGCGTGTTTTCCTTTGCGAATAGTACTGTTCTGGCCGATCGACTTTGAATCCGTTGGCCTGCTTTCCAGAATGGAGACGGTGTTAGACAACCGGAAACTGGATAGCTGTTCAATAGCGACTTTCACCACTGCCTGAGTCTCGGATTGGATGATGATTGGTAGGATGGTGATCAGAACCTTGCAGAGCTATCTCAGCAACCATGTTGACATGCAGTAGTTTACCCTTTCTGTTACTTCCGAGGTGGTATTCTTTTCTCTCGTCAGTGGTAGCCGCACCTGGGTATGTTAAACAGCCTCTTCGATAATCAAAGACAGGATTTCAAGATTTGATATTTATTCATTTCTACTTTTATTTCATGACAACTGTAATGAACAAATACATTTTTCTTTTGCACAAATCATAGGATTTTTGAGGGAGAATTGATAAACTTGATGAATACAAAATACTGATAAATATTTGATACAAATTACACGGTACATTAATGATAAAGAAAAATAATTCAAAGGTACAATCTCAGGGAAGCAATTGCAGAAAAAGGCTGTATCCTATAAGCTTACGCTTGAGAGCGGAAACAGCCCAGTTGACAAAATTTATAGACAACGTTTATCCAGGATGAGTATTGGGATGAGAGCGTGGGGACGGGAGGCCATGGGGGGGGGGGGTGCGAGGTGGATTGCATATGAAGGGTGGTGAGCGCATGAAAGTGGTGAGGCCTTCAGTGTGTTTAGGAGATTTGAAAGTTATTTAATGATTATACGACGAAATTAGATGATTCTGATTTCACGGCAACTTCCTCAACTAAAATGTCGAAGCCGCCTGTGGTTATCGGATTCCATAATGACGTCACAATAACGCGTATTGCAAGACAATGCACCAAGATATAAACTGGCGCACTCACTGGCAAGTTCCAGCAGAGAAAAGAGGATGCGCGCTGGCGGGGCTCTTGTCGCTATGGATACGAGGATGTAATAATCTACGCACATACCACGCAAAGTTATTTGAAAATCTGGCGTAGAGTTTTCTCCAAAACATGAAATATATTGCGATGAAAATCAGGCAAGTGATGTTTATTCATGTCACAGTGGATGATGAAAATATCAGTGTAATTTAATGAATCCGAAATGTCGCACAGCGATGTAAAATTGTCCCGTCAAAGTATGTCCCAAATGCTGAATAAAAGAGCATCTCGGGATAAGTGTGATGTCCAAATTTAATCTCTCCGCCAAATGCGCCTCAATAAAAGACGTCATAATCTACTCTGCGCCTTGCATTCACAGATATCTGAGCGTCTGCGTATAGATCTGCACAAGGTTGCTATGATATAAGAAAATGCTAATTTTTAATACGCGCGTGATTCCTGAATGATAACAAAACAGAAACACGAACTGATAACTAAACAGCAGCACAGGAACACAACAAGCGGGCTAGTGCTACCGACTTGGATCCAAACAAAAAGGAACGGAAATATTACAAAAGCAACAATACAAACTTAACATTATCAAACCGAAGTTTCTTTTCGCCAATGACTCAGAGAATCTAGAGGAATCATGGGATGTGCAGTTTCTACCCAACAAACAGGTATGAATGTATGACATCGTGATGTTCGGCTGATTATACCTCAACTCCTGTGGGAGCTATACTTAGACACTCTGGGAGAGAGAGAGGGAAGAGAGAGGGAAGAGAGAGAGGGAAGAGATAATCTATCTTTATACGATAGTTTGTATTTCAGAATATTTTGGACAGATAATATCGATAATGATGATGCCTATAAATAGAGATAATGGTATCGTGGTTGCGATAAAGACTTTTCGTCAGAGAGTTCAGCTGAATGCACGTCAGAACACCAGTCTCATTAAAAAGATATCACGAGGATGACACCTGGGGGCATTTCATGAAGCGTTTTGGTCGGATATTTTTCTGACAAACTGTTACAAGTTACTGAAATCCTTGCATCTGATTGGCTGAGAGCAAATTTGTCCGACAACTTTGTCGGACAAATGAAATGCCCCCAGGTGTTGGCTGTTGGAGACGATGCTATGTGGGGTATTGATAATGACATTTAGACTATAATAAAGATATTGAGAATTGTTAGATTGATCATGATATATAGAATAACTAGGCTCTAGGCCCTAGAATGGCATACTGGCCTGGTACTGACGGTGGTGATGACGGTGATTGGTAGAAAAATACATGTAGATATTCCAACTGCTAGTGGTTGTGGTGGTTAGTGGGGATGGTCATAACGACGGGTAGAAATATGGAACGTTTCGCTGTCAGATTAGACGGTGTTAGAAGCGATTAATGTAGAAAGTCTAGTTAGGGGTCTAGACACGTGGTGGTGTGCGCTTCTCAACCTTTTTAAACTCAAGGCCCGCTTTTGGCTCCTATAATCGACACAATTTTTCGAGGCCCATGACAGTTAGATCAAATATAAATCTTCACCTGCTAGAATTTCGCGTCCCACCCGTTTTGAGAAGAACGGGTAGAAGTCTAGGCCTATTGATAGACAATGCTAATTATGATAATATTAGTAATGGATAGAGGTTATAGCATATCTAACTGAATTGTTATAGGTGCTATACCTAGAGGGGTCATTGGACGGCAATGATGATGATATGATTTCTGAAATTCACCGAGTGGCACATAGTGTCAGCATGAATTCAGACATATCTTTCTAGCAATTTCATAGATTTCTACATGAACTTCTGGTATGAAATAGAATAACATTTCTTGAATACATAAAATTTCTGAAATAGATTGATATTACTGAAGTACATAAGATTTCATGTATGAAACTTCATGCATGAAATTAATGTTTATGATGCTAATCACAACATGGGCATGATGTGATGTCGAGACATCACAACATGTCTCTTTTTGATCTCCGTAGGGGAAATGCTCTGTTGCTGTCAAGAAATTATAATTATACAATCCTTTGTTCATCATTGAACAAAGACACCATGCAACTGTTAATGATATACACATGTTCATGTTCGATTGATCACAGTTTCATTTTGCAGCGTCTTACGCTGCAAAATGGTATACTGTATAATTCTGGTATTCTGGTATTCTGTAATTCTGGTATTCCGGTATTCTGTAATTCTCCATGATTGGTTGCCATGAACTGTAATATACCACATTATTTTTTTTTCCACGCAATTGTCATCTGTGCAAATACCCCCTCCCAAATGAAAAAAAAAAAAACACACCCCACAATAACAGAATACGTATAGGCCTACTACTCTTTTAAGAAACAAAAGAACTTTCAGTATTGCACGTGGCCTGGCAATGAACACCCACTGTCTAATAATGTATAAATAGCAACACAAAGCATCGTTTTAAAAGGGCTATCACCGGTATGCATTTTTTTTTTTCAACGTCCGCATTCTTAGGTGGTCAGCCTGGAGGATTTGACTCAAAACCCGTTGTGAAGGCTGCCCATACCAAGGAGAAACAGTGAGTTGTAATAATCCTAAAAGAAAACAAACAAACAAACAAACAAGCAAACAAACATACAAACACGTTATAAAGGACGGGAATGTATAAACAGATAAACAAAACATCAGAATAGCGGAAATTATTGTGCACAGGACAGATCATGTAGAAATGATTGGAGGAATTATTATATACTTCCTTTACATGACAGTGTTTGAATAATTTGACATATTCTGAGCGAAATGGGAAAGAACGTATTGTCTGTGCATGTTATACACACAGAACATAACTGCGACGACATCTTAAACGAAGTGAGTCTTTCGTCGCACATCTACATAATGCCACAGAGAAATCAAGCTGTTCTGAGTAATATTCAATTATTTCTGATTATGCATGTTTTCGTTTAATTCAGAATCCAGTGATCGTAGCTTGTAAAATACACTGTGAGAATCGAGTACTTGTGGATCTATTATGTCGAGAAACCTAAATAAACCGTGTCCTATCGATTATGAACAACTTTATTTTGTATGAGAGGAAACGATAATTGACACGTAAGTATGATTACGTTAATCTCAACACCTTCAAAAGCAAAGATAAGTGATTTCTACATTATTATCATGACAGCCACACCATTGGAAGAGTTGAAGGAAATGTATCCCGACATTTTCGTCCATTTTGGGAAACGCATTTGTTATTCGATATAAATGTATGCTTGTAAGATAATTATATTGGACCGAGTGTGTAGTTGACAATAATATTAATTGGTAGGTACCTATCGGTGACTTGGTAATCTGATTGTGATTCGATATTATGACAGAGCGTCATCTACGGCAACACCAGCGACAACGGCAACAGCACCTGGTCCAAAGCAAGCTGAAACAAAACCAGCCCCCAACAAAGCGCAAACTGCAGGAAAGCCTGAGAATCTGCCAAAGGCGGCCGAAAATCTCACGAAAGATGCGACTGAGGACGTTCCGTGAGTACAGGTTACCCTTAACAACAACAAAAACAACAACGACAACAACAGCACCAACAACAACCCCCCCCCCCAAAAAAAAAGAAAAGAAAAGAAAAAGAGACTCGTGAGTAAAATGACAGAGAGAGAGAGAGAGATTAAAAAACAAACAATGAGGCACGAGAAAAAAAAAAAAAAAGATCTGTAAAGCCTTCGACGCCGCTCAATTGGTAGTGTTTATCATTGGGAGAAGTGATTTAACATAAAAGAATGTTCAAGATATCACACTTTATGCATATATGTTTGTCACTTGTATCACAAAACATCGTATAATAAATAAAAAGTTCCTGATAAGCCTAAAATATGAGGATATATCTTTATTTTTCTGTCTAAACCATAACTGTAGACGGTATAGTCTTCCAAATAGGAAAATTTGGTATTATACATAACTATTGTTCACATTATATCTATTTAACAATACTTAATTGGTAATACTGAATTAAATTCATAACTCACATTATCATTATAGAACTATTTTTAAGCATTAAAGCTGGGTCTTTGTGTCATCTACAAAATACTAGGAATCCGATATAGAAGAACAACATCACTTTATTAAAATTGATTAAACAGAAACAAAGGAAAGCACCGAAAGACGTAACAGCACAACAGAAATAACAATATACGTCAATGCTTTGCCCACGACTAGACGTATGAATTAATATGCAGGACATGTGAGAATCAGAAATGGAATAGACCTATTGGAAGCCTCCAAAACAACAATTAAAATAAGTCGTGCGGTGACAAATCAGTACGCGTGCTTAGGTCAGTATGGCTTATACAGAGTTACGATTGATTGTAAGTTTGTTAAATGCACGATTGGCCAATAAGTTAGAATTATCATCAATACACCTGTATATTGTTTATTAAATTCGGTATTCTGGTTCATCAGGCGGTTGCGTTTCCTCAGTTGTATTTGCCATATCTATGAAGTGGCGTTCGGGGTAGAGAGAAACATACTATGATAGATCATAAATATTTCGCTTGATCATCTTAACAACGAGAAATCTTACAATAGGTAACAATATCTCCATTTTTTTTTTTCTCTAAGGCCTGATCCGAACTACCCCGACCTAAGCCAGCATAACAATTACCTGGCGGAGTGTTTGAAACCAGCTATATACAACAAGCTTTGCAACCTTCGCACTCTATCCGGATATTCAGTGGATGGATGCATGCAGACGGGGGTGGATAACCCTGGACATCCGTTCATCAAAACCGTTGGGCTGGTCGCCGGCGACGAGGAGAGTTACGACTTATTCGCCGATCTCTTCGATCCCGTCATCGATGCGCGGCACAATGGGTACCCGCGCAACGCCCGGCACGTCACCGACCTGAATCCAAATAACCTCAAAGGCGGAGACGATCTCGATCCGAACTATGTTCTATCGTGTCGAGTGCGGACCGGTCGATGCATCAGAGGATATGCACTCCCGCCTCACTGCACGCGAGCAGAGCGCCGGGATGTCGAGAAGATCGTCACGGAAGCTTTGGCATCTTTGGATGGTCCCCTCAAGGGATCGTACTACTCGCTAACGGGAATGACAGATGAGCAGCAAGAACAGCTTATTGCAGATCACTTCCTCTTTGACAAACCAGTCTCACCACTGCTTACATCTGCACGCATGGCTCGCGACTGGCCTGACGCTCGCGGAATCTGGCACAACGACGAAAAGAACTTCCTGGTTTGGATCAACGAGGAGGACCACACGAGAGTCATCTCTATGGAGGAGGGCGGCAACATGAAGAATGTCTTCCAGAGATTTTGCACTGGCCTAAACAAAGTGGAAAACCTTCTGAAGTCGAGAGGATATGAGTTCATGTGGAACGAGCATCTTGGATATGTACTTACTTGTCCATCAAATCTGGGCACAGGCGTCCGTGCTGGAGTGCACGTCAAGGTGCCTTTGCTGTGCAAACACCCAGCCTTTGAAACAATCCTGGCTCACTACCGTCTACAGAAGAGAGGAACAGGTGGAGTTGACACTGCCTCCACTGATGGTACGTTCGATATCTCCAACCTCGATCGACTTGGATCATCAGAGGTGCAACAAGTCCAGTCAGTCGTTGATGGCGTCAAGAAGCTCGTTGAACTAGAGAAGGCCTTGGAACAGAAGAAAGACATCAAGCAGCTTATTCCTAAGGATCCCGCGGCTGTCAGGGCGGAGCAAGCTAAAGAGGGCTTCCCGGACCTCTCAAAGCACAACAACCATCTCGCTCACTGTCTAACCTATGACATCTGGAAAGAGCTGAAGGACAAGAAAACACCGAATGGCTTCACTCTTGAAGGCTGCATCCGCACGGGTGTGATGAATCCAGGACATCCACATATCATGACAGTTGGAATGGTCGCAGGAGATGAGGAGTCCTATGACGTCTTTGCCAAACTCTTCGATCCTGTAATTGATGCAAGACACGGTGGATACCCGGCAGATGCAAAACACACCACAAACCTCAACTTTGAAGATCTGAAAGGTGGAGACAAGCTCGATCCAAATTATGTCCTATCCTGTCGTGTGCGTACTGGACGCAGCATCAGAGGCTATTCTCTTCCCCCACACTGTAGCAGAGAGGAACGAGCAGCCGTGGAAAAAATCACAGTAAGAGCGCTGGACAAATTCGAAGGAGCTTTCAAGGGATCATATTACCCTCTTGAGGGCATGTCCGATGAAACCCAGGAAAAGCTTATCAACGACCACTTCCTGTTTGATAAACCAGTCTCGCCACTTCTCACCGCAGCCATGATGCATCGCGACTGGCCACAGGCACGAGGTATCTGGCACAACAATGACAAGAACTTCCTCGTTTGGGTCAACGAGGAAGATCACATTCGAGTCATATCCATGGAGAAAGGCGGGAACATGAGAGCGGTCTTCAAACGCTTTTGCGAGGGTTTGAAAAAGTTTGAGGACATGATTATGCAGGACGGAAAGGGCTTCATGTGGAATGAACATCTCGGATACGTCTTGACCTGTCCATCAAATCTGGGAACAGGCCTGCGTGGGGGTGTACACGTCAAACTGCCCCTCCTCTCCAAATATCCTCGATTCGATCAGATCCTGAGGGCCTTACGACTGCAGAAGAGGGGTACTGGTGGCGTTGACACTGCCTCTACAGACGGCACTTTCGATATTTCTAACCTTGACAGACTTGGCTCGTCTGAAGTGCAGCAAGTCCAGTATGTGGTTGATGGTGTCGAGCTGCTCGTGAAGATGGAAAAGGTTCTTGAGAAGGGTGATGATATTGCCGATCTCCTTCCGGAGAAATGTCGCCCACGGCCACCCATCAAGCCCACCAGCTCCAACTACCCAGACTTGTCTCAGCATAACAACTGGATGGCCAGATGTATGACTGAGGATGTCTTCAATAAATTGTGCAACGTGAAGACCAAGAACGGAGTCACGCTGGATGACTGCATCCAGACGGGAGTCGATAACCCAGGTCACCCTTTCATCATGACCGTAGGTTTGGTGGCTGGAGATGAAGAAAGCTACGAGGTGTTTGCTCCTCTCTTTGATCCAGTAATAGAGGCAAGACACAATGGTTATTCCCCTTCAGCTAAACACCCGACCAACCTTAATGCATCTGAACTTGTCGGAGGGGATGACTTTGACCCAGAGTTTGTCTTATCATGTCGTGTGCGCACTGGTCGCAGTATCCGTGGGTACACACTACCACCGGTTTGCACTCGACAGGAACGTGCTGCTGTAGAAGCTATCGCATGTGACGCGTTGGCGACGCTCACTGGTCCTCTGAGGGGTCAGTACTACCCGCTAACGGGAATGTCCGAGGAGCAGCAGGACAAGCTCATTGAAGATCACTTTCTGTTCGACAAGCCCGTATCACCTCTCCTCCTTTGCGCCAACATGGCACGTGACTGGCCCCAAGCCCGTGGTATCTGGCACAACAACGAAAAGAACTTCCTGGTTTGGATCAACGAGGAGGACCACACGAGAGTCATCTCTATGGAGAAGGGTGGCAACATGAAGCGCGTGTTCGAGCGGTTCTGCGATGGCCTACAGAAGGTGGAAAACGCCATCAAGGCCAAAGGTCATGAATTCATGTGGAATGAGCACCTGGGGTACGTTCTCACCTGTCCGTCCAACCTTGGCACAGGGCTGCGCGCTGGGGTCCACATCAAAGTGCCGCTCCTGAGTCAGAAGAGCTGTTTCGATGCCATCCTCGATCACATGCGGCTCCAGAAGCGAGGAACGGGAGGAGTAGACACGGCATCTACCGATGGCACTTTCGACATATCCAACTCAGATCGCATTGGCTACTCGGAAGTGCAGCTCGTCCAGCGGATCGTTGACGGGGTCACGCTACTCGTGAAGCTGGAGAAAGCTCTGATGGCGGGAGAGGACATCAACTGTCTGCTGCCCGAAGAACTGCAGGAACCAACTAAAGCGGACCAGGCTGAGCCTGAGGAAGCTTAGAACCCTGGAGCCGTTTTTAGAATCGCATAATATCTCAGGAGGACTAAATATAATCATTTGTAATCAACCGTAGATATCAATTGTGGCATGGCAAATTATACATGAATTTAGAAAATTATCCTACAGAATATCAACTACCTTCACGCTGTTTTTTTTTTTCAAAGTAGCATGACGTTAAGTAATGAAATAATGAGTCCGATTGAAATTAGCAATAATGATTCAAATTCATGGACAATACTTAAAAAGCTTTCCATAGAAAACATAATAGCATTGTACATTTATAATGGCAAAGTATATTATCATCTGCGAGCTTATTTTGATACACCATATTTCTTACTAAGTGAAGATGGTCGCATTAAAAGATGATATTGCACATTTCATAATTATGTTGTGAGCCTTTCTGTTAATTTGATACTAACACACACAGATACAAACACACACACTCACACATATGCCATGAGAGTATCGTTTTGTAAAAGTAAATGTCTGAAAATGGTAAATGGTGAAGGCGAATTTGCATCACAAAATAGTTAACATATCTGTGATGCTTCTTATACACTCCGGGAGTATATCTCGGTACCGAGCTATTGCTCTGATATTTTGCTTCGTGCCTATTCATGTACCTGTTGGTTTCTACATAAAAACAAAGAGATAGGGGAAAATGAAAACCATGCAGTGAAGCTTCACCTCTTATTACACCATAATCTAATTATGAATGAGCAAGTGTTTGATCGCGCATGTGTGTGCGTGTATGTGTGTACAGTATGTGTTATCACTGTTCGGGATGTGTGATATACAGCTTGATAGGCGCAGTTGCACTTGTGTGTGTGTGTGTGTGTGAGTGTGTGTGTGTGTGTGTGTGTGTGTGTGTGTGTGTGTGTGTGTGTAAAATAATGTAGCATCAAGGGAAGAGCTGGAGTTCCAACCGGCTGTAATCATTCAAACAGCTGTCAGTTTTTTATGCATGCACAAAAGAATTCTACAGGTGTATTTTTGCTCGGGGTTCGGGGTTCGATGCCGCCGTCTTTCTGAGCAATCTGGAGATTCATTTTGAACGCTAACGTAATGCCGTCTATCATTTAATGAACCTTTTACATTTGTACGAGAGATAATTGCATTCATACATTCTCATTATCAACGCACCAAAATGTCACTGCTTTTCAACCTGCCTTTTGTGGGAGCTCTGTGGTGTAGTGGATAAGGTTCTTAATAAACAAGAGATGTGTGGTCCAAACCCTGTCTAATGCAGACCCTGTCCAAACCCTGTCTGATGGGGTCCAAATCCTGTCTTGTCATCCTTGACAAGACATTTGTAAACACACTGTGTCCTTGGTAGAAGCCATCAAAAAAAAAAAAAAAAAAATCACAAAACCCACAAAACATGTTATGTATGTCTATGCTATCTCAGTGCTTGTACATTTTGTCCCCAGGCCTTTTCTGAAGAAAGAAAAAATCCATTATAAACGATGATAATTAAAACCCTTCATCCTCGTCTTCATAAATCTTTTTTTTTTAAATTAATGATCAATGAGGATATAATCATGTTATTTGCTTTTGTGATTATATTGTCACATTAAACTACACTGCATTTTCTTTCTTTTTGATGTGCACACACAGACACACAGACACACAGACACGCTACAGTGCACACCAATAAGCAGACATTCACCTTTACACTTCCAGTTACACTTCTCAGCTTCTCTTTGTAATTCATTTTTTTTTTCATTAATGTGGATATACAATTGTGATTTGTATTGTAATTTATTTTTGTGATTATCTTGTTGCATTAAAAAAAACACCACTGCATTATTTTTGTGACATGCACACATGCACACACATACATACATACACACACACACACACACACACACTATAATTCACACCAACAAGCATGCATTTATGCCACTACCTGCAGCTTCAATTTAGTAGATGTTCCTTGCAAAGCATCCATTAATTCAGAAACACATAGAGCAGCAATGCATTGACCAAACAAAACACTTTTTGTTACCTTGGGTTAGGAAATTTTATTTCCTCAATATTCACGACTAGTGCAAATGAAGTCATAATCTGCTTACTGAATATATATTACTGGAATAACAAAACCAAGAAGTTAATCATAAAATCCATGCATTACAATTTATATACTTAGTATAACAAATGCTATAAAAATACAAATTTTATTGCAAAATTGACAGAGATGTACAAAGTTGCCTTTATGCTCCACAGACAACAGTTGAGTAATGTAATTGAGTAAATGGGCTCACCTTTGGCAAAGAATATTACACGCTAATTTCCTTCCTCCTCTCACACTTTTGTTTTTATTAAATTAACATTCTTACAAGGCTGGATGAGGGCAGAAAAAACCCCTCAAACAAGCAAATATAGCCCTGATGGTGCTAACTAGATGTGAGTACATGATTGATTGCCGGAATTACTGGATATAGGCTGAGATGGGCAAGAATTAGATTTTTAACTTTGGATTTTTAATGTGATTTAACCAACATACGAAGATTAAAAGATTCCTTGCCCCATCTTGCCTTTATGGCATTTTGGGCTATTCCCGAATTCAAGGTCTAATCATGGCTTTATGCATCTCAGGATCAAACCAAACATCTTTCGTATAAGCAGGTCATCTTTAGAAATGGACTCCATCTTGAATTCTAAAAGCTGAAACATAATGAAGAGGGTTCACATTTGGTCTGGTGAGACTGGGTGATTGTCTGCCTTGGGTTTGGCTCAAGTTGTCACCGACACAGCATTCTCGCAAAGCAATTTGACAACCAAATAAATATTGACAAATGAGGCATTTTAAAAATGGCATTTCACATCTATACTTCTTACCACTGAACTCCTTCCAGTAACCAGTACACTGTACTTTCAGTATAAGCTCATTTCTTCATCCATGGAACCCCTCAAAAGTACAAGTAGTGCACAGTTGGTACACTTCCATGCCTACTCAAAAAAAGTGACAGACTTCAACCTTGTAAATGAGCATGTTCATTTGAACATGTATCTCACTGCTGTGCTGAAAACATTGTGCAATGTTATGAATCATCATATACCACATATCTCACTTAAGTAAGGATCAGTGCAAAGGAAGAGCATCCTTTTTTTTTGGGCGGGGGGGGGGGGGGATTTAGAGAGAGATATCGGTGACTTTTGAAAAAACGTCAAAGAGCATTCACTACAGATTGACACTGGGTTGGTAAGAGCAAATCAAACAACACACAAGGCATGACTGAGAGACACATAGCTCATGCATTCATGGTATATCTCTGAATATACATCTATTTTTTCTGACTTATGTCAATCAAAGTGGGTGCTCTTACTTTCCTGATCAGTAGGAATGCAGAGATTACAGCAACTGCTGGACAAATCAATAGAACCTGAAAGCAATGATAAACACAAAGAAAATTCACACCAACACCCTGAACCTAGGCATTCTATTGGGGAAAGGTTATCTTTATGACATCCACATACCTTAGTGGGTCGGGGTATGTTTTGAAGGTTTTCACTTGTAACAACCAATATGTGACATCAGAACTGACCTCAAATATGTCTCCCATCTACTTGAAAAAATCAACCCATGTCATTATAGATGTGATAAGATTTGTTCCAATCATAAACATGGTAATGCTTAGAATTTCAAAAGTTGGACCCTAATATCTCTGATATCAAGTAGGAGGATGAGATTGCAATGGTGTGATTGCCATGGAAACATATAATTCCTTGCCATCATGGATCAAAGATGACACAAGGAAAAGTTTGATTGATGATATCTCTATAGAGATGTGGGTGGGGCAAGCTTTACCAATGCAATACTGGAATCATTGCTATCAAATGTGTAATGTTTTCAGACATTTAAAAACATACCACTTAGTTACAAAGGCTGTATTTTCCTGGGGAGATCTTTGTCCATAAAAGCGTTTCCTACTAGGTAACTAAGGCACTGCCATCATGTACCATGGATTCATGACACAGACAATCAGCCAACAAGAGATAAATTTTTATAGAAGGAAAAGACTTACAGACAAATCAAAAAGGAGGGAAATAAGTCATGTAAATGCCAGTAAATTGAATTATATCACAGGATTTCACTTTGTTTGACGTCATTCACATTGAATGACAATTGTGGAAATTCTCATTAGACACCATTATGAAGACATCATTGCTATTCTCAAAGAGCATCAATATCTCTTTCCTTGATAAATCCTTGCACTTACAAATGCTGATATGAAAGAATAATTTCTGTGGCAAGAAAAGTAAAAATTTCACATCTGTATATTGAACGACGATACATAAACTGATTTTGTTTTTGTGCACAATGTTTCTTCTTTTGGCTCACTATCAGACAGTCATGTGGAATGTTCCTTTAGCTTAACACACTCATCTTCTTAACTTTGAATGACAACATTTAGTTGAATCTTTTACTCTTTGACAAGCTTCATGAAATTCAATCTTCATTTTCGAGATGTTTATGTGAATTCTGATGCCTTGGTCACATGTGATACCAATCAAGTTCACAGTCTCACCTGTAAAGAGAGGTCACACAAAGCTACACATTATTATGAATATGACCAACTTTCTTAAAAACAATGCCAATACTAAAACAAAGAGCAAAATATAATTGCACAATTTCTCATCACACTTCATTCATCACTTCAACCACATGTTCAATCATGTGGAACTGTCCAATAAGAAAGGGTCTGAAACATCAAATAAGTGAAGCAAGAACCTCATTTTGGCCACGATGAAGCACAATCAAGCTGAATATTTTGCTGACATATCATTTTCACTGACACTTCTAGGTCGAATGCAAGATTCTTTTGAACCATAACTAACATACCAGATATTTCTTGGACAAAGTTTTCCATCATTTGAAGAGTAATGTTTGTGAATGTTATTAGCAGCAAGTAAATTCATATCTCTGATACGAAAGGACCAATCCTGATCTCTGTTGGCAAAATAGCATTAAAGAGTTGAGAGCCTGTGGTGAGCAAGTTTAAATTTTAGTCCAGCTTGCATTACATCAGGTAACCATGATCACTTAATCAGTTGAGATTGCTGGATATTTCCAAGGCTTTCTGATACACCTTGGCCAGGCTCTCTAGGTCATCACCTAGACCGGAATCACGGGCGCCTTTGCGGAACTCCTGCTTCTCAAAGAACGCCCCCGACCTGAACTGCTGCTGGTGATGGTGGTGCGCCTCCATGATGATCATCTCCTTGTGCGTGCGCATGGAGCGCCGATGGGCCATGAACCGTTGCCGGGTGTGCCTGAAGGAGCTGCTGAAGCTTTTCTTTAGCTGGGTGGAGCTAAGGATGTCCAGGAGATCCTCACTGGAGCTCGAGCCTGAGCTCTCCTCGGAGCCCGTCTCTGACTTTGGCGATCTGGAGCCCGACGCTGCTCCCGACGAGATCATGGCCTGCACATGTGTTTCATTAAAGATGGACTCCCACAATTCTGCGATCTTGGAGTACTTGCCACAGGAGATGCGCTTAGACAACCGCGCACTGGACCGCTTCTCATCAGCACTGCACTCAAAGATGGTATCCTCTCCCGTCAGCTGTCTTACTAATGTCCTTGGGGAAGGTAAGTCTGGGTAGTAACCACCAACTGTTGCAGGTCTCTGCACTCGCAGCTGTTTCCCATTATCAGTTCTTCGCTTCACGACTTCCTGGTCACTGGAAGCCACACTGGAACTTTGGTATGCGCCACCAATGGGCATTGCACTGACACTTTCTGCTGGAAGAGTTGCTGTTGAACTAGCTAAGCTCAGGAAGCTGTCTGTTTCATGCTGAATCGCACTGGGTGTCTGTGGCATGCCAGGGGATTTGGCTTGGAGGTTTGACATATCACCCTTTGAGCAGATACTAGTGCCTGCCTCCACTGGCAGTGTCTGAGGATTTGCGCCTATCGCTGAATGTTCCATTGACACTTCATCATCTTGTGACGAGCCTTTCAGGATACTCCTCGGTTGCACAGCAACGAGCTTGCTCTCGCTCTCTGTGTCACTGGATGATGTACTTCCCTGCTCCCTTACAGAGTCCATGGGGCGTTCTCCCTCACATGCTGCCAGCTCTAGGGCAAGGACCTCATCTGCATCTTCGCCAAACACCCAGGGGTGGTGAGCCACATCGTAAATGGTTGCTCTGTATCGTGGGTCCACCGTCAGGAGGAATCGAATCAGCTGGGATGGCACTGGAGAGTGATGACAAGCAAAAATCATATAAAGTTAAAGAAACTTGTAAAAGTGCAAACAAAAATACATACATACATTGCCCAAATATCATTATCTCATTAGCTATCTGATTTTGCTCCTTGAAAGCACATTAGATACTTTTGTAAAGAAAATGTAGAATGCTCTTACATTGTACTTATAAGAATTGTACAATTTAGGGATAAATTTCTTACCAGATCCAGGGCAAGGGTCATAGTAGCGCCCCTCCATAATCTGCCTTTTCAGTTGATTGAAGTCATCTCCCCCGAATGGCATCGTCTTGTACACCATGGCATAGAGGATGACACCTAAACTCCAGCAGTCCACCTACAGAGGGAGACAAACATGTTTGACCAAGTCAAGTTTACCCTTTGAATATGAGTATAGGGTACTCTCTACTTGATTTTAGCAGAGTACTGTACAGCAAGAAAAATTAACGACATTAAATTTTTGTAAATTGGAGCCGTGGTCTTTTATTGCAGGATGAAATTTCCGCTAATTGCCACTGGCATTCAATGCATATATAGTGTAGACAAGAACTCGCGCATGCATTTTAATTTTGGCGAATCTTGGCTCTTGCAAAATTAAAATGCATGCGAACATTCCTCGTTTTACAGTATTATGAAAATGCGATATAAAAGTGTGGTATGGTTTTAGCTGTGATTTGCCAAGAAGAGGGAGTTATCATAATATCAAGCAATTTGACACTGAAACACTGAAGCACTGTGCTACTGAAGTATAAAAACTGAGGATCTAGTGTATCAAGAATTTACACAGAGTGGTTTTCATATATTTTGCAAGCCTTGATTTGCATATGTGATTGCATATTACTGTTGCGGGAAACCTGATAATTCCACATCTTTCTTATTTTGCAAGATATTCATACAAAGTTTACAGCTCAGAATGATTTTGATTTCACAATACTATAAACTTGAACGCAAGAGGAATATTTCTCTCTAAAAGTTTTCCCTTCCTCCCAACTTGCACCTACCTCCGGCCCGTGGTAAGGTTGGCCGCTGACAATCTCGGGGGACGCGTAGAGCGGGCTTCCGCAGAATGTGTGCAAGAGGTCATTGTCGCTATAGTAACTCGAGAGCCCAAAGTCTGCAATCTGTTGTTGAGGTAGAAACCACAAGGGGTAGAAAAGAAAACAAACAAGTAATTAGACAAGTGACTTTGCACCCCTGGTGGAACTTTTGATAAACATAAGCAAATTTTGAATGACTTGTCTGTGGAACTACGATGAATGTGTTACAACTCTGGAGACATCAGCTTTTGAGTAAACATGCTCTTAATGCTTTCTTACATTTCTATTTGGTTGTTTTAACAGAAATATCCTGAGCTTTTAATCATGAAAAAGCAGTCCACTGGAAAGGAGAAGGCATAAGCCTGCTCTCTATTGTTTCTCATACATTTCCAATCCTCTAGACAGTCAAATCTTGACACTCTGCACCCTTCAGCTGTGCCCCACTACCCTTGCCTAACTTTCGTAACCTCAGAGAGATTTGAGAACAATGTTGATAGTTTTGCCAGTAAAACCTGGAGCAAGCGATGAAGTCTTGAAAATTCTCCCCAGAAATGAGCTAGCATTCCCACGTTGATTGAATATCCTCTCTTCTTCTTCGCACCCCCCTTTCTAATTTCCAACTTTCTGCTTGGTTTTTGTCTTTACCCTTTCAGAGCGGAAAAATATTGAAATCCTGATGATCGCAAAGGATCCTGTTTCCTTTTGTTTCCTGATAGCATTTTGTGAGTAGACAGCAGCTTCAGGCAGTGTTTTACAGTTTACTCTGACTGATAGTAGCCGGAGAGTCCATTATCTTATCATATCATTACATGGCAATGATATTCTGATAGGATAATTTTGTGTACTTTGTTTCTACACAGACTACAAATACATGTTCTGAGCAAGTAGTCCTGCAGGTCATCATTGATAACCTGAATACAAGTTATGCCACTTTTGTTTTACTGAGATCATTTTGTTTTGTTATGGTGTGATTTTCATTCTTGTTTGTTTGTAATTGTGTTTTTCCCCATATGATTAAAGATAATTTTTGTTACTGATGTGACACTATTCATGTATGCACTGTATCTGGGGTGACCCCTTAAATCTTGTAGGACATTCATCTGGGTGTTGTGAGAGGACAATACTTCATGGCAAATGCTTGATTTGAAGATTTTATTGCAACTGTTCTGCCAGACACTGGTTCCCAGGCACTGCCAGTGTGAACACAGCAGTGCCCCAGTGGGTTCCTGTCAATATTCATCACCAGATGGGGAGAAGGAGTCCCAGTCAAAACTCCTCCTTTTCCCTCCCTGCCCCTGAGAGTTACTGACGGGGTCGGAAGTCAACAGGAGGCCCATTTACGCCGCAGTTTGTCACAAGCCACGGAAATAACCCTTTCCATTAACAATACTGCTGCATATTTTCAGAATTTTTCCTTACACGCGAAAAATTGTGGGAACAAATGCAAGTGTTTCTTCTGAATCAATCTGACAGATGTTTCAGGAATACTTGAACAATGAGTTTCATTTCTTGCAACATGCTTTTAATTCGCATTGACACTTTGTGATTGAAATAACAAAGTTATGTAATTTTGTAGGCATCGGCTAATCAAAGTTGTGGCTGTCTGCGCCAAGTAAAGTTCAACAAAATAGAATCCAGCAAATCAAGGAGAGTCATACACATGATACAGACAGACTCTACATCACTAACAACAAAATAAATAAAAATGTATGCCACAAAGCTACTTCCTTTAAAAGAGCCTTTAAAAAAATAAGAAGAAGAAAGATGTTAATCCTTATTTCGATGAAAAAATGGCAGACTCTTCCATTAAACTCCGCCACATGGTGTCAGGAGAACTTTGAAAACTGGATTGTGTGCTGAGTGATGG
Organism: Diadema setosum; assembly: GCF_964275005.1. Taxonomy (NCBI): domain Eukaryota; kingdom Metazoa; phylum Echinodermata; class Echinoidea; order Diadematoida; family Diadematidae; genus Diadema; species Diadema setosum. The sequence continues at coordinate 38,138,081 of NC_092686.1, forward strand.
CTCTGAATTCTGCTGATGGCCCAGCCATCTCCTGTTGTGTTAAAGGGTGTAGGAGGAGGTACAGCCCATCCCATGACCTTGCCCCACCCCTACTTCCTGAATCCCTGGCGACTACCAACCCCCTCATTCTCCCTCACCCCTTCATCTGGGGAGACCCCTGCTCAGCCAGGTTCACTAACACTTAAAGGTACTGTTTACCATTGGGAGCAGTGATTTAAAATGTTTGAGATATCACATTTGATACATATGTGTAGGTCAGTTTTATCACAAAACATCCTACCATGTAAAAATTTTCCAATTAAAGCCTAAAATATAAGGAAATATCACTATTTTTCTCAACAAATCATAACTGTAGATGGTTTAGTCTAGAAACAGGTTTATTAAATTATTGTTCGCATTTTGCACATTTAACAATACTTGACATTAGTCATACTGATTCAAATTTTTACATTGGTAGTTTCTATCCCTAACTCACATTTTAGAACTATTTTGAAGCACTAAAGCTAGGTTTTTGCTTCATTTGTAAATGGTAAATAATGCCTTGAGTGGGCTGCTGAGGTGAGGGAAATCTAAATTTGATCTTACTTTCACATGATTTAAATGGCAAATGTAGCATGGCATGCTCATTTGACTGGGAGGTTTCTTGCAGACTATTAACTTGTGTCACAATGCTGACATGCTATTAGGTGTACCCTTCTATAGAATTAGGCACGCTGAAAATGTGCGGTAGGATTACACAATGCTGTGACGTAATGTTCTTGACGCATCTACCTATGATGCTCCTTGCTAAATCATCACCCGAGCCATCTTTCGTCACCAGACAAGCAACCATGTCAAGAAGATTGCATGATATGCATAAGATAGAATCTTTATCTTTTATATCTAGATTATTACAACATCAAATTTGCTGACAGATTGAAATGCAGATTAATGCAATGCATGATACACCAAATTTTAATGGGACAACTCATTCCCATGGCTACCCTTGTCAAACTCTTGAATGAACAATGCACATGATCAGTTTCATGGGGGGTCCATAAAGACTGAACAATGATTCTTCAAGATTATAAAGATACATCTTTCATGAACTGATGACTCCCACCAGGGAGGTGGTAAGCGGCTGCTGTTGTCATTCTATGCCCTCACTGCCAATATTCTGGCCTTTTCGCAGGAAGAAATCTTTATTGCCTTGTCAAAGACAGAGAGAGAAAGGCAAACGGCAGGATTACCACAGAATCCTGTGTCTCCTAGGAATGCACACATGATATATTTCACAAGCTTAAAGTTTGTGTGACCCTTTTGCAATGCTGAAAATTACATGTAGACTCTTTTAATTTAAAGGTGGTATAATTTAGAGGTAGGTAATTCTGATCTTTCCTCAGAATAATAAAACTGGAGACTTCTTTCTGACTGAGGGAGAAACAATACTACAGATTTCCAGCGAATTTATTCAAACCCTAAAATTTATGTTATTCTCCATACAAAAGGGAAGTATATTTTTCAAGTGACAGGTAAGTTTTTCATTTTTTTTTTGTCCTTTCCTTCTTTCATCTTTTTTTTTTTAAATAAACTCTTGAAGTGTATCATAGTAAGATTTCATACACGATGCTGGGAGACATTATTCTTCAGCCATGTAAAAATTTTGTGACATTTGCAAAAGGGACATATGACCTTTAAAGCAAGACAGGGCACCAGTCAAATTTTATCCCTTCTTCAGGTGATTGAACTCTTCTTGAATTGTTCAAGTCTTGATTTTTATCATACAGCAGAACTAATTGGATACAGTTCTCAGAACCTGGAAATTGATGGACCAAACTTCTTTCACCACAAGCTGGGGGGCAGGCATCCAGAGATACGTCACGGTTTTGTGATTGAGATTGAAATGCTTTAGAGATGCCAGACAAGATCAACTGCATAATTTGGTTTTCCCTTTCACTGATTCCTTGGATGCCATTATCTGTCAAAAATATTGTTCTGTTTTTTAAAGAGAGGTGACTTTCAATGCAATTAGATACTCAGTAATATCTGGATGCAGACAGTAGATTTTAAATTTCAAAATGGCTTCCTTCCAAAGGAAGGTCTGAATGTCAGATGATCGTCTACAATGCAACAGTTTTTGAGGAAATAGACAACAAAAAATATCCAAATTTGCATCATGCAATGGAAATTATAGGTATACAGAACACAGTTGTTTTCCTGTTTGTTTAAACACACAGTACATGGCTCACACCTTTAGCCTGCTTCATATGTAATTGACATGTGATTCCCGCCAACTTGGGGCTTTTACCCTCGCCTTGGACTCCCCCAGAACGGAAATGGGCGCAAGATGGAGGTTTGTACCACAGGGATTTGGGGGGGGGGGGTGTTCTTGACCAACTTTTGCATGAACGGTTGGTATTGCCTACCTAAGGTGTGGTTGTGATGTAGAGTCACATTCTCTGCATATCACGTTTCACCAAATGTCGGCTCTTTGAACATAAAGGCTACACAGGGACAGAGCCTGGAGCACACTAATGCTTTCAAGTCTACGATCAAGCATGATTTTCCTCGACTCAAATTCTTGCTTGCAAAGTTTCGCCTCACCCACAGTAAGTAAACACCTTCAGAGTTTACTCTTCAAAGCTTTAAATGCCTTGTAACAACATCCACTTCTCAAATGTCGCATACACCAAGATTTCTCATGGCGCAAAGTATGATTAACAGCCCTTTTCTATTTCTTCAATTTATCATTTTCTTGTTTCTTTCAGGGATCTACAATATCACAGATAGTTTTGTTACTTCCAAATATGAGCATGCAATTTCACAGAATGCAAAACCAAACTTTCCAACTTCTTTGAAAAATGTTAACTTTACCCTCAACAAACAGACCTTAAAAATTGAAAAATGTGTGAAAAAGTAATGAAAGAGAGAACACATTTATATGAAAGTTAAGAATAATCTGACTTAGTGATAATCACACAATGAAAATGTATAGAATTTTAAAGTAAGTCGGCAGCAATCAATGATGAAAGCAAACAAGATATGCCACCTGACAACTCCAAAGTCATCACATCATGGAAACAGCTTTAGACAACATTTCCATCCTTTACAGCATGTCCTCATCTCTTTACTTTACAGAGAATGATTATTGGGCACAGGGTGATTCACTGGAAGGATTTGCTTGCCTGGAGAACTGTCGCGTGAACCGAGCGGATTTCACATGACTTCTTCTTCCTGATCGCGAATTATGTTCATAACTTTGTCCCAATTGTATTTCCACTGCAGGTATCACATTTCCTAAATTGGTATCATACCTTGATACAAATGCAAAATACTCATGCCATGTACACTGTCTGGTATGGATCACTTCAGCTGGTTAGCTCAGGGTAGAACAGTTGATGCTACCTGATTGCAATAGAGTACCAAAGTGTGATGTCATAGCCATTCATCCATTCATCACCATGGAAACTGATTCTAAACAACCTCACCTGGCTGGCCTGGGCAGGTGAACACTATTGTTCCTAACCATGCTTGCACCTGGTTCCAACCCAAGCTATAACAAAAGACAGTGACATCATCGCTTTGGTACTCTAGCAGTCTGTGCTATAAGTCAGCTGACATAATGAAAAAAAAATGTCTGTAACTGTATATTCTTTTTAAAGGATATCACTCAATCTCAAATCGTAGATCAAAGTCAATGATAATCAATACAGATGAGAGCCGAAATCTTTAGGGATGCTTGTGGGAGTTTGAAAAGAAAGTGGCCTAGAAAAGTAGTTTACCAGCGGGTGCGGTTTATAGAAACTTCTACTAGTATACACTACCAATACACAGATTACAGCAAAGAAAACTAACAAATGAGGTTTGAATGTCCCATACACAAAGCAGCACTGGCTTTCATTTGTGGTGTTTCTTACTGAAATCCTAATCTCATTAAACAGGACTCACAGCTGAATGACTCTGAAGTACCAAATGCAAGCAACAAAAGAACACTATTTATTCATCCTTTCATTGTGGAGCTGCATAAATTCATCACTTGCAAGGATAAGTGACAATCCTTTAAAGTCCGCTACTCTGCCAGGATAAGTGACAATCCTTTAAAGTCCGCTACTCTGCCACCCACAATTCTATTCTCCTCCATTTTCAAATTCCTTTGGAAGCACTTCCAGCTGGCACAAAGGGAACAATGCAGTCAAAAACAACAACGACAACAACATGTCCATTGACATGGTATTAGTGTAGATTTTAGCAGGTGCCATGCACACATTTTACTAGCGTGCAACAATAGATTACTATGCCAGGAATCTACAGGGCCCTAGATGTGATTGCTCCACCCAAGGATTTTTCATTCTTTGCTTTATAGAAGAACAAAACATCAACGACAACGACAAGAAGTGTCTACACTATCACTAGGGAGAAAGTAAACACATGTTACAAGATGTATGACGTGGTTCCTTTGTAAATTGTACCGACTTCAAATTGAGAGGCTGGGAAGCGGTTGGGGGAACTACTATGGGCATTGTAACAATATGTCAAAAGAGACAGTCGTGAGCGTCTGAATTCTCAGAGTTTCTCTCAATCTGATAAAACTTTGAAAATGTGGCCATTTCGTCTATGGAGTGCTCTGTTTCCATCAATTCATTCAATGCTAGTGAACAAAACAAGAAGATGTTGTCAAAAGTGTCAGGAAGGTTAAATACAATTTGGATCAAAGAAAGATTTTTTTGTTGCTAAATCACTGAGAGAGGTGGTGACTTGCGATACTATACCAAGATGGGTCATCAATCAAATAAGCATTAAGGGATAATACTGGAAAATTATTAAATCCTTCTTTTCCTTTTTTGCATGAGTAAACTTACACTACACAAAAACATGTATCAAAACTAAGGTCTGACAAAACCTAATGGGCATACTGCTTGAAACGTCAATAGCCAAATATTTCAAAATAGCACTGCCAGATAAAAGAGAATGCCGGTCTTTTCCAAGAAAGCTCCACAATGGTTTCAGCAGTTCTATTATAGCTTAATTTAGCCCAAATTTCTTGACAAGGCCATCTACTTGTGATAACTGAAAAAATAAAAAAATGCACTTGGGGCAAATAATATTGCTTGGAACTGTTTTTGTAGTGTGGAAAGACTGGAATATTTCAGGTATGCTGACAGGTCATATCATATGCTAGCAGATGAGGGGAAAACAAATGCCAGTGGACCGAAGCGCATTCCTCAGCTGCCTGGCATTACAAGAGACCTGGAATCCGGTCACAGCAAGTGGTTCTGGGCAGACGACACCCTAAACACGCAATGAGAAAGGACAATATGGCACGAGAGGATGACTTCCTGATGGGCACGCTGTCTACCAAGCTGCGAGGCCTCAGACTATTGTTTGAAACATGGGGCTACAATAGCTCTACGGTTTGAGCAAAAGCTCTCTTGTTCACTTCCACGGTTTCATCCCACTGTTCATCATTCTCAGTCCAGGGTCATCAACATGCCACGCCCATGGATACCCATCTTCTTGGATGTGTATCAGGGCAATTACCCCCCCCCCCCCCCCAACCGGGCTAAATACTGGTTAGTGATAAGGTTAGCGTAAAGATATTAGGGTTAAAGTTAGGTTCATGGTTAACATTTGGGTTATGGTTAGGATTAGGTTCAGGATGATAGATTTGGACGATAATTTTGATAGATATTGTAATCATAATTGTACTGGTAATTCAGCATTGCAATTATGTTTCTTGAACTGTGTAAAAATGGCAATAGGGAGAAACAGACATAAAGAAAAAGCAAACAACGTACTTGGGCATCTATCTGACAAGCAAGTGTAATTACAGTAGCATATGAAATGGTTGTGGTATACAGCCTCATGCATGCCAGTATACTTCACACTTAGGCTGCGTTCATGCGAAACTAGAATTGCGTTTCTAAACACGTTTAGTCACTAAACGTGTTTAGTTGCGTTGCGTTCATGTGATTTTTCCATTTAAACGCGTTTCAAAACGCCGATCTGAAACGCAGAAAAAAGGGCGTTTTGAATCATGATTCTGCCAGAATCACGATCACAGAAACCGCATGAACGCAACCGTGATTTCAATCATGATTCTATGACGTCATTGTGCGCTGTGCGCATGCGTGTCTCATGGGGTATCCCATGCACAGCTTCTAGTTCTGTTCGCGCGCTTGTGTACGTCTTATGAATCGTGTGTTTTGGTACCATACTTGCACTTGTTTGTTTACATCAACGCCATACACTGATCCTATGCTAGTATCTAACGTTAACTGTTTAATATAATAATACATGTAATTACTCTCCGATTGAGTTGATAAAAGTAATGGTTGCAGCGCAGTGTCTACCAAGGGAAACAATTGGAGAGACGAAGAATTAGGATTATTCCTCGATCTGTTCCTCGATCTGTGGGCAGAGCCTGAATGCCAGTTATCGGAAAGTATTCACCGAAATAAAACCGTAAAGGCCTGTACAGCTGGAATAAGGGGGTCTGGCTCGAGTTGCAGAGACAAGGTCAAACTGCGCAGTGCGCTGCGCAATGGCAAAGGATGAGCTGAGCCAGAATCAGCATTGCATGAACGCTCTTCCGCTGAGACCGTGATTTGAAACGCCGTTTTGAATCATGATTCATGTTTGTGATTCTGGCTACGAAATTCGCATGAACGTGGCCTTATTGCCCTCTGTGATATCAAAACACACACGGCTTTCAAATATGATACTTTGGAATGATCTTTAGCATATCCCATTATCACCAACATTTCGTCATAGAGCACAGTGAAGTGAGATTTCAACTGAAAATTGCTTTTCAGTTCGCTCTCTCATCTCCGTGCAACAACACTGTGATGGGGGAGGGGGTTGAACTTCCAATAAGGTGCACCTCTGACAGGAATTGCCTATTTTCCGGCCAAGTGAGTGAGTTTCCCTGGAGTACATATCTGCCAGTTAGCATTAACTTCTTGTAATCATTTCACTTTTCCTCTCTCAGTGCTTGGCGGAAATGAGACATTCCATACTGCTGCAAAGAAATTGGTGCACTGTAGCGATACTAGTGCATGAATCTGGTGTCATAAGGCACAAGAAATGAGACCTGAAATTCATGAAAGAAAAAAACAAAACAAACAAATCACCAATCATTATGTAGCTGTGGTTACCTGAATAATTTGACAAGGAATTACAGAATAAAAGTAGCCAATTTTTTAGGGAGACAAAACTTTCTTACATCCTGTGCATGAAATTAAGAAAGAAATACCTTTTTATTATTCTAACCTTTACACAATACACATGGAGCTGTACTGGGAAACATACCGAGCAGCAAACCCAATTCAAAGGAACCTCCTAATCCCCACAGATTGGCTGAGATCTTACTCAGATCTCAAATGTCAGACAGAAAAGCTGTGACTCATTGCATCCCCGTATCAATGGCTCATGCTTGCCTTGCTCTCCCCGGAAAAACTCGAGCAAGCGAGGGCAGCACATTTGCTTCAAATCACCACTTCCTGCAGTCTCGTTTTTCCTTCCATTTACCTTACCCCCTCCTTCAACCTTTCATCTTGTGCTTCTGCCGCCCCATCCCATCCCACCCCTCCCCCCCCCAACTCCATACCTTTGCTACATGTACTCGAGACTTATGTCTTGATATTCGTTAGCTCATCAGCAAGGAGTGGAACGAGCGTGGCAATGACAGCGACTCAGCGCATCTCTCAGTTTACACGGGGATTAACTGTGCCCGACAGGAAGACGTGACCGCAGGGTGACGACCATTTCTCCCTAGTTACAAGCATTACGGTGAAAAGATTTGTAAACCTGACTTAAAATGGGTGTGTTTGGGTTGGGGTAGGCATTTTTAATCCTTTTAGTAAAAGTAAAAGTACAGTATGCCATTTAATTCCTATGGCAGATTGAAAACTTACGACTTTTTTTTTTTGCATGAATGAAGTCTGCAGTTACTAAGTGTACACTAGGCCCGTTCACACACAAGGGAAAAAGTGCGATTTAAAAATCGATTTTCTTATCGCGATCAAAATTTCGAAATTTTTTCCAGTGTGGACAGAAAAATCTCACTAATTACCGCGATCCTTATCGCGATCCAACTCGCACTATTAGTGCGATTTTTCAGAATAATCGCGATTATTTTGCCAAGCGTCGTGTGTGTGAGCGCGATCGAGATTCGGAAATCGGTATTTTTAATCCCATCGTTCGTAGCGCGTGCGAAACTCTATTGGGACTGCGGGCGGGGTCAGTCTTCGGTCATGCAAGTTTCGCGCATGCGCAGTTTGGCCACTGATCGTTCTTTCCTTGCTGCGAAGTGCGATTTTTCCCTGTGTATGAACGGTCGAAAAGAAAATCGAAATTTGGATCGCGACTGAAATTTCGATTTTCGTTGTTTGTGAACGGGCCTAATGTAAGTATGATCACAGAAGAATAACTGCTCGCAAGAAGAAACAAGAAGGCATCACTATAAAGCGTGTGTCACACCGTCACGAAATCTTCAAGTAAGGGGGGGGGGTGGTGAGAGGTAGAGAACAGCTTGAGTGGTAAGAAAGTACAAAGGACCCAGATGAGGAGTTAATCAATTTACTGCATCAAAGCACACATCAATTAGCTATGAGGTCCAAGGGCAGCTGGCACACGAGAGATTCCTGCCAACCGTATCGAATACATTCCTGGTCTAAAACAAGACATTGACGTTGCCACGCTAATTACTCCACCTGACGGGAGTTCATCATCACATTCCACCACCTACACAGCGGCACCAACGGCTACGTCGTGCATTTTTAAGAAAAGGATGTGCTCCTTCGTCAGTGTCCGGTGGTGACGAAGGACCTCACATAGCTGTTGTGATACAATCATTCCAGACATGCGAGGAACTCATAATGATTACATAACCACTCACACTTCCACTTTACTTGGAAACTCGCCATGGGACTTACACGTAGCTGGTAAATATTGCTTCTGGGTAACATACCGCACTGTGGTGGCAATTAGATATGGCCAAAACACACAAAAAGCAAAGATGAAACAGTAAAAAGGTTGGAGCTCCCTCCACTAATGGTATATTGTGGAGGATCTAGAAAGAAAGTGGATAAAATGTTAACATGGATTGATAAACAGAAAAGACACTCATATCACAATCACAACTCTGCAGCTATAGTCAGAAAGTTACGTGAGCACTTCAAATGTATTTGCCTTGTGATTCGAAAACAAAATGAGTATTTGAGACAACCAATGGGGCATTTTTGTTTGTTCCAGCATAACCCAAAATGGTGATTAAAATTGAAACAAATTATTTTTGCCACTGGATGCCATCTAAACAAACTATTTGACAATGGGGGGGGGGGGGGGGGTCTACAAAGGGAATGCTACCAAAACCTTTACTGACACTTGCTGCAATATTCGTAGCATTGATAATGGTTTTGAGGTCATCGGATGAAATTCAATGCCTTCCACAAACCAGCCTCATCTGTGTTTCCTGCCGTGCATTTCCTACCAACCCATGATTACTATTGGACTCTACACGCAGTGACTTGCACGACCACAAATTTTTCAATTCTAATCTCACATCAGGTGAAGGGGCTTTACACAGCATTCAGAAGCATATTAAGGACTTTGTGAACACACCTATTTATCTTCATTCTTTCTACTGGTACTAACAAAAGTATCCCTTTTTAACTTTTCCATCAAACTTTTGTTTAGACAACACTGTGTACAGGTTGATAAAGTCATTCTACCAATACACAACAAAATGCTGTCATATAACCCTGCTTATCTTTTATACAGGGCTCAAAGACCTTGCTCTGAATGTAGATCGACAGCCAATATCTTTTTTCAAAGTGTTATTTTTTTTTTCTTGAGGTCAGCTTAAAAGAGAGTTCATCAGAATTGGGTTGAAAGACCAGCCAGGGGGTAAGGGAGAAGAGTGAATGTAAGACATATAGGCAACAAACTACAGAGAATGTTTTACTACATGTTAGGATAAAATGTAATCACAAGATGGGGAAGAGGGTGTTACCTGTCCTTGCTCAACCCGTGGAACACTGACTGGATTTCTAAAGAGTCTAATCAAAAGCCTTAGACAGAAAAACAAAATCAATTCTTGTGAGAGCACATGTAACAGCACAGGTCTAGTATTTATACTGACATCCTTGCAGCATAAAAGAGGCTATTGAATCCAGAGGTCTAAAAGGTATGACGGTCTAAAGGACATGGTGTTGACATGCTGGGGAGTATTCAAGATCCACATGGACAGACACATGCCATCCCCCCCCCCCCATTTCACAAATCAGCACCCACACTCTTTTTGTCTCAAGAAAATTATCCCTCTCTTTGCTCTCATGGACACTGTTAAAGAGAACTTTTAAATCAATATAATTGGCAGCACAATTTATCCAATGAAAGGCCAAATGGTTTTCCCTTGGTCCTCTTTCATTTTTCACAAACCTATTGCTCCTGACTGGTAGCAGTAGCAACTGAGCTAGTTTGTCACACCAACAAACACTGGAAGCCATGTATCTATGCCAACTCAATATATACTAGATGTGACTTATAGTGGCAAGGTGTGGATAATAATATAAAATATTTATGACCTGTTGGAAGGGGTGCCTGTGAAAGTCCATATTGTAAACAAAAGTCCATATTGTAAACATACGACCCATCAAACCCTAAAAATAGCACTCTTGAATGTAGCTCTCCATGCAATAGACATGTCAAAAGAGAGTGGCTCCTGAAGAATGTGCATCATGAGGGAGGGATCGAGGCAGGTCCTCGGTAGGAGGTGTTGGGGGATGGGGGATTGGGTGGGGTGGTTCCAGGTAGAGGATGGGGAGGAGGAGGAGGAGAAATGGAAGGAGCAGAGGGTACTTTGACCTAGATAGGGTCAGCAGCTGGCAAAGGAGGGCATCCTACTGTGATGTCTGAAACACCAATTGAGTACCCCCTCCATCCGCCAAAGAGCTTCTAAAGACAGTTATTACACCTGCATCTATGTCTGCCTTGCTGTCTGCTATACCAGTCAGTGGGTGGACAGTATCGGTCTCATTCTCCTCATTTGAAATGACGGACGGAGAGATGTGAGGTCACTATTAACCCTGTTAGCCCCGCCATCTCAATGTGCCCACTGGGTATGCACGCAAACGGGTCCTCCACAGTGGTGACAGGGTTAAAGGGGTGTGTAAGAGTTCAGTCTCGTGCCTCTCTGGGTCTGGAGGAAAGGCTATCACTATGATTGATGTGCTGCTACCAAGGGAATTTCACTTCACACAGCTTAGATGGCTCATCCCATTCCGATTGCCTTCCTGTGACGTCACCCAGACGCTGATCTTCAGAAGATGTGGAGTGACCCTGCAATCATAAGGCAATTATCAACTTACACCCTGCCCCCTCCTCCCACCCCCATTGGTAATAGGCCCACTTCCAGACTGCATGTGTATCTTCAAGAACAGTTGTATCAAGCATGTTGTATACATCATGATGTTTGATGTATGTGATAAAGACATACCATACACCATACTCCAAGAGGCGCTATTATAATGCTGTCTATCGTGACTCTGCACTTGCATCATGTTTGTAATAATATCCCTGAGCACAAGATAGTTGATAATTATGTCACCTTACATCCCTTTGTCGCTTTCCTTAAAAAGATAATAGTACTGAATAGTTCATTAGTAAGTACTTGCATTTGAATTTGAATTACAAAAGCAAATTAATTACACATTGTACTTGACACCAATGCAGCTCTGCAGCAGATGCATGTGACCCAAGTATTAGAACACATTGTTGCATGTACATGAGCTGCCTCCATCTCTCACTTTCTCTCTACATCTTTCTCAATTCATCTATCATCTCATCTCTTCCAATGCCTGCCTATCTCTCATCCCATCATTCCATCTGCCAGTGGTATGCTAGTCTTCCCCTTCCATAAATACACACAGCTGTGACCCTCAAACACAGACAATGCACCACAAGCGTTATGAAATTCATACGCCACATATTCCCAACAGTGATATGCACCTCCACTTCGTCTCAAAGCATAGCACTATTGAGAAATCACCTCGGGGCAAATGTAGGCTGGTGCAAAGGAAGAAAAAAGAATTGGCACCACTGCCGCAGAACTGTCTCTTGACAAAGACAACATCACAAGGATCATTCTTACATCACATTTCCAACAGGTACTGTATAACTGGTTTTATATCTCTGTCAATAGTCTCATTCTACATGATGTATAAATGTATGTTTAATATAGATAAAAACAATGTCAAGCAGAACAATATAACAGAACGTTCAAGAGCTACCTCCATAGTGTGCCATCAAATGATGCGGTGGATTAACAATTTGAAAACTTTCATTGTCTAGCTAACCCCTATTAGATTAAATATATCTCTCGATGAAATGCTGAACTTGCTGTGGTTGGGGGGGGGGGGTCAATTCATAGAGAAATAATAGGATTTCAATTTTTGCAAGTCAAACCATTGCAGAGTTTCGGCATTGACACAGAGTCCAAGTTTGCTTTTTAAAAGGACAGAGAGTCACTATCAGGTGATTATTCATGCAATTCACCGTCGATTGGCTCGTTGCCATATGGATTAGGCCTACACATCATCATGCAGACATCGTTTATCCCTCTCCAATGCCACAATCACCCACTTGTGGTATACTGTGTCTCCTTCACCATACCATCCTCCCAATGTTGACTCACATCCAAAAGATACATCTGATGACAATAACGCTCGTACCATCTCACCCTCACATTCTGTCTTGTCTTTCCCCTCCCCTCTCCCACCACCACCCCCCCCCCCCTCCCAAATCTCTCTCCCCATACTAGTACTTGTTAAAATTGATCTGAACCACATTTGCTAAAGAGAACTCACTGGTTGAGGAAGCCCCCTTGGTATTCAAGTGATGACACCTACAATCATGCACCAGAACAAGACATGGGCAAACTTGTGCAAACATGAAAAGAGGATGACTGGAGTACAAATTGCTTCCTCAGGCGATGCGGTGGAGAAGTAATCACAAGACATAAAGCATGGCCTTCATGTCAGAGAAACGAGGAGACGGGATTCCAAACCCTCATCACACTATCTTCTTTGTCCCTGGAGCCCAATTAATAATACATGTTGTATCTCATTTTCCCTTTAGCCAGTATATGGAAGGCCAGGCTTAGGGTCAGCTCAAAACTGGGTAGGGGAATAGTCTCGATTCCAGACCGACACCTCAGCCATGCAGCTCAACAAGGTGAAATACAAGGGTGTCACAACAGTTTGCTCCAGTGCTGATGGCTGCGGCACCTATTGATTTGATTATCTGGATTAGGAATGCAAATGCAGTGCAATAATTTTGTTTGCAAAAGAGGACAGAAAATTACAGATATTCTCAAATTTCTTGTGGCAAGACTAGAGCTGGTCACTACAAAAGGCAAAAAAGGTCATCAGAGACATGTGATGAAAAACGTGAGGTCCTCCCCATTTACAACCCAAGGTTTCCCCTCGAGGCCCTCTCCACTTCCCTAGTCACTTATGACTTGTTTAGCTCTCCCCCCCCCTTAGAGTCCAGAAAGCACGTACCACACCACATGGTCAAAGGAATATCCTATAAACACTGCCCTCCCCCACACCCTCAAATAATAAATGCAAAGAAGTCAAAGAAAGAAAAGAACATTGTCATCTTTTGAGATCCAAAGAGCGATGATCCACTTCCTGTCTGCAATGTCTGACAAGACTTCATCCTATCATTGATAAATCCCCCTCAATCATAGCGGAAGGAAGGATTAATGCATAACGAGAACAATCTGGTTCCTACATCATATGTGACTGCTCTTTACCTCTCAAGAGCAGGGGAGGGGGAAGATAAGCAAGAATGGAATTGAACATATCTTCAAGCACAAAATAAATACATAATTTACATTCAGAATGATCAACTGTAGCCTAATCATGAAGTTAAAGAAAGATAAACTGAAGCTTAGTCAAACAAGAACACAACATCGCCATACCACTGATGTACAATAATGTAAATGCCACATAGACCTATTCTGCGACCCCTCCCATTTTTTATTTTTTATTTTTTTTAAAGGAATGTAACTACAGTTGAACCTCTATTATCCGGCCTCCCTTTATCCGGATCTCTCTATTATCCGGACGCAATCTCGCCGTGATTTTTTTATCTTTTTTAAAGAATTACGGGAGGAAAGGGGGATTCCCAACTCCTTGAGAACTCCTATACACAAACACACATGAATTACATATACTTGATACATTTCTTAATAATGATTTAGGTAAATCATCCCAAGAATTTATAAAAGAAAATGATTTCATTCTTGCAAACACGAACCTCTATTTTGGGGTCTGTTACTGAGTGTAACAATGAAAAGGTTGCGGTATACACATTACTACATGTGGTACTACAATGGGCTACAAGTACATGTGTATGTATATGTACATGTATAAAGCATTGAGTCTCCCGTATCCGGCCAAATCCCTTATCCGGATGAGCTCCGGTCCCGACTTGTCCGGATACGAGAGGTTCAACTGTATTCATTATTCCAATAGAAGTAAAATCTCTGATATAATCAAATAATAATCAAAGGAATAATTCTTCACGGGCACACTCCCTGGTTTATGAAACCCCTGAATAATTATGCTACTTTAATATATGAACAATCCTTCCACATCATAACGGTAGTTCAGACATATCAACTGAGTCGGTGGTTACATATTAAAGATGGCATTATTGCACTGATTAGTTTTATTACCTATTGTTTAAATACATGTGCTAATTCTAACAAATTATGTTTTGTTCCCTCCGGCATAAAAAAGGAAAATTCTCAGTGGAATGAAGCATATAATATCACACTAATCTAAAACAGCAGAACATGCATTCTGTTTGCATGAATAGATAAAGCAGAAGAGAGCTGAGAAACACAATAAAAGAAGAAAAAATGATATGCAATGAATATTCACAAGTTTGTCAAATGTTATGTATTACCTTCCCAGTAGAAAAATGCAGCTATTGGCATAAAATCTATACCCTTAGTAGACTGCATGCAAATTCTGATTTTAAAGCATGCGTTTTTGTCACGATCAGTGCATCTGGGGAGAGGAGGGACTTTGAAACCACCCATTCTGGCAGACTGTGTGCGCCACATGGCTAAGCTTTACAAGCCTGTTGTCCTCTATGAATGCCGCAAGTAGCCAGTGATTCCCGCATCGCCCTTGAAATCGCATGACTCACATGACGGCAGACAAGCAGTCGACACGGTGACATCATCCTCTCATTAATGACGGGTTATTGCACTGCCCGAGATTCACCTGTGGTCTGTGTGATCATCACAGCTGAGGTGAATTCACTTAATAAAAACATGGGACACACTATTTTTTTTAATCTCTTTGATGCATTCAAATATTCGTTATGCATGAATGGGGATACCTCCCTTGGGATAATGAACTAAGAATCTTGAATTGCTGTGCCTTTTTGCCCTGTGAGGCAGCACTTTTCTTGATCCTCGAGTACCTGGAATTGGTATGTGATCGGCTGATGAAGAAGCTATTACTGGTAAGCTACTGCTTCCATTCTCCCCAGGCACCTTGAACACATGGATGACTGCCACTGAATCATCTTGGATACTTGGCAACGATGACAAAGATGTCTATGATGAAGAAGAGGTCTTTGTCGTCACCCCAACAAATGCATCATCCAATCCCTCCACACTCCCATTTTCTACCTACATCAGTCCATCACTCCCTCTGCTCTTCCTCCATCTTCAATATTTCCTCTGTCTTGATATCAAGTAGCAGCCTAGTTTCAAGTCGTTTCAGAGAAAGGATTTGGAAAAGGGTTAGTAATATTCATCGAACCAGAGAGTCTGGTGTTCAAAAAAAAAAAACTCTCATCAACACCCCTCCTCCTCCTGTTCCTTCTCTCTGAGCCCCTTCCCCTCCAAACCATCTTCCCTTCTATAGGCATCAGTGGTGGAGTTTAATGATGGGTGGTAGTCTCTTTGTACTAGACCCACTGAGTCAAGTAGGAACAGATCATGATACAAAAGAAAGAAAGAAAGTAGAGCATGATAGCATGGAACCTAGGTTAATATCACGAGGGTTACCCCTGTTCCCAGTATGATGACCAGCCTTGGTGGGAGAGGGCAAGCGACAATAATGACCGATTATTGGCCGTGGTTTGATGAGGATTCCAGGTTAGCGTGAGTAATTCATGCATCACGCCGGATTCGCACAACTGTCTGTCATTACTGGATAACTCTGCCAGCTGCTTGAGGGAGAGAGTGAAATAAAAGACACACACACAAATCTCTGATCTCTGATTTGACATTGATATGACTTTGCCTCTGTATCCTTGAAGATGAAGGCAAAAACTGAGTTTTACAACTGTCCCTGCTTCAAAAGGTGACAAAATGCAAATTTAAACAAATCAACGGGAACAAATCAATTCAGTATTGAGCCTAACTGAAAATCTGCAGGTCCAGGGTCTATGGATCACGATACTCAGAGTGTTCAAAACAATGATAAAGACTCTCTGTCATTTTGACAGATAATTGTGATCATGCACAATGATTAATGTCATGACACATCATGTCACCACTACTTCAACCATTAATTCGACCACTACTATCACTACGTTCAGATTTGATGGTTTGTATGTGACAACACTATTCTATGTGTTTACCTTTGATTCATCCATATCTACTACCTTGCTGAAGAAAAAAAACCCACCAAAAACCCCAATATATCAATTCATAGCATAAATGGAACATAGCCAAGAATCCAATGCACAACATAACAGAAGAAGTGTAGTGTGGTTTGCCAGGTTGAGCATGTTTTGTCCCATACTCTTTCCCGTACCAGAGACAAAGTCATAATTGAACTTCTACATAGAGCTCAGCCAGCAAGTGTCAACAAAAACAAACAAACAAACAAACAAATCACCATTATGGTCAGAGCGGTTAAGTTCCTGGATCCCAAACGGCTGACCCCAAATTTCAAGTCTAGGCTGGTGCAAGCAACCAACGGTCTATTTTGTGCAACTTGAACAAAGTGTAAAACCATATATCCCCTAGCAATACTTTGACAATAGTTGATAAATGCAAAGTTGTTTTGAAATGCATTCATAGTTCGGACCTGCCCATGCCAACCACTGCCGACTATACTATCCACTCCTCAGGTCAACCTGTGCAATGGGGCTGCGCAGTGACAAGGCCTCTCAATCTACTCATGACAGACTTACTACACACAACAACTCAATTAATAAGATCTGAAAGGCATTTGCAAACACATTTTGATAGTGGGTATTCAAATACATTTCAAACATTACATGGGAAAGTTGATAAATGCAGCCTCTATTTAAAAAAAAAAAATCGGCTGCACTCACTCACTTTTATGTTTGCTGTTTCAGACATTCCACACACCCACGATTTAATCACAAAGTATTTCAAAAACAACAACAAGCTAAAGGTGACAAATCCACGGATGATGAAAAGTCATGAATAGATTATATCTACTCTAGTAATTTCATAGCAGAAAAGGAAGCCCACTGATTATTCTTCCCCACAGCAATAACATCTCACATACTTGGCTGAATAAGTAAATAAAAAAAAAAAGAATGACAGGACGAACTGACGTCAAGTTGCTAACTCCTCATCCATGGTAACATGATACAGCCTGTGATTAGCACACTGACTGGCATGTTGGCACAATGTTCTGCTGCTGCCTTCACAAAGATAATATGATCTCTATATTCTCACAATCTCATGTCACAAAAATCAGAAAGAGCCAAAGAAGAATCAAAGCAGTGTGAGCCATTCTTGTGCATGACATATCAATCATGCCTTCACTATTGTCACTTGCAGCAAGTCTACGGAGAAAATGTCATAGTTCATGTCGTTTGTCTGAAATGATTGAAAACGTCTTCCCGAGCAACCAAACTGTGAAATCACATTGTCATATGCTTAATTTGAAAATTACAGTCAACCTTGCCGAAGTCGAACCTATTTGGACTGAAGAAATAGCTTCAACTTTGTGAGAAACTTCAACTTATTAGTCGGGTACCTAAGGGGGGGTCACCGTGCATCCCCCCCAGGACTCCTCGAAACTTACATTTTCAGGATCCTCATGACATACCAAAACATAATCAAGATGTTAACAGGAACGAAAAGTGGCTGTTCTAGGTGAAATTTAATGTATTCTATTGTTTTTCATAATTTCTTATGTATTTCTTTGTTTTTCAACTTTTTCAACTTTTGCTTTTTCTTTGTTTTTCTATCAGAAATTGTCACTGACCACTTTTCTATCATGATTAGCACAATACTAATCAATGAAAGTGATTAATTGTAAAAATAATAATGTTTTCATGACTTTCATGACAGAGCACTGTTTTCCATAGGAAATGTACACAAAAGCACAAAATTGTGCTCGTTTGGGGACGACATTCCGCTACAAAAATGGGCGTGACTTCGCACAAGTATGCGGGGAAGTTGCAAATTTGGTCTCAAAAGTTGTGCAAGACTTGAATAAAACAAATTCAAGTAATTTTCGAGGAGTCCTGGGGGGGGGGGGGGTGTGCACAGTGACCCCCCCCCCCTTAGGTACCCTGCTATGTAGGCCCTATGTAGGCACATACATACATAATATGTAGCACACCCTGTTGTCGTGGAAACAGAAGAAATACATTTATATGTCAAACGCACCCACGAAGTTAAGTGACTGTCGGTTTATCAAAAAGAAAGATATGGATAAATACTTAGTAAAGCATACCACCTCCTTAAAAATGAGATTATGTGAAAATTGATTTTTTTTTTCATGCAACATTAACCATTTAAGGACGGGGGGGGGGGGGGGGGGGGAAGGAGGATCCACCCCCCTCCCTCAAAGTTTCGCGCTATAAATCTGTCGCAAGGCTTCTTGACTTTGTTTGTTCAAGTCTCGCACAACTTTTGAGACCAAATTTGCAACATCCGCGTATACTTTTGCGAAGTCACGCCCATTATTGTAACGGAATGTCCTCCCAAAACGGGCACAATTTTGTGATTTTGTGTACATTTCCAATGGAAAACAGGTGCTCTGTCATGAAGGTCATAAAAACCTGATTATTTTTACAATTAATCACTTTCATTGATTAGTTTTGTGCTAATTATGGTAGAAAAGTGGTCAGTGACAATTTCCAATAGAAAAACAAAGAAAAAACAAAAGTTGAAAAAGTTGAAAAACAAAGAAATACATAAGAAATTATGAAAAACAATAGAATACATTAAATTTCACCTAGAACAGCCACTTTTCGTTCCTGTTAACATCTTGATTATGTTTTGGTATGTCATGAGGATCCTGAAAATGTAAGTTTCGAGGAGTCCTGGGGGGGATGCACGGTGACCCCCCCTTAGGTACCCGACTATATGAAGGATTAAGATCAACAGAATATAAAGTGAAGAGGACCTTCGACTTAGACGATGATACGACTTATGTGAGATCTATTTAAGCAAGGTTGATTGTAGTTACTAAAAGAGAGTGGCCCTTTAATCCCTGTATTTTGTTTGATAATAACATCTCGTACAGCCTTGAACTTGAAAGGAAATATGCGACCTTGAGCGGTCATCAGCTGAAGCCCACAGTGGAAGCACAAAAACACTGATTAATGGAGCAATGTTTGACTCGCAGAGATTGCATATGGCGGAAGGATGCTTGCTGTCAGGACTGGTTTGCCTGCGGTTTATCTCGACAAATGTTCGGAGGACGCATTAATCACTTCCAGTCCACCTTACCCCCTAACAACCCAACTCCCTCCCCCCAACACACACAAAGTCTGAGTACCTAGTCCAACATACACTCACTGCAGAAAGCCACTTTTCCTTTCTTACTATGTCATGGCAAAAACATTCCCATGTTCATATTCATTCCAAAGAGAGATGATATGAAATCAATCTGAAGTTATTTTGCCCATGGATGCCTCAAGAACTAGATACAAATCTCTTACTCAGCTAAACTGGAAGGCATATGGTTAAGAAATGCTCACATTAAACCATTTCTAGAAATTATTTCACTTGCCACTAAATCCTTCAAGAGTATGAATTGATTATACTAAGTGGTATGTAATATAGGTGTACTATGGCTTTAAAAAAAAAAATCATAATAAAGCATCTACTAATGGTTTATGGAAAAAAAAAACCCACAGGGCAATAAATCTTCTGCATGATATATGAAAAAGTCAAGGATTTGGTATCGCTGACAAATAATAACAAATATTTGCCCTTTGTTTACATACCAAACAAGGAAGTGACCCCCTTTGCTGATATGCAGACGACGACTTCCCTGGTGATTAGTGGTGTATCTGGCCGCCCAGATTTGCACACTGCACCGAGTTGCAACACACATCACATAATCTTGTAGCATATTTGATTTGGGGCCATCACAGCACAAGTTTGAGTCAATGACGAGGGGCATCAATGTTCTTTCCTTCTCTAACATTGTATTCATTTCATTTCGTTTAAAAAAACAAAATGCACTGTACATAGATTAGAGAAGATACCATTCCTGCATTGTGAAAATCAGGACTGCAAACTGCTCATATATTTAGCTTTTCAACACATTTTTAGGAAAAAAAGAATATTCCATTGAAGATTGTAGGTTTTCACTGATACTACAAGTAACATCCAAGATAACAGTTTGTTCTTTTTCCTTCGGCCGTTACTACTCTAGTTCCAATAAGAATTTTGAATTTTCTTCTATGTTACTCCTAGGCAGTCATCCCAATCTAGCACACACTGCTAATTAATTGAACGGTCTCCTCTGCTTGCACTTTGAAATATGTAAATGTTCACACATTTCATTTCTTTCATGTACCTGTATGTCTATGTTATGAGTAAGATACATGTATCTCATTTTGTCATTTTCATAGTTAAACTGTGGTTAATCTATTACATTCATTTTTTTTCCATTTGTACAAATAAAATAAACTGAAATTGAAACAACTTGACATTGTGAGACCAGGATGCAAACTAAAATAAATGAAACTGAACAAAGAGGCGGAAGGACAGATAATAAATTTCATATTAGGTTTCCTACTTGCTCTAACAGCAGGTGTGCAAACTGTGACTGATTTGACTTTGTGAAAATTCCAGTACCGTATTCCTGGACTATAAGCAACCCATGCTGGAAAATGCTGCATTGCTCACAAGGCTTCCTCAGAAAACCTTGAGAAGCACAGAATCATTTGTGGTCAAGAGTCCAGTTACCTGGATTACCAAGAATTTTTACATCATTGCAGGCTAGTTAATATAACGATAATAAATCAATTCAGTCTCATGTCATGTGAATGATGTTGAGTGCAAATTTTTGACAAGAATTGTTGTGGGTAGATTGTGAAGCTATCAATCATAGTTTACAATGCTATGACATTTGAGGACCTACAGTGGAATATCCGACTTGGTATGACTTCATGAAGGCCTGTCTTTTCTGAAAGAATCAAAATGAAGCATTCACAGATTATTCTACCACATACTTTCAGCAGAGATTTGCCACATTGAAGTCTGAGTCAAAATGGAAGTCTCATACAGACTGCAATAATGAGCCCGAGAACCAACAAAAGAGAATTTGTCTTCTGTTACCACACATGTAACAAATTCTCAGCTCGCATACAATGTACATGACACAACTGCAACAAACATACAGCATTTTGAAAGGGTACTTTCGATTGTCCCTGAACATGCATCTCCAAGCCAGGAAGTGGCCTTCCTGTAACTTATACTTTCACCCCACGAGGGATAAACGCACAAGACTTGCATTGTTACCATCAGATGCATCACAATACATTTCTCTTGTCGCCATGGCGACAGAGCCCCTCCTCTGTCTGGTCGAGGTCTGCGAATTAGAAGATTTCCTGTTCCAGCGCAGACTGGCTGTGCTGATAAAATAGAGCTGAACCTTGGTATGTAGGAATCAACGGAGCACACACGCTATCGGAAACTGCAGGCAGGACCCTAATAAAGGAGTTCAACTCTCTATCGAGGCTAACCCCCTCCTGAAGAGAAGTAAAGTGGATGCAGCAGTGGTCAGATCCACTCTGCAAGGATGAGATGACCAAAGGCACCAAACTTAAATAGCTGATGCCCATTATCCTTCAACCTGACCGGTCACTTCTCTCTGAATACATTTCAATCATAAATCTATAATTTGCTTGCAGTAAACCTCTTAATCACACTGCTTCTTTTCATGGAACTTTCCATCCAGTGAGTAGAGTTCATTTCTTCCAGTAGAATCCTCACTTTTCTATGCTTCGTGCTGAGGGATCAGCAGATTGAGCATCATGAAAGAAAAAAAAAAGAGAGGGAAAGAAAATACAGTAAAATTCTCCAGATTAAGACCCAAAAATGACACATCTGTCAAAACATGAGTCAATTCTCCACGTCTGAAATGAAATGATACAAATTGCTTTAAAATTATGAAAAACAGCATCACTCCTATTCAACTGCAAGATTTTTTATTTCTTGTAATAAGCAGATCCTTTACTATAAAAACAAATCTACTAATGTGTGTGTGTGTGTGTGTGTGTGTGTAAGGGGGGGGGGGGAGAAGGGAGAGAGGGAAGTGTAAAAAAATAACATAAATGAAATCAAGCTCCAGTAGAACTTAGACTGCTCTTTCACTGCTGGGGATGTGTTTATTGTGCATTATTTGTTTTATAATCCCAATCATGAATCCTCAAAGTAAGATCCCACTCACATGCAGCAAATGTTCTGCCCCAATGAAGAGAAGAAAAAAAAATCGTACCGATGGATGAATAAGCCCTTTTTTCTTCTTTCTTCTTGTTGGTTAGACTTATCAATCCTAATCTATTTGGAGGAAACAGGTTTAATTTCACAAGTCACTGCATGCACACTCCAGGCAAGAATGTTACTTGCCCAAAGGGCACTGCACAATATTGATGTATGTCATACAGTGGTGAAAGAAATGCATTACAAAAGACAGCCCATTCCCCTGGGAGCAACATTGCACAAACTGCCTTGATTGCTTAAAGAGGTTTCAGACTTACTTGTAAGTGAACTCGTTCATACTTGTGTCTTCGACAATCTCTTGATGTGTTCAGACTCTTAATAACAACAAAATAAATGTTCTTTCAAGAGATCAAACCATTCAGACTGCAAATGCACACTGTGAATCCAGCAAAGCTTGATGGCCATAACACCTTCAGACTATAACTGGCCAAACATGACATGGGTATTTGGGAAGAACATCAGTCAAGTTTACTTTCAGACTTGTGGAAAAAAAAACATAAAAAAATACATATATACTGGAGAAGCAGAAAACTTTCTTCTGAACATGTTTACAAAGAGATCTGTTTTTTTCTGACAATCTGAAAGGGCCTTCTCATTGCTGTTTACCAACTCCTACATTGTAAGACTTCTCTTTCAGCTGCTGCCCCTCCCCCACTTAACCTGCTGACATGGCGTGCATGGGGTTCAGTGGCAGACATTTCGCCAGCTTGAAATAACATCAGGTGATCTGTACCAAACATGGAAAGCTAGACTACAACCGTGATAACAAAAACACATCAGCTCCAATTTCCAGCAACGCATTTAAATGGTTACATTGTACCATTCCCTTTGGAGATTTGGGAAAACTGGGTAAAGACAGTAAACATGTTTTCCACTTGTAGAAACTGCTGGCGGAGAAATCCACACATGCCCACTTTGGTTGCTGTCTCACTTTTTTCCTATTTAATTTTTAGAGTTCACAGGTCTTCATCTGGTATGTAGTTGCTAAAAAGAGGCTTCGCAAATTTGTTCGTGGGTCTGGACCTTTTTCCTATCTTTGAGTAAAGCATCTCCTGGAATGCGACCAAACTCACCCCACCGTTTTACTGGAATCCTCAGTGGGTGACCAAAATAATTTGATTTATGATTGACATGTGAAGTGGAAACATTTTGTTTGGTCTTACTCCCCTTTCAGACCAGAGAGTTGTTCATAATTGGATATAAATGTATGGTTATACAACGTTTTTATGTGTTTAAATGCTCGTAAATTGAAACAATACAAGTATAATTTCAATGAATGCATGCATATATACATGCGACATATATCGTGTCTGAATACTTTAATCCATATGTTGTATGAGCAGGCAGGGCTCAAATATTTGCAGTGCTCACTAGGGTTAACACGAATAACCCGATGAATGCACTGCACAGTAAAACACGATGTGCAAAACCCGCTCTTAGTTCATATTGCACGAGGCAGAGATTCATGCATATTCATGAGCTTCCCACGAAACATGACAGAGCGTGAAGTCTGATGCTGCCACAGGGTTGATGTATGTCAGGATATCGTATCATACTAACACACCAAATATTCATGCATTGTATGAATATGCAATGACCGGATGTGAATGGTCTCATATCTATAACATGGTGTGTTTGAAAGTGGCTTTAACTCTATCTGTACCACGGACTTTGGACAGTGCGTACCATGCTATGGGGTTTTGTGACAGTCAGAACTCAAAGCATAGACTCTCAGGGCACTGTACCACACATGCTAAAAAAAGGGGGAGCAGGGAGGTATAGGTTGATTCTTGGGGTAAACTCTGTCCTTGGGTGTGACAAGTGTGACAGTTCTTGGCATCGAATGAGAATTGTTTCAGACTTGTGGGAGTGCAAAATGATGTCAGTGTTAAAGGGGCCTCCAGGCAGCTGTTCAAACTTTTCTCTACTCTGGTTTCTTTCTCTTCATTTTTCTATGGGAACAACAACAGCAAAAATGGGATACATGATTTCTACCAGTAACAAGGCACTGAGAAGTGAGGTACTGAGAACTGACAGAGCACTGCATGCAAAATCGGTTTCAAGATAAGCATATCTCATTGTCGCCACTACTTCTACAAGAGTTTGTGGGTTCTTTTAAGCCACTCTAAAGGTGTGGCTTAAAATTCACTACACAATGTTTAATAAAGCTTTGTGTTCAGAAATGTTATCAAATTACATGTGTCCAGATAAGGCTATGAGAAGAAAACGAAAATTGGCTCACATGGTTATGACTTTTCACCTCTTGAATTTTATAATGTTTTCTCCTCAAGATGAATTATACTCATCACGTTTTCCTTGACCTTTTCTCAAATATGCTTAGACCTCTTCACAAAAATATGCAACCAGCTACATGTAGTATCACGACTGCACAAACATCACTTATAACATAACAATTGTATTTCTCTTTCTTTCTGCCTTTTTTTGGTGCATGTATCAGTGGTAGTTCTGCCCTGTTTTGAAATTCCTACCATACTCGCAAATAGTCAATTTGCTGAAGTCATGCTACGGTCTCCTATTGGGGCGTGCCATGATGATTGGCAACTTGGTATTGACATCTCCCCGCATGACACCATCAATTTTTTGCTCTGTCACAAGACACCAGACAACCGTTCCCTGATGAGTGACAACACAGCTGAAGACTTGGCCAGATGTGGTTACCATGGTGATGTTTGAATGACAACATATTAAAGACACACTTCGGTCTATAAAAGCAGCATTAGGCACGGAACAGGAATGTGCAAAACAAATACCATATTTACACTCCTCATCCTAGCATTATAAAGTACAGCACGCAGCACGTAGTTTCTGGTATGTGCAAATAATATCACAGTGCAGAGTGCCTTATTTATGGATCAAACAAATTTGTGTAAAAATACAACTGAAATCCCCGCCCACTTTGAGTATTTAATGTTTGAGGTAGCTCTTGTCAAACCTGTGTGATTTCTTTGTGCACAATGTGTATTTGCTTCATAGGTGTCTCACATTTAACTACTTACAAACAGGATCATGCACGCATTTCTGTTTACAAGAATGTGCACTGGGATTCCCGGACAGTCTGGGTATATGTTCCTTTTGATGACAATTTTTGTGCAATGGCTATATTGTATGCAAGCATTATTTGGGATGCTTCGAGAGAGTCATGCCCACACAGACTTGTTCCTGTGGGACTAGCAAGCACAAACTGCTACGCATTCTCACCTTTGCATCTCCGTCTTGGTCCAGCAAGACATTTTCCAACTTGAGATCACGATGAACAATGTTGTTCTGTAATGAAAGACAGAAGAAATATGTATCAGTTTAGTTTTTAGGATATTTGTCTTGGCGGAAAAAAAGAAACACCAGGGTAAAATGAAAATCACTGACAAAAAACTGGGAAGCCTCCTCCTCCATGTCAAACACCACAATGCATGATCAATTTCTGTTGAATTTAACCTACATTTTGCTTTTCATCTCATTACCTAAAAACAAAATGTCAGTTGAAATTTTTATTGCAGCTACAACAGCATTAACAAGACTGAAAGCTGAGCTTAGTTGCTACCACGGAGCTGCTATTTACAAGAAGTATAAACCTCTCTATGAAATGAACCCAAGAGTCAATGCTAACTCTGTCTATATTTAATGCTTAGCTGCTTTTCATCCACTACATTCACTTTTTCCCATGGTTGAATACACTTCATCTTTAGTACGGGTACCTTTCAAAAAAAGGTACGTCTTCCTGTTTTTAATTTTGTCAGGCTCAAATTTACCACATAGCATATCATATCTTCCTCTCTATAACTCTGTCTACTCTAAACAGTCCTGGCAGAAGGTGTCTGAGGTGACTCTGAGGTAAAGATCGTACTAGACAGCCTAGCGCAAGTCTACCACAACCTCTGAGAGTTGTGCTAGACTTGTGCTAGATGAGGGGTGAGAGTTGTGCTGGACTTGTGCTAGATGAGGGGACTCTAAACGGTCTTTGGGGTGACCATGGCACGGCATACACTTCCGGTGACCCGCGCTGTTTATGTGGAGTGCGCATATTATATGTGCACGAGAAACTGCCGCCTCTCTCTCTAAGACATGCCCTTTCACGGTTTCCATAGAAAAGTGCGTCAACTTCGCACTACATGGAAAGGGGACTCGAAACAAGGGTATCTCTCAAAGGCCCCCACCCTGCCCAGTAAGTATTAGAAAAATGTTAATTTTCATCAGCATGTCCTCCTGAGGTCCTCCTAGATGGGCACTCTGAACAGGGTATATATTTCTCTCTTTCTTTCTTAACTTTACTCTTTCTATGTGTACATTCTCTCTGTGTAATATATGCTTTTACGTTTGTGTGTGTGTGAGGTTTCATTCACAGTCTGATCTTTTTTTTTTTTTGTAATGTATTTGATGGGATTCATTACAAGCAGTCAGCCTCAGATTAGGGGACCATCACTGGCTTCCATCGGGCTCTGTGATTGGACAAGCACGCGGAGGCTTAACGGGATGAGTCACCCAAACAGACCACTTGTGGTACCCCCTGTCAAGCAGAGGTCACTGGGTCGCTGGCCAATATCATGACAACATTGGGAGTCATCTTCACCTGTGATTAGTAACGTGTAGACGGAGCAGTTGCTGTCTGTTTGTTTTGTTCTCGAAGGCCTGTTTCAACTTTCAGCCTCCTGAGAATATGGTAATTTACCCTTTACCCACACATAGTTCATCCAGCTCCCACAAGCAATGGCATACTCAAGATTTGTAAAATGAACTACAACCTTATTTGGTCAGAATCGTCATACAAGAAATGTACAGCTATCATGATAAATTTGCATATCAACGACTCCTTCAAGTGTTTTAGACTTTCGGTTGTATTGTTGTGTACCAATTATAGCATCTGGGATGAAGATGAAGGGTTTTGTTTTATCCTTGGGTTCTTAGGCTCTCTTACATCTAGTATAAACCTATCTATGCAACTGGTTTCTCAACGTTCAGGCTGGGAATATAACCATAACAATAAGATCATGACATTACTTTGATTGTCTTAAAACAAAAGTTTGGCTGGAAGGACAACTATGGATAGACTTCTTTGTACTCGCATTTTTGAACATGTTAAAAAGAAACAAAAACAAACTGTACTAAGATGGGTTGCATGATGGGGGGGGGGGAGAGAAAAGAACTAAAAAAGCATGTTTGACAGCTGATACTAGATATCTGACGTATGTGCACACTTATCAAGGACAAGCACAACAAGTAGTGTCAAATCATTGCGCTGTCACAAAAGGGCACTTGAAATTTAGAGCAGCAAAAAATTCAAACAGCTAAAAATATCATGTCTAACACACTGACTTTACAAGCGGGCATGTTTCTTTGGTCCCAGGCAACACGGAAAGAGAGCAGAGAGATCGCGATTTGTTATTTGTGGCATTGTACTCCTAGGACATTCTTCAAATTCCCAATCTATTGTAGAAAATGGCCTGGAGCGGGTTTGCTGGAACATAAGAAGGCGGGGTTAACAAAAGACCACGGGCAACAGTCCCAAGAAGATCGGCTGATCTGGGGGGAAATTTTGATTGACTCATAACTGTTTTCACATTCCCAACCTGTTCGGTCTCACTCCATAGACTCTGACACAAAGGAGAATCGAAAAAGAATTGGAATGTCTAACAGTACTATTTGTGTTTGATTCTGCTTTTGAATGGATTAGACAGACTTTGGGACCCTGTCACAACGGTTTAACTTGGCGGAGAATGTAATTCTATTCCCGCATCACTGAAAGGCCAGGTGGGTTAATATGACTCATTCTCTGGTACACTTGGGATGTTCTTTTTGACCCCGCCAAATATCAAATTGATGTCAACCAGAAACGTGCAGTAGGGGAAAAAGAGAAAAAGAAAAGTCACATAGTTTAGTCTGGTATGTCACCACTTTAGCAGACAAGGGAAAGAATTGGAGGCAAATGAGTTCGTCATCATGGTGAAATTCTGTTTGTGATGGCTAAAAATTCCCCATCTGATTGTTTTCTCACTGGCCACTTTGCATTTGAAAATTTTATTTTTCTCTTCTTGTGTACAAGTCTTTCGCATAGAAACCACTTGCTATAATAACATCCACTCATCATAAAAAACATTCACAATCTACGATCGCTGTATTAATCTTTGGCACATATGAATAATGTGTATCTCAAGTTGTTTGCATGCAGGACGTGTCATAATAAATTCCAATACAACAGGAGACTAGTGTATGAAACTAACATGGGTTGACGGTACACAAACAAAAGTATCAGCTTCACTTTTCACTGCAATTCAGAAACAAGAAATTCTCAGAAATAAAAATAAATGAAAAATGTGTGCTGCAGCAGCAAGGTGTCCGAATTAGTGGAAGTTTTTACTTTTTTTTTTTTTTTTTCACAGATAAAAGTGTGTGACACCAGTTGAGCAGCTGTCAACAGTCTTATTGGCAGGTACATGATCCAAGCTCAACGACCTGCTCACTGTTGGTTTCATTCAAACTGAACTCCCCCTCCATCGAGTTGACATGTGACAAGTACAAAGTCACTGCGGGGCAGCGCTCGCTCGCTCGCCGGGTTGACGGGAACCGGTGATGACGACCGACTCGCTAGCTGTCACGGTAGATTTCAATTTCCTCACCGCGATGTGGCGTGAACGCAACAAAGAGCGGAAACGGCAGGCCACAACAGCCCAGGGACACATTGAAGCACAAGGGAGAGAAGAAAACAGGAATGGGCGATGGGGGAGGGGTAGTCCAGAGAAAGTTTTCTTTCTACCAGGCTTGTATACTTTTTATTGAACCGATATATGACCTTGACGTAGTGTCAGACGATGAAGTACATCAATATGATTGATACAGGCAGGTAAACAATTAACAATTTCCTTATCACCAGCACATAGCTCTAATGGAAGAACATAACCCTGATTTGACTTTTCTGCTTGATGAACTAGTCATTCTAGAGTTCCCTTGATATTTTGTTTGGAAAAAGTGATGAAAACACCAAAGACAAAATCATTTACATTATACAAATTTACCACAATGATACTGAAGCCATCATTTCTTACTAGTCATATATTTTTCAAAAAGATATAATAAAGGGATGTTAACATATTCAGGTTTGTTCCTTGACATCAAGAAGTAAGTTTGCTTGACATTGGATTCAATTTCAAATGTGTAGGCCTACTTTTTGTTGCAACCTGAAAAGTGAAACATCAGCTATTTCACTTTTGGAACTCCATAGCCTTATAGCATAAAATCAGAGTTCCCAAAAGATAATGATGTCACATTGCACAATGGACAAATACACTGTATCACAAAACAGAGTTGCCACATAGTATCATACAGGTAGAGCCTCTGACAGGTGGGTTTAGCCCCATTCTGCTCAAACCTGCTTTCCTTGGTCTTGGCCTCTCCCCCTTCAATAAGTCCTCCTGCCCCCCCCCCCCCCCCCAAAAAAAAAAAAAAAAAAAGTTCACATTCTTTACCACAAAGATACATTTGGTAAAGGTACAAACATTCCACCATCATCCACCACCCTGATGACATTCATGACTCTGTAACAAAGTCTTCTAGTAATTCAATTGCCCCCCCCCCCACAGTCTTCTCCAATCACTCATCTACTTCCCACATGTTCGTTGGGGGGACTCCAGCAGACCGTTGTTTGCTAATGCCAGGTGACTCAGCCACAGATAGGCACTTTACGATAAGATGGTCAAAAGTAAAAGGAATGAGTCATAGCAGAAAAAGCAACCTTTAAAATGTCAGAAGAGTGAAGAAAAAGGCAAAACAACATAGTGGTGGGTGTCTGTACGTGGGGACAGATTAGATTTTCATTTACACATACCACCTTTGCTATCTTAAAATCCCTGATAATTCTCTGTCAGAGGTACAGATGTGGTAGTACAGTTATACACATGCCTGCCAATAAACTCTGCCCAAATAATGTGAAGATGTATAATGTGAAAGAGAAACACTGAGAAAATCAGACTATCACTGCAGCAGATTCATCACGAAGCAGTATGAGTTTCTCTCTGTGACAAACATGAGTTCTTTGTGGTCCAACTCTTTTTAAAGACTTCTACGTTCTACCTAGAGCATGAAGAACAGGCACCAATATCTGTGTAGTCTGCACAGTGAAGACTAGATTCAGACATACTGCTCCTAAGTAGCACATCTAGGGAGGAAATGAGCATCTAACAGACACAGTTCAACTCCAAGGTTACATAGCTGGCATACTTGGCCTCTTCAATACCAGCTCACTCAAGATCTTTTCCCCCCTTTCTTCCCCACTTCCTGTAGGAGGATCAAAACCACCAGCTAAAGCCCTTGAAAGCAAGAAGCACCTCTAGGGAGGGCAAGAGGGGTGCAGGATGGGAACGTTTCCCCCTTCCACTGTTGGCTAAACTCTGAAGGATGACACTGATAAACGTGGCAAAAGTTTACAGATTGTCCTCCATATTCTGTAGATAAATGAAGGGGGAAACACTGAGTCCCAAAATGAGAAGCGTATTTAGTGCAATGTCATATTTTATTTGTTCCAAATTCTTCACGAAGGTTGGTGTGCGCATGTGTGTTGCATACAAGTGTGAGAGAGAAAGTATGTGTTACACGGTAAGATTTGAAGCGTACCCAAGTACATACATGTACAATGTGAATAGCCTACACATACACTTAATTCAGTGCACTCACTATGTTCGGAATTCTGTAGATTCTGTAAATCTTGATATGCTTTACCAACAAATGAAAGACTGAAACAGAACTGCAACATGAGGGGAAATAAGATGCATTAAATTATGCATGAAATGGTTTACAGTCCACCCATATTCATAGAGCACAGATATGAAAACCTGTCATGTTCAAAGAGAGAGAGAGAGGGGGGGGGGGGGAGAAAAGTCCCATTAAATATTATGAGGCACATCACTGTCACTCAACAGCTAGGACCCATAGAACTTTTGGCTGGTTTGAGTGAACTGGTTACCCCTGCTGAACCACATCAGGCTCCGTGCCACGTGAAGTCAGTGATAGATCTCTCGCCTCCTCCTCAGTGGGCCCCCATGGACTTGAGCCTGAGCCAATAACACACAAACTACTCTTGTCTGGCAAACCCTAGAACTTGGGGGGACTGTACCTAAGACTGAGAGTCAGTCCATCCGGTTGGAAGACTTGAAGAGGAAGAAGAAGCAGAAGACGTAGAAGAAGAGAAGAAGAAAAAGAAGAGATGAAAGAAGGAGGAAGAGAAGGAAGGGAGGATGAGGGAGAAAAAAAAAGAGAGATAGATTTGTAGAAGAATGGGTTGAAGATAATGGAAAACAAAGATGAGAGGGGAAGGAAGAGGACAAACAAAAAAGAAGAGAAAAAATTGAAGGGAAAATGAAGGAAGAAAAGGAAGAGGAGGAAAAGGAAAAGGATGGTGCATAGCCACAGTGCATAGCCTGCTTTGCCTGCCAGCATCAGCAACAGTTCTCACTATCAGGATAAATGAAAATAGAGAGACTGCCTGGAAGTGGCATTACCATTGACCTGAGGGTACTAGGTCATAGCAAATACTGTTCCTATATGCCCCACTAACCCCTCTTGATAAACCATCAGCATTTTGGGTGATGATGATGATGATGATGTATTCGTCCTCGACCACACAAACCTAATGACACATCACAGACAATATTCCCTGTTTATTTTGTGGTGCCCCACAGACACAATTGCACCCCCTGTCCTGCGGCTGACCAAAAAGATGGACTTGTGTAACTTGCCCCGACAGAAATCATTGGAAAAAATAAATATTAAAATTTTCCTCATGGGAGCAGCAATACACTACCTGTCTCATACTGTCAATGCAGAAATTTTCACAGTACATTAATATGTGCCTATTTTGTGCTACTTTTGCCTAGTACGAATTCTAGAACCTGTGATAATATCTTCATATTTTTTTTGCACATTTTGTGTGAGTTGAATCTTGTGCTTCGTCAGTGGTGCCCTTCATGGTACATGTGTGTGTGTGTGTGTGCATGTGCCCTAGTCATTCGAGGGAATTTGCGTGTGCAGAAAATTTATTCATATTTCTGTACAGGCCACACATTCGAATGGATAGGGCAACACAACTTTGCTGTGAATGGATGAAAACATGCTAAGTATAAAGCAGTTGCACAGTGCAAATTCAAGAAAGTAAGAGTATGTTTTTGAGCCACTCGGCACCAAAAATTAATTGTGTGAAAATATAGACGTTTACAGTATGCAGACAATAGTGTCTGCTACAGTCAAACACCGTTCCCATGATGGATGAAATGTTATGGATATCATAGTTTCTATGTATGTGTACTGGGTAATTGCTGAGAAAATGCACTACTCTTCACTGACATTGTCTCTTATTCATGACTCATTTCAGAATGTATGTGGACCTGATTGTTGCAGAGCAATTACAGCTACAATTGTATGTTACGCATTACACAATTGTCGATTAAGTTTGAAATACAAGTTGCTGAACATATGCCAAACTCATGTTAGCTAGCTCAGCCATTGCAAGAATGCCGTTTCTTTCCCAACCTATTAGATGGTGGAACGAGTCTACAAAATGCCCTAACCCATTATGATGTCACCCTGCGGTCATGGTGCATTACAACTGGTAATTTTTGTAAGAGAAAACTAGACTCTATCATTTGTGGGCAGTGATACTCCAGATCTACAAGGTGGATGGTTTTGGGACCCTTACCAGATGGCAGTAGGCCAGAGCCGAGACAATCTGCCTGAAGATTCTCTGTACCTCCTCCACGGGGGTGCTGTTGCTGTCGATGAACTCGTAAAGCTCCCCTCCGCTGGCATACTCCATGACAATGACAATCTTCTCTTTGCTCTCAAACACTGCGAAATGTATAGCAAGAAAGGAAACCAAAATGAACACTTCATGTATAATCATTGCAAATGTTTACATACCTATAAATGATAAGACAGGTTGCCAATGTTACATTTTCATCATCCTCTCCACCACGCATGAAATCACCTATACTGTTGACATGTATATAGACAAAAAATACAAAATTGCTTGAGGATCAAAATACCATTGTACATGTGTGCGTACTGTTTGGTGAAAGCAAATTTAGAACATCTCATAAACTTTGTATTTAGGCATGTGTTACATCACAATGTGCTGTAGTTGCACATACGATGTACAAAATCATCACCTAGAACTGGGATGGGTATCACCTTTGATCTACATCATCCAGGCATGAGGGAACATCACAAAATTAAAGACTGATGCAAATCCATTTCCAAAGTTTGATGTTATTACAGGAAGCCTCTAGTAAATGTACACTATTAAAGTGATCATGTTGGAATGTTGCCATACAACTACATTATCTAAGGCTCTACATTATTTTGCTTGAACAGACATTGTAAAGGGATTTTTTTGTCAACATCTCTAGACTGCTGAGGGTACACAGTATCAGTAATTTTGATTACTTAGATGTGTTTGTTTTGCATTTTATGAGAATGATGCCACTCTTAACGAGATTCTTTGGTTGACAATATTTGCCTTTCCCAAGAGGTTTTCCCCACACTCTTTGCCTTTGCCTTGAGCTCATAATAACTATTCAAAGCAGCTCTGATGCGCAATGTTTAACATTCACACAACACCCAGCCACATGCGGGGATGATGCCATGCAAACAAAAGCATGACTTATTTTCATAATTCCTGTCAATATTTGACTTCTGAGCCAGTTGGCGAACTTTGCCCATCCCGAAAATCGGCGGACTCCAGGAGGGCTGGAGAAGGGGATTTACCTTGGCACACAACTAAAGCATGTGGGTAATAGTGGCACCACCAGTTTGGTCTCAACCGTACCAATCTCTGTTGTCACTAATTCAAGCATGACTCATTCCACAGAACAATACCTCTGTTCTGTGAGATCCTGATCCTGTCATTTTTGCAAAAAAGCATACCTGCCAACATTTCAAGATGAAATATCTTACTCGTGGATTGCAAAAATCTTATTTTATATGCAAACTGAAGTTAAAAATCTTACTTTCGGTCAAATCTTCAGAAAATACACATGAAAGGTATCTAGATATTTTTTTTAAATCTGATTTCTCTGACAGAAAATCTGATTTTGCCATTTTTAACGTAAAAAATCTTACTGAATCTGATAAAATCTTACTAGTTGGCAAGTATGAAAAAGCACAAAGTGATCTTTAAATGTCCCAAACACTGCCAAGTCCCTGACAGCAAAATGCTTCTACCCTGGTACTGCAGGTACTTGTGGTTATTTTTCCCCCCGATATTTACCAATTCGTTTCTTTTGAAAAATGGGAGGGGTTTGTTGTATGGTATGACATGCATGGTCTTAATATACTTCACACTTATCTAAATTAAAATGCAATCTCCCATGAAGGACAGTGGACTACAGCCCGATACTGTCTACTGGTTTCATCATTGTCACTGGCCATGCTTGGCATATTTCACACCAAGACTTCACAACTATTCTGTTGTGTTTCACAATAAAAGCAGACAGTTTATCTGGAAAATTATTGGTCTGGTTAATTTCCTTGTCATAAAATACACCTGCATAATAATACTGTCACTCACTTATACTACTTTTTTTTTTCAAAATACAGGTGCTAGATTCACTGACAAGATTACCATAATCAGTGTCTAAACTGTACCATAACTGATTAATTCATTATTTGTGGCTGACTGAGGAAAACAACTACGGTACATAATGAAACACACATGTCATACACATACGTATAGTAATCTAGTTTGTAGCTCTATGTGGGAATTCAAATCTGCATGACCATGGTCTTCAGATTCCATGCTTTGTGATGGAGACCATTAAAACCTAGGCATACTGAAATCATACTCATATGATTCATCCTACACAAGCTAGATCAGATGCAAAAACATAGGATGATGAGGTCCTTTTTCACCAGCAGCTACATGTATTTCCTGCCGTGTGGTTAAACACTGTCAGCACCATCTTGCATTAAATGTCATTAGCATTTTGTAATCATGGTGCCGAGCATGTTTCAGAGGGATGCAACACGATACAAAAACATAACAGGAAATGATCATATTGGCCAGATGTTTAATGTAATTCTCATCTAAATGATCATGCTGATGAATCTAATGTGATTGATGTAATAGGCATGTCTCTTTCCATTGTTGAGAGAGCAAGTATCAGTCTAAAAATACATAAAGACAGAATAAAGAAAAGGTAATGAATGACATGTGCATTGACTTGTCAGAAACGAAAAGTAAAAGTGATTGGAGTAGGTACTGCATTTGAATAGCTCTTTCAATTGCAGACATTGAAACTACTTAATGCTTGTCCTCAAGGCATACTTATGACATATTTGATTTATATTATTGATATGCCTCCTCTCCTTTAAAGGGGATGGCTAGTAACTGATCAGTGGGAATCAGTGGAAATGCTGGTGGATGATCATTCCGATCCTTGTGGGATTCCATGAGTACATTATATATCTATTGTTGTGTAAAAATTATTTGCTTCAGAACGGTCTCATATTCAAGTAATGTGCAGTTTCATGCCCCATCACTATACAGGCATGCTAACCTAGAAACATTAAACTGCACATTACTTGAATATGAGACTATTCTGAAGCAAATAATTTTCACACAACAATAGATATATAATGTACTCTGAAATGAATCCCACAAGGATTGGAACAATCATCCCTCAGCATTCCCACTGATTCCCACTGATCAGTTACTAGCCATCCCCTTTAAACTTTAAGAAGATAAGTCCTGACCCTTTAAAGTCACTCATTAAATTATGTATAGTTATAAGAGGCTTTTTGTATTATATCAAAATGAAACACTTCAAACAACAGCAGAATGTCTGCAAATTTGGTAAAACCAATAGGATGATATGGCATGCATCCGTCTTACCCACAAGAATGTACTGCCAGACTACATCTGTACATTGCATCTGCCACCAATCAAACTTTCATTTTTTAAAAAGACATATTTTGTCAAATTTCACTCCTTGTTTTGGCCTATCCCATTATATATTTTTGATTACGTTTTTCTCAATGTAGGGGTAAATTTTCTCTTTTTCAGAAAGTACCTTTGCTCCAGTACACACTATTTCAGAAAAGTTTCTCTTTCACATTTTTTTTTTCTCTGTCAGGGACATGAACTTCACATTGCTGTTTTTTAAACAACAAAACATTCCCATGAGAGCTTTGGCATTGCTCAATGGCACACCACTGTCTGATGTCTAGACTCGACTGTGGTTTGCCATGGCATTGGGGTGAATGTTTGCTCTCTTGGCAAACATTTTTTTTTAACCCCAATGTAGCAGGTTGGTGTCTGTTTTGATCCTTTCTTGCAGTCCACATGACACACTGAACTTTAGATTTATGTCTCGATTGATTTTATTTCATTTCTGCATGCTCATAATCAGCACAATAAACATCGTATGCAAAAATCAAACACATGAATGTCAGATTTTATGGTACACATTGTTTTGTTTTGTCTAGTGAAGCATATTTATAATGGATATAAATGAAGACATTTAGTGTGTAAATCAAAAGTACTATACATCGAGGCAGTAGGACTATCATTACAATGAGTCAACATGCATAGCCATAAATCACTAACAGCCACTATGACGGAGTCTACAATGTAGCTGAGACAAGATGAAATCAAAGTTTAATGAGAAGAGCAAGAGAAAAAGCTTGAATCCTCTTTAAGCATGGGATTTTGCAGAATTTCTATCACATTCCATCTAATTTCATACCTCTACATGTAATTGCTTCTTTGATGAGCAGAACATCAATACCAAGGCATTTTACTTACAAATAATGTCAAACTCCTTAACAATATTCATTTCAAAAAGCATCTCATATCTACTGAAGTGTGATTTTCAAGCAAATGCCTTTAATAGCATCTGAAACATATATTTGCACAGCCTTTGAGGCACCATTCCAGGGTCACTGACTATGGGAATAATTGTAACAGCTTTCCGCATCACGGGACTGCGATTAAAAGCCACAAAAGTGGAGCGAGCTGAAACGACACAATGTGATTAAAACTGCTCGATCGCTGTCATTAAGGAAATTACCAGATGAATTAGACATGTAATAATTTGTCCTCTATGCCCATCATTTCATTACCCATCTGCATTTAGAATGAACTGTGTCTTTCCACCCAGGTTTCTTGTGGTTTAGATTCAGGTGATATAATATGATAGCGGGATTTACAAAAGCACAAATGTGTTGGATACAAATCTTGAGATTTGAGAATTCAAGAAACAGAAGTATGCATGAAGACGAAACAGAAGTACAGTGTATGCATGAAGACAAAAAAAAAAAAAAAAAGGGAGAAAATATTTGTGTCATATATGACCATAATCTACTTATCGGTTTTATTCAAGCACAAAGAAACACATAGTATAAAGTGTCACGAGTCATCACTGAATGGATTTTTTTCAGAATCTAAATTTTTAACATGACTTCACCATCTGCTGCATTGGCTTCTTTTGAATCATTCAGGAAAAAAAATATTATGTGCTCTGTAGGTTTTTGACCATTTCATCTTTGAAATCCTCACAAGCACCCTGAGTGCACCCAAGCTAAAAAAAAAAAAAAACCAACAACCAACAAACAACAACACATTTTCTGACTTTATACACAGAAGTTTACATTTCTTACCTTCATAGATGTTCACAATATTGGGATGGTCCAAGGTAGACATAAGCTCTATCTCCTGCCTTATTCTCCGCATGTCTTCTGGATCTTCAATCTTGTTCTTTGGAATGGATTTGATTGCAACCTGAGTGAAGGCAATGAGAGATTTCTCAAAGTAAGTCGGTGTTAAATTTTACTGTTCACCATTGCATTTGTTGTGCATTGATGAGCCAAACCTACTTTTTATGATCTTTTAGGATTCATGAATGCTGAATAGCACATACACTGAATGCATGTAAACTGTTTGCTATAAAAAGTAGATAAATTTCACACATCCTACTGTAAAAATGGGGAATGACCCACATACAAATATACAGCTGTACATCCTAAAGTTGATACAGATCTAGAGTTACCACAATCAAAGTTCAGTTGAGTCAGAATGGTCAACAAAATTTTGAAATTTAAGCCAAATATTCTGATTGTCTCACTGTCAACAGGATCTAAACGTTTTTACACAATAAAATTCAGAGTGATAGTATTTAATTTGTCACTGTTTGGTGACAGTAAATGATGGAAAAATACAGATGATTATTTATGAATGCAAATCTGTGTTTTGTTCATATGGTAGGTCTATCCTACAGAAAGCATCAGGTTGCTACAATGCACATTTAATTGTGGCACCATGCTAGTTGATAATTAACCTTCAGTCTATGTTTACATAACAGTCTCATATGCTGGATGGTATTCACTAATGCATGACGCAAAGTGATGATCACGTGCTCATTCTTTTAAACAACTGTCTGATCGCTATCATTCTCAGAATTACAAATATATCATGTATAACAGAGACAGGGTCAGTGCATATATGTGATAAGATTTTACGTAAACATGAGATAAAGTGCTACTGACCCTAGATGTCCCATCCTGCACTGTTTTGAGTTTACATCCACCGTAAACCAGGAAGTGTCAAAGATTTTATCAACAAATAAGTACATTTTCTGTTACATCAGAGTGCAATCCTGCCAGAGGAGGTTTTAAAATACCACATTTCAAGGAATGCTTTAATGAATTGTGTACATCATGCCTATATGATCAATATCGGGATATATTAAAGCATTTTATGTGACATGACTCATGTATGCACAACAATCTGTACAAATTACAAAGATGCTCCCATTTTCTCCCCTTCTCCTCAATTCAGAGCCATGATAAATGACTCTTATCAGGAAGGAAGGAAGGATTGCATAGGACAAAATTGACACTTTATATGTTAATGATGAATGAAGGGGGAGATGAAAGGGTGAAAGGGACACTATGCAATGCATGGAGGAGGAAGAAGAGGATGTGGACAATAAGTATTTAGGAGATGGGGAGGAGGAGGAGGAGGAGGGGGAGGAGGAGGAGGAGGAGGAGGAGGAGGAGGAGGAGGAGGAGGAAGAAGAAGAAGAAGACAAGGAGGAAGGGAGGAGGAGGAGGAAAAGGAGGGAGAAAAGGGATAGAGGCAAAAAATGATATGACACATGTGAAGTAGGCCCAACAGTATATTGCAGGGACAGTTTCTCTCAGAATCAAGCTTGTTTTTCTTGGTAAAGGGATTCAGGTTGTCTCCACAATCTGGCAAGGTGGAGAACAAAGGGGACAACAATGAAGCTCTTCACAAGTGTCGCTAATGTCAACAAATGGTCATGGATGCCTTCCAACAACCCTGGAATTCCCTCTGTGGTCATTGTTTGTTGGCTGTACCTCTCTGTCTCTCTCATGAGTGTCTTGACTCAGGGTTAAAAACATCAGCAGACTCCTAGTCTGGCTTTTAATCACTTCAGACAACCATGCAGAGACAGAGTAGGTAGATGGTTACGTGCTCTATCCCATTCCCCCTGTCTGCCTCCCTGAAGGACCCTCCTTGTTTCTCCGAAAACTACAATGACCTCCATCACCGCAGGGTGTTTCGGAAAACTTGTGCTGTCTCTCTCTGAATCTATTTTGTTTTTCTGGTTCTTAATCCTTAACAA
This sequence comes from Diadema setosum, assembly GCF_964275005.1. Taxonomy (NCBI): domain Eukaryota; kingdom Metazoa; phylum Echinodermata; class Echinoidea; order Diadematoida; family Diadematidae; genus Diadema; species Diadema setosum. The sequence goes on from NC_092686.1 coordinate 38,178,470, forward strand.
AAAAAGAAGAAGAAGAAAATGTTTACCAATCCTGAAAATGCATGTAAACTTATTTTGCTTTAGCCATTTCAGACAAACAACAAGATGGTGAGCAAGTGTAAGAAAGCAGAAGCAAGTAAAGTCATACTGTATATGCTTGGTAACTATAGCATGAAGCAATTGCATGGCTGATAGATCTAAAGCTTTTGAGGCTAAGTACTCCTTGACCCTTTTCTCGCAAGAGTTTATACAGCAGGGAGTCATTGTTAACATGTGTGTTTGACATTATGAACAATTACATGACTAATAACACTCTACAGTCTTCAAAAGTAGTTACAAAACCCAGAAAATGTACCAAAATGGTCCTATTTCCCACTGATAAAGAATCCTTAAAAAAAAAACACCAAACAAACAAAAAACAAACAAACAAACAAATACCTTTTTTTTTTTTAAAGTCCTTGATCCAGACAGTAATTTGCATAAATACCATTAACCCGTTGAGGACGGACTGATATTGCTACAACACGCATTTCCCATAGACACCTGCCCGAGTATACTCGGGACTCGTCCTCAACGGGTTAAACTGAATCATCCGTTCCTTGGGTCATTCTCAACTTTTCCTGAAAATTTTATCTCAATCTGTTTATCTTTTTTTGAGTTATTCAGCAAACAGACAAAGAGACAAACAAACCAACGGTGATAGAAATCTCCTTGGCGGAGGTAGTAAATACAAAATGAACAACAAATGATCTAGTTAACCTAAAAAAACAGTGCAAACAGCAGGATTAAAAAGCCATCCCATGCAGTTTCTATATGCCTTAATGGTCTTGGCTGAATAGTGTAAAGAGCTGTCTACACATTTTGTATCCATAACAATGCACAGTAGCATACAGAATCCTTTCAGTTTCATGCCTCACTTTTTTCATTGCATCTTCGTCACCAATTCTCATTCACATTCTGTCTTATATACACGGGAAGCTTGTAGACAAACCAAGTACATTAATTGATAGGCCTAAAGGCATAAGATGCAGCAATATGTTTTACTTTCACTGAGTATGATTCTAAGCACTCTAAAAAACACAAATTACATTTTAAGGATTTAATTTTAGTTTTGGGTTCCTGTCTATACCACTGATTGATGAATGTTCTACAGTCTACAAAACCAATATGAAGACAGTCTCCTGATTTAGTTGCCAACAAATAAAAAAACAAACAAAGAGGCACTGTCTGCGAGTTTGAAATCAAGGTCTCTCCTCTACCACACCCTTACATGCTCCTGTTGTCTCCTGTAAATGACTCTTTCTCAGACAGGAACAACAGTTCCTGTCTGATGCTAATACCATTATCCATGACAGTAGCCCTTACATGGATCACACAAGGATTACTGTATCATCACAATGGCACAGTAAAACTGGATAACTCCCCCTAAGCAAACTCCCTGAAGCCAACTATGTGAGTGAACAATGCACTCTTTTGTTCTCCCTTTGTTTAGTTCTTGAAGCCACTAGCAGAGACTACAAATTGATGGACTACACCCTTTTCTGAAAGCCTACTATCGACCCGAAAAAATGTTAAGTTTAAAGCTTGACACCAGGATAGGTTCAGAAATTACAAAATAATGCTCTGAGCCTCTGTACTTTGCTGTGATTTTCTCAATCACAGCAAAGTCTTTAGATAATTTTTTGGAGTGACAGTACAAAAACAATATATTTTTCAGATCTATTACAATGTTCTTAGAAAGTCGAAGAGGCTTAAATATTTTTGATTTCACAGAAATTAAATCAAATCAAATCTCACATACTGTGCACATTCTATTGTACAAATTTAATCGGTGTTCATTGTGAATTCATTGTGAATTCACATGCTGATTCCAAAGAGATTAGAATATACAACACCTAATAAGTAGTCTTAGCTATCAGATTGGTTGATCGCTCATCATGCGACACACAGTTTAAAGGTACCACTGCATGTAGACAGAAAGATCCGTCTGCCCGGAGGAGTCTTTAATTTTTTCGACATCTGATTCCATAGAGATTAGAATATACAACACCTAAAAAGTAGTCTTAGCTATCAGATTGGTTGATCGCTCATCATGCGACACACAGTTTAAAGGTACCACTGCATGTAGACAGAAAGATCCGTCTGCCCGGAGGAGTCTTTTATTTTTTCGACGTTATCGCTCTCCTCCAGGGATCCGTGAAGGCAGACGCAGTCTCCGCGGAACACATCCCCCCCCCCCCCCCCGACGACCAGATACAGACCGATCTATCGGTCAAAACTGCATGCTGCCACTAGTGAGCTGTGCAATTTTTTGTAGAGCAATTTTGGACAGGGCACAGCTAAGGTTACCAATTTTAACTGACTCCCATGAAAATCTGAAGCTCATGATCAACTGTTTTGAATCATTGCACACCTCTAGTAATGATGTCAAATTCAGATACATATCACTAAGTATGTATCTTTGCCACACACACTCAGTTACGTACAAGAGCAAATTCAGTCACTCATTTTACCGTCAACTTCAACTGATTATGCTGATTGCTCTCATATTCAAGCATAAATACCACAGTAAGCAATGTACACATTTCACATATTCTTATTCGTGATAATTTACCTTCATGTCAGAGTATTTTGAACAGGTTCAAATGACATTTTCTTTTTTCGTACTGACCTGATTCCCGGTGCTTATTTCAGTAGCAAGTTTCACTTTCCCGTAGGTTCCTTTCCCCAACGTTTTCTCAAAGCGGTATCTGTGTTTCAGCTTGTGACGATGCCGATGGTGCTTGACACTGGCCGCCGAGGGGCTAGGAGCCGCACCGGGCAGCACGGGGGAGGATGAAGGGTCATTGCCGTTATCGCTCTCCCTAACGGCGGCAGTGACCGGACTGTCGCCCGTCATATTGCGTCTCACTGACAAGTTGGATCAAAATGATAACCCAATGCGCTCAACACCGATGCAGGTTATGACCGACGGCTAGTTTATTATTCTCAATGTTTTATAGTTTATCTGGACAATCACAAACAAATATCGACCTAATCAAAGCAATAAGCTGCAACAGCTCGTTCCAATGTCAATGTCACACAAAGACCAGCTGAGCTGGAATTGAACAAAGAGCAGCACGCTTCATTCACACAGTTGGAGCTTCAAGCCTAGTTACCATGGTGGTGTACTTGAGAAGACCGTCGCATGCATGCACGTGAGACTATTCGACAGTCACTTCCAAACTTGAGTTGTGTGAATATGAGCTGAGGCACAACTTATTCGAGGCAATTCAACTACGAAGACACACCGGTGACTGTCAGGAGATATGTGACCTGGCTCACGATAGCAGCTAGACTGACAGCGAGAGGGTGATATTGGCCCGCCTTTCACACGAAGTGAGAGCTAGATTGTTGGATCGGTACGCGGCGAGCGCCTGCCTCCTCGGAACTGAATCATCGAAGTTCGCATCCGAAATAACGTACGGCGAGGACTCTACACTCGGGACCCGTGCAACGCGTGTGCAACGAAGCATCAGCAGCTGTGAACAGACTGGACTATTTTTTTAAGGTCATCGCGCTAATGATTATGAGTGTTCACTTGAGATTACAAACTGAGCACATTCTTTATAATCCGTGGCGCGAGTACACGAGTACCAAACAGGGATTTCCCCTGAAAATCGGTTTTTGAAGACTTCCTACGCAATCAAACGACGATTCGCGTTTCCTTTGTTTGATTTGTTGTTGTTTCCTTTGTTTGATTTTGTTGGGAAGAGAGAAGGCGGAATCGGGGGAATCAGTCTTTATCATATGAATAAACGTAGCCCAGTAACTGATAATCCCTTAATCGATAATTGCAAATAGTACCGGTACTCACCATTACCACTCCATCCATCCGGGTTTATGTCATCCTTTCGTTATTTTTTCCGTTATCTGTATATTCCGGTTTCTAGTTACCATAGCAATGAAAATGATAACGATGTTATTCCAGAGAGATGATGGGGATGATGACAACCACGACCACGACGATGATGATATAGGTAATCAATGTATATCAAGGCCCAAATCTGTGGGATTCTAACTATACCTTCAAAAGCCTACACGATGGCATATTATTATTTATCATGGATATAATCTTCGCCATTGGAGAAACATTGTTAAAAGTATATAACAGCCTATGCAGCAATTGGAGAACCTCTATACTGAACATGTCAGTTCATATTTTGTGTGGAATCGCAGAGAAAGGGGATGTTGTAGGAATGGTCATCCTAAGTCATCCAAAACTTATTGGTAACGCTTAATTAGCTGTAGCCGGTCAGTTGGCTAACCCAGTTATATACTGTAAGTGCTATCCACACCATATTCAAGTTGAATTTGAGAAATGAAGAAAAATCAGACAAACGGAATGGTCGAAGTAAAAAAAAAAAAAATGGGACGTAGAATAAGACAGTTAGGGCGTTTTACATTTTCACAAGATGTCACAGAACGCTGACAGGATCTAGACACGCATATAAGCAAAGGCAATGACGTCATTACCTCAGAACTCCCTTATTCCATCGGTATAAACCCAAAAATGGTCTAATGATGACTCTTTTTGGTGATGATTTGGCAACTACATCCTTTTCCCCAATAAGATCGTTGTTCCTATAGGCTATTATACAAATGGAAAAACTGGACACGAATGCGCAACTACTTCTAATTAATTTCGTGTCAAAAAGGGAAGATAATAATGACGTCATAATAGGAAAGTTTTATGTACAGGTCAATATGAGACTTGGAAGCTGATGACATCATCGCTGTCTTCCCAATTCGGCACTTGGTGGTTACGCCTAGTATCAAACTGTTTTGTAACACACACACACACACACACACACACACACACACACACACACACACACACACACACACACACACACACAAACAAAACAAAACATGCGAATGTGTTAAACTCCGCAACTTTTCAGTTTAAATCCGATTTTGAGGAAACCTCTGTCATTCTAATGGCAGGATCTTATTTTTCTTTTCATAAAAGTCAAATCAAATGTGGTAGACATGGTAGAGGTTATTTCCTTACAGGTTTAAAGTCCCCATCGTGTTCTAGTTGGATTTATGAATGGAGTAAAATCAAATGTACTTGCAAAAATTTGTGCGGGTTTAATTAAGATCGGAACTGACAAGTTATGAAATTTCACAGTTTCATTTGTTTTCACGAAATATATAGTAATATCAGTAGCGCCCACACGTGCAAACGAGATAAACGAGATAATAATGTCATAATGATATACTTCATAGGTCTCTTATTGATCTATGTACTCATATGTTTCCGATATCCGTTTTGAAGCGAAATCTAAAAAAGCTTAAAAAAAAAAAAAAAAAACTCGTGCCTTCCCATCATTTTATCTGTGTATTATATTATGTGTGCGCGCGTATATGTTGCAATAACGTAGCAGCAATGACTTCTGTTGGGGAAATGAATGTACACTGTACTTGCTAAACTGTCGGCTTATATTTTTCTTTTTCTTTTTGCCCAAAGTATGCGATCTGTGAGAATTATTATCATAACCACGGTCAACCACCATCCTTTATTTTAAGCTGTGATAACATTCGAAACTCAAATCCCACAACGCTCTCAATCTATATCCAATGATGATGAAACTTCCACAGCATTGTCCGCCAGGATTTGACTTCATTTGCTGGAAGTTACTGTTATTGGCCTGGAAATCTAAAATGATTGTACTTTTCCACACGCCATAAGCGCGCATCTATATTAATTATGAGCTAAAATTATAATGACAGACTGCACAGACATAAAGTTGTCTGGGGAAAACCCCGAACAACATTCAACATGGCGTTGACATTAAAAGTCGGACACAATTACGTACCTTTACGTCACAAACCGACGTGCAGATTATAATGCTTTTTTTTTTTCTTGTATCAGCTAGTTTCGAAAGTTGTTGCTGTTGCTTTTTGTTTTTGTTTTTTTTTTTGCACAGTTACGCCCAAATGCTAAGCTGTTTGAAAACGTGTGTGTCTGTATGTGTGAAGAATTAAGTGTATAAATGTCGCGGAAGCGATGATAAGATTATTGCATGATTTTTTTTTTCAAGGCAAAGTTTTTCCGATCTTCAAGTGGAAAATCCTTTCTTTCCTCATAATGATTCATTCATGAGGCATGGATGCACTATATTGATTTACAACTTGCTTATAGCACTTCAAAACCATTATTTCCTTTCCTGCTAAGCATATTTCTATATAAGGTAGGCCCGTATGAACTTCTCGTACATTAATTTACATTTCCGTTTCTGAATATGTTCTGTGAGTATTTCCATGTTTTTAATGGAGAGTATGTAGGGTTGAATAAACTTGAATATCATATTTGGCTGTAAATATGGCTGGCTTCTTTCAAAGCTTATCGCCATCATATTATAGCCACTGAACATGTGACGGAATGATGCAAGTGAAAATCAGTGTACTAGTATTATTATCAAGTACTCTATGTTCACATTTTATTTAAATCATTAGAATTGAATCCGATGAGCAGAGTGATAGATTTTTAAAAAAAATCAAAATCGGACATGAAAGAAAGAGTTGCGAAAAAAAAAATGAAAATGATCTCTTTTTTCCACCGATTTAATAAGTTATTAGTTACTACTGGTTGCACTGCATCACAGGACCTTGGTGGGCTGAGGTGATTATGCTGTCATTAGTTCATGAAAGTCTCCCATTGGATTTTGCAGGAACAAAATCGTCATATTTATCTATATCTATATCTATATCTATATCTATATCTATATCTATATATATCTACATGTATATCTATCTATCTATATATATATATATATATATATATATATATATATATATATATATATATATATATATATAAGAAAATTGGTCTGCTCGGCATCTTGATGATAATAAGTAAACGAATCAGTAGAAGAAGAACGCCGTAAAAATAATAAATCCTAGATCTTGAAGATCTTAAAAACGGAGCATAGCTCTCAAATACTGAAAGGCAAGGTCACACTCTTCATCAGTGCCCATGGTGTGACAAAAGATGTTAATCAAACCCGTTTCTGAAACAGACATGAAAACACGTCTGATCATGGGCAGACGGATTTTGAAACTCACCTTTCAAAGAAGTCACCGCGCTAAACAGAATGGAGGTAGCGCACAGTGTCCATAGTGACGCATCCAATGACGCGTAGTCATGACTGCAAGATGACATGGCAAATCTCCGGCTCCAAAACAGTGAATCTGAAAAGGGCCTCATCGCCAACAGTCGGAAGAGTAGCAGAAAAAGTACACAGTACAGAAACGTAATAAGAAAATTGGTCTGCTCGGCATCTTGATGATAATAAGTAAACGAATCAGTAGAAGAAGAACGCCGTAAAAATAATAAATCCTAGATTTTAAGATCTTCAAGATCTAGGATTTATTATTTTTACGGCGTTCTTCTTCTACTGATTCGTTTACTTATATATATATATATATATATGTGTGTGTGTGTGTGTGTGTGTGTGTGAAATTGAACGAAATTCGAATAAAGAATGAAAAAAGTGTGTGTTATTGTTTGTTAGCGATTAATCCTACCTATCCTAGGTTACTGTTACCACTAATATGCATTTAAAAAAAAATAATTGTGTAAGGATGCATTTTCTTCCATGTCGATATCATGTAAAAAAAAAAAAAAGGAAAACTGATAATAATCTTGAAGATTTGTGTGAGGTCGTGATATCATTTCTTCGTTTAATTCGCTTGCAATAATTATTTATGTCATTTAGAATAATGACTATAAGTAGAACTTTAGAATTCCATGACTTTGACGTTTTATAATTTATCGTCAGAGGGCGCTATAAAGAATTGGCGACCAGTTGGCGACCAGAGCCGCAACCGACTCTGTTGTCGATGACAATGACCTGTAGGTCGCCGGTAAAACAAGTGAGTGAATATAAAAAAAAAAAAAATGTCGTGATTACCATTCATTAAATAGCTGTATACTTTAACAACTAAAATATAAACATTGTCTATATAAGGATAAGACCCTAGACTTTCAATTTAAGCAGCCCCGATTCGAATTCTGCTTCCTGCTTGTGTTGATAATAACTGATGTCTTTACCTGTCTTTATGTCTTAAATAAATACTAGCAGTCATAATCATTATTAATTATACCATATTAAAGATTGTTATTGAATTAATGATTGAAATTATTTTCATCAAAATGAACAAAAATCACACAAAAAATAAATGATTTAATGGCACGTGAAAAGGAGAAGAAAGAAGGCTCTACAAATCTAATGATAAATAATATTCTCCTCTATACGAAAACTATTGTGACACTTATACAATTGACAATAATCGGCATAAAACCAAAATAAAGGTATAAACACGTATGTGACAGGAAAAGCCCCAAAACACAGCACAGAACAAAAGCAACATAACGTCGTATTATGTGGAAACATGTATCTGTCGTTAGTGTAGGGGTTATAAGGCCACTGAATACATTATAAGGAAATTGAGACGCGTGGCGTGTGGGGGTCAATCTAATAGGAAAGAGGAAGAAGAAAGCAAAAGAAAAATATGAAGACATGATGATTGTGATGGCGTCATTACATCGATATATACATATATATATATATATATATGTATATATATATATACATATATATATATATATATATATATATATATATATATATATATATATATATATGTATATATACATATGTACATATATATATATGTATATATATATATATATATATATATATATATATATGTATATATACATATGTACATATATATATATGTGTATATATATATATATATATATATATATATGTGTATACATATATATATATATATATATATATATATATATATATATATATATATATATATATATATATACATGTATACATATATATATATATATATATATATACTTCTTTTTTTCTTGACCAGTCCTTATGAACATTTAAATGAGCGAGTTGATTCATGTCCTCTCAATTTGTCAGACCTGTATAAATGTTATATGTGGAATTCGGTAAAAAAAAAAATGTTGTTTTTTAGCTAATACAGGTAAGAACATATTCCCATAACAAAATGTATCAGAGACAATATGTAATCTTTGTTATTTTTGGTAGTTTTAAGGCAAGTTTTCTCTTAATGCAGCTGAAATGATATATGAGATTTTTGTAATTTCTATAAATGAAAATGAACAAGAAATTGTGAGAGCATAACGTCATCTACTTGCTGATTTGAATATACTACACCACTGGTCAAGAAGTGTTTTCCGAAAATGTTGAAATTTCAGAATGTCATAACTTCTTTATTACTTATCCGATTTTGATCATTTTTTTTTTGCACTATGATAAAATTAATTCAGAGGGCTTCCATGGCGATGGAAATAATCGTATATCTCTCGACTTGAAAACGGCAAGAACATGCTTGTCGATACTTTGTCTTTTTTAGTGCCACATACTGATTATAATACCCAAGAAAAAATTCGTGGTGTACTGTTAAGCCCTCTTCCATCCAACATTTTCTGCAGGGATTTTTGAAAATCTTTCTTATGAATTTGATAAAATTTTTGAGTGGATTTCTTTATAATACAAGTTGCGTCCCTGCAGGGACGTTTTCCTTTTGCCAAAGTAGGGCAGAGTGGCCACTGTCAGGTCTTTTTTTTTTTTGACGCTTTTTATAACCTTTATTCAGACAAATCAAATGAAATTGTTACATTGTAATGACACAAAATATAACTATAATACAATGTTTAACGGAAAACAAAAGGTTGTGTGCAAAGTAGTATAGATAAAACATACATAAATTGTACACATTGACATGATTCATGAATGTACAATAAACACCTCATACAGAAATGGAATATACATAATTTTACGACACTGAGCCTTCCTACTCAAGGAAAGGAGTCATCAGTCTGAATAAAGATTTTATCTAAAACAAATACAAAAAACGTGAGAGGTGATGGACTTTCAAAATCTTTCAGATGTATCCTATTCACCAGTTATGAACATCATAATGACTAATATCTCGCAGGGTGAATATGCAAGTGGAGATTCATAACCAAAAAATATTTGATTAAGTATTTAATGATATGAGGATCGGAGAAAATAAGCAAGTGGAGCGGGCAAAGCTGAAAACACAGGAGATTCGAATCATTCTAGATAGATTCGCTGAGGTAAATACAAAAGATATATCTTAACAAGATGCAATAATTAAACCCGGTATTGTATGAAGTATAGTTTTCCCATTTCGCGTAGTATAATGTCAATTTATCCTCCAGGGCCCCGTTGCTAGAAACTTTGCGTTTAAACGCAACTTGCAACTGATTGTCACTGGCCAATCAAAATCATTGTTGCATGCATGTCTTCTTAATAGGGCAGACCCTGAGCCAATCAGAATGGTTGTTTCAAAATTAGCAATTATTTGCTAATTGCTAATTGCTAATTGCTAATTGCTGATTGCAACTTTCTTGCAACGGGGCCCTGCAGGTCTGGAATGCTAAGAAAAATGTAAGCGCCCTCTATAGTTTGACCGTGACCTAACTGGTTCATGCGCTTTTCGCTGCTCTTGCCTCCGGCTGGTTTTGCATGTTCCCCCCATGGTAAGAAGTGCATTGGTATGTGGTTAGCGAATGGTCTCGTATGGTATTCGGCGTGAAACCGGCGGATATCGAAGTGCCGGAGAGAGGGGTAAGAAAAGAGCTTGTTTCTTATTTGACGTGTATTTTAAGTGTATGTAATAAACATTAAATGAGTTTTCAGGTTCTCAAGAAGATGTAAATCCTAATTTTGATTGCATAGGAAGCTTAGAAGTATGGTAAAAGGTAGTGGTATCATGGTACTAAAAAAGGTAGTCCGGCTGCGGACTGTCGACTACACTACACTACAGTCAGACTGCAGTATGCAGGCGCAGGCCCATTTCAATGAAATATGAAGTGAATGAAGTGAAGTGAATGCATTCACTAACGTTAGAGTAAAACCCCCAGTTTTCAGCCGACCTCCAGAATCGAGACACTTATCACATATCGCAAGCCAGCAAATTCTACTGTCACAACACATGCATGTTACATCATTTCACATATTAGATGCATAGGGTAAGGGCACCAGTATTCGGTCAGGCACCGGTATTCGGTCACTTATCACTAGTCACCAGCCAGTAAGTTCAACTGTCACAACACACGCAAATCACACTAATTCACATACTTGCACACTTATTCACAACAGGAAACTCCCTTAGGCCCCTCCAAAAATCCATCCAAAATCCCAAATTTTACCGTCAAAAGTGCAGAATCGGCGCTACTTTCCAAAAGCGCGCGCGGATAAGGCCCAGTTTTAAGAGTACGGGTCGCCGAAAAAGCGTTAAAAATCGAGAAATACGCCGTTCTCTCGCGGGATTTTTCGCTTATCGCAAGCTTGGAGTGTAATGGTATCCTCAAAAATGCAAAAGAAAAACAAAATGTCCGTACGTGCCGATACAGTGTCCCAATGTACAAGGGTTGAATGCAAGTGCCGAGGCCCCAGTATTCGGTCACCAACGGTCGCCGCAACTTCCCCGATGCAATTTTGCGCCAACAAGGTAGCGCGTGCGCTATCTAAAATCCCGAATTTTGCTGTCAAAAATGCAGAATCAGCGCAATTTGTCCAAAGCACGTGCAAATTGGGTCCTGTGTTAAGAATCAAGGTTGCCAAAAAAGTGCTAAAAATTTCAGTTGACTGTCCGTCCTCAGGAGGGACAGTCAACTGTCCGAAACGTTGAGTCTCTTACTCTCCTATACTTCCTTGGTTCTATACTTCCTTGGTTCACAGTCCTTTTCAGGACTACACTCACTCCAGAAAGAATACTCTTACTCAATTCTCACCTCTCAACCAACTTTTCTTTCTATCCTTCTCCTGTCACTCCAACAGTCCTTCTCAGGACTATACATACATGGTGAACCGCAAACCAAGTGTATCTAATACCACGCCATGCAAACACCTTCTCTCAAAAATCATCGAAGCTAAAATATGATTATAATAAATATTCTATGGCCTGAAATGTCACTTTGTGTAACCCTTGAATTTCAAGATCATACCTGTGCCTAGCCCCCTATTAGAAATCCATGTTTATACCAAGTCAGTCAAGTCTACACTTTAGCTTTCAATGCTTTTGTTAAATTACATATTCACATAATGAAAAAAAGAAGAGTAAAAAAGATATGACACTTGTATGACACGACATGAACCCCTTTTGATACAAAAAAAAAAAAAAAAATGTAACATGTTCTTTATTTCTTCCCCTCACAGAAAGCAATCAACCATGGCAACCCTCAAACTTTGTAAGTAAAGCTTCATGATGAGCCTTTTGTAGCCTTTTGTGTGATGGTTACTAGATTTCCATGATCAATTTCTTTGGAGTCTAACATGGTAGCTGAACTGTTTTCTGTAGCATTAATTCTAATCTACTGAAGTATGAGCACATTTGTACCTATTTTTGTAGTGCTATACAAGGTTACTGATCATTATGCAAGCCTTCATGAGAGGTACAGGAACAATTGTTTTAATTGTTCTTACAAACTTAAACTTGTCTCATGGTGTTTTACATTATTGTGACATAATATTTATATCTGATGATAACTTGCATCCAATGACTGAAGTAGATCAGAATGGGATTGTAGTAGTCATTTGTCTGCTATTTCGTTACCACAGTCATGTGAAGCAAATTAGGCTTCACTGTGCATCTACAATGTAGTATATTGGATAACTCCGAGACACATGCTGGATGGTATCGCTTTATAGATATTGTCACTCCTTGTTCTGTCTACCATTATATATTGGATTCAGTGACATCATGAATGTGGCACTTTTTTTCTTTTCCCTGGGGCACGATTTCTTCAAGTAAGAAAAAAGTTTAGGAACATGACGTATTTAACATGTAGGATATATTTTAAGTGTAGACTGTCTTTTGTTTGTTGTGTTTAAAAGTTAAGTTTGTATTGATTTGCTGAAGTAGAAAACTTTGCGCATCTATGTTCAGCTATGTGACTGATTCCCAACTTCCTTACATGTGAACTCCACAGTGGCAAACCGACTGAAGTCGGTCAAGAATATCCAGAAGATCACAAAGTCCATGAAAATGATTGCGGCAGCTAGGTATACCAAAGCAGAGAGAGAGCTGAAACCTGCAAGGGCGTATGGAATGGGAGCAACTGGTAAGTTTGTAACGTCAATCCTTTACCACTTCAGCACAAAATCTGTGATCGAGAAAATTTAATGCTGTAAAAGTGGATATTTTCGCGCGACTAATTTTTTGCGTTTGGACAGGTAAGAAGAGTTTACTGTGTTTTTAATTTTGCGGAATCAAGACGTCAACTATAATTGGAACATATGGCACGCAAAAATATTTGCGTGCTTTTATTCTCGCGCTAGCTTCTGGTTGCGCAAAATGCGCGAAAATTTCAACACCGCGAAAATCTCCACTTTTACAGTATCTCAAGAATCCTATCTTTATGGGACACTGAAAAGACCTCAACGTTAGTTGAGGGAAATTTACAAGGTGGTTTACATGTTGGAATGAGGCTTCCAATGCAGGGGGAGAGTCCTGTCCATTTGCTTGATGGAAAAACTAAGGGAGTGATTTTAAAATGACTGGTGTACAGTTGCTTGTACACCACATTTTTTAGCAAAAGTGTTACAATAGACGCTAGACGTCGGCACCTTCACCATGATTTGTGCTTTTGAACCATGGCTGTACCTCTAAACCTGCAGACATGTACCAATTTCAACCTAAATGTAAAGTGATCTGTAGCTTTCAGCACCTATTTGGTAACCAAGTACACAAACTGGCAATATTCTATCCACAAGCCTAACTTTGGCGTGTGTTTGAGTGTGTGTGTATGTGTGTGTGTGTGTGTGTATTTGCAGCAAAGTGCAGTTCATACAGACCGTCCCCATAAAATCACAAAATGAGGGATGGAAAGTTGGACACTGAAATTTTCTACCCTTTGCCTCCCTGGTGTACACAGCTCTCTACGAGAAGGCAGAGATCGAGCCGGAGGTTGAAAAGGAGAACCACCTGCTGCTCGCTCTCTCAAGTGACAGGGGCCTCTGTGGAGGTATCCACTCTAACGTCACGAAAGCAGTCAAAGCCTACATCGCAGAGAAGGGTGACAATGTCAATGTCAAGATCGTAACAGTAGGGGACAAAGTTCGAATGCAGTTGCAGAGGTAGGTTTGTTTTCACACGAAGCGAGAAAAACTATCACATGCTCTATAAAGTGACACTGAAAAAGATGTACTGGTGATGAGGGATAGTATGAAAGAATTGGAACATCAAGAGTGATTTCTATTGAAGTTCATGCAATTCTTCTGTCAAGATGTTATCATTGCAACTGATTGACAGTTGACATTGATTTCTATTTGTGTGTGTGTTTGTGTTTGTATGCACGCAGATTTACAGGAATATCTTGAAGGCAGTTTTGTGAAAGTAACAGTCATGTTAACTTATTTTTAGGATTGCACATAGGTCAGTCATTCATGTCGCTGACATGTTATATCTTTATGAAAATGTTCATGTTTATTCCCTTTTCTCGATTTGGTGGAAGATTGAGACATTTCGCATATAAAGCAGGATGAAATACTTCTTTGAAGTCATAAAGTATGTAACCTTTATATTCTTTGTGACCTCCAAATAACCTAGACAGTTAACCCGTTGATGAGTCCCGATTATACTCGGGCAGGTGTCTATGGAAAATGTGTGTTGTAGCGAAATCAGTCCGTCCTCAACGGGTCAAGATGTATCGCTCAGAAAGTTGTCTACCACATTAAATGTTACGGCATGATCACTAGATGAGATGCTTCCAGCCACATTGAGCAGGCTTTTTTTTTTTTGTCGCAAAAAACTAATTATGGCCTTGTTCAAATGATGACTGCCACCTTTGACAAAACCTGTCTTCAAATGCCAACGAGAAATATTTTACTCATTGTTTCTTTCAGGACTCACGCAGACAGCATAGTGTTGGCAGTGAATGAGTACGGAAGGAAACCGCCCACGTTCACAGAGGCATCGCATGTTGCCAGCAACATCCTAGATCTTGGCTATGACTTTGACACTGCAGAGATTGTCTTCAACACCTTCAGGTCTGTGGTCTCCCTCCTTAGTGCCCCAATGCAAAACTGTCCAACTATGTGCCAAGCAAAAAAAAAAAAAACCCCACAGCAACATTAAAAACAAAACAAACCACACTCACAACCCCCCTAACAAATAAACAAACTAAGGCATGCCCTTTGCAACCCCTCCCTCTTAAAAAAATGCCAACAACCCTAAAGAAATCATTCAAAATTTGAGAAACAAAATTGACTGTATGTCTTTGAGTATAAGTCATTAAGGCAATGGAAGAAAAGAAGAAACTGAGAAAGGGCCAGAATGTTGACTATGTGTATAGTTGGATTTCTGGTCAAGAGATTTCTATTGTAGTATATGTCCTGAATATTTCACATTTTTCTCTTGTAAGTTTCTTTCCCATCTCAAAAGTGTAAATTGCATAATCATTCTTTCTTGAAGGAGCAGCTGCTGAAAGAGATTCAACATAATGTTTTGATTGTATGTAAAACATTGTATTAGGTAATGGCATAGTGGATACATTTGTTGGTAGTGGATTATGAAACCTGTCCAATCTGTGGAAGTAACCTCAACTATGTACGTTGAATTTCTCAATGATGTCAAGACACGTCAATCTCAAGATAAACAATGCCATAGCTCATTTGTTCATGTGAGTGGTGTTCTGACAAGCACGAGAGGCTAGGTGTGTAGAAATCTCAGTGGTCAAGGACCGATTGGTTGGAATGAAAGGACACATTGTTTGACAGTCACAGAAATATTGATTTGTTCTGTGTATGTGTTGAAGCTTTGAAGTTTCTGTCACTTGATGTTCTTATATGAACAGGTCGGTAGTATCCTACAGGACCACATTGCAGCCAGTGATTCCCTTTGAGACGTTGAATGCATCAGGTGAGTTCTTGGACATTGATCATCATTGGAGGGTACACTGGTGACTCTTGAAGAGAAATGGGTTCTGTTTAACTTTAAATACAGCCAACCTTGCCTTTGTCGAATCTATTTAGACTGAAGAAATAGCTTCGACTTCAAGAGAAAATTCAACTTATGAGGGATTAAAATCAATAGATTATAAAGAGAAGACGACTTGGAAAAAAACCTTCGACTTAGGCGATTATTTGACTTATGTGAGGTGGACTTAAGCAAGGTTGACTGTATGAAACACCACCCATCGCACTGGTATTCATTTCATGATGTGACTTTGGATGTGGGTGCGTTGAGATAGGTAGTTATTTTTTTTCTTCCCCCTTCAGACATTAACATACAGCTAATTGCTCTAATGGAAAAGGCGGAGGTAATTTGCAATCTACGGTCAGAATTCTTCATATCGCATATGGCTATAACAGAACCAATGTTGGCGGCGCACTAATTTAATCGGCGTATTTTGGAGCGATTTGCAGTCAACCCCACTTCCGGTTGCAGCTATCGCTGCGTGCAGCGGCGCTGCTAGCGTCCCACACACTTATTCATCGTGTACAATTTTGCCATAGGCTTCTTGTGTGGAGAACTTACACAAATCTGTATATGTGGGACTGTAATAGAGATAGTCGCGTGCGATGAAAGGATCGTACACATGGGTCAATTTTTATGCCTCCGCCAATGAAGTGGCCGGAGGCATTATGTTTTCGGGTCGTCCGTGGTGGTTTTACATCAAACTTGGTATGAGGGTATATCCTTGGGGGATAATACTTTGTTTGGATTTTAGGGTCAGGGGGTCGAAGGTCAAAGGTCACAGGTTATTTTTTAAAATGTGATTTTCAGGGTATTGGTACACTTGAAAGGTGCATGGTCCCGGTGTTTTAGTCAAATGCGTACGCGGGTGCACGGCGCAAGTTTCCTATAGAGACCTACGCTATCGACTTCTCTTTGGCGCTTACGCTTTGGCCCACTTTCCCGAGTCCGAAGAAGTCCGATTCAGTGTAGTCAGTGGTCCGATCACAGTTCGGCTCATGAATCGGCTGAGGGGGATGACAGCTTTAGCAAACTTCTTTTGTCATGTTACAATAACAAGCACATATGCACGCACCCGGCATTACTACAGACTGCGCGATGCGCAAAGAAGACAACAAAGGCAACGTTACTTAGCAACACCTACGCACTTTACTCTTGATGACAGCTCAACTTCGGTAATCTTCGTATCAATGCTGACGGTGATCGGCAGTATCATCAACAGTGCCATCTACACTACCGGGACTATGCCCCTTTAACATAAATGCACAGGAAGGATAGTACACTGTTAGCACAATTCCCGCCATGGTGTCAATCTTATGGTAGTGCTCTGATCCAGCACCTTACAATGCAGCACATCTATATGAAGGTCTTGGTTTCACTTTATTCAGACTTCGGGAATTTGTGATGATGCATGCAAAGGAAACAAGCCAAATAGCTCTATCACACACACACACACACACACACACACACACACACACACACACACACACACACACACAAATCCAACTCAATAAATTGTTGATGGTTTTGCAAGCTCTGTTTGATAGCCAACTGTATGTTTTCCATCTGAAGAGGGCTGCATACCTCTACAGAGTTCATAATAACAAGCATTGAGTCATTGAACTGTACATGTCTTTCAAGTATTGTTCAATGGTGTGATCTTTCTCCATTGGCTGGTTCAATCAAGTAGCATACTGTACACATGAATGTATGCCATTTATACATGCATAAAATTTGCTATATATGAATGACTGCAGATCTGACACTGTAACAGAATGCCTGATCACATTTATATATTCATATATAATATATATATTCACAGACATTGTATATAGTCATATATTCATATATTCATATATTCATATAGTCCTATATGTAGTATGGACCTGTTGATCATTTGTGATTATTTGTAATTATTTGTAATTATACAGTTACAGACGAGCCTGATTTCCCATAGACCATGTACAAAGTACAGCCGGGCCAAAGGCGGGGCCTAAGGCCGGACCCAAGGCCACGGGCCTTAGCCCGGAACCAGGGGCCCATAGCCCAAGTGGGCCCAGGCCCAGGGGCCCATAGCCCAAGTGGGCCCAGGCCCAGTGGCCCAGGGGCCCAAGGCCGGGCCGAGGCCAGGAGCCTAAGTGCTGGCCCAAGGCAGGGGGCCCAGCCAGGGGCCACCAGACTGAGACCACTAAGAGTACCAGTCATGACTTGCTGTGATAATGATGTGACAGGCCTGTGCATACCCATATTATGTAAATACACTGTACAGGGCTGTGCATATTATGTAAATACACTGTACACTAACTATACACAGTCATGACTTGCTGTGATAATGATGTGACAGGCCTGTGCATACACATATTATGTAAATACACTGTACACTAACCATACACAGCCCAGTCGCTGTATAAATTGCGACAGGGCTGTACCTGAGCAGCCCACAACACAGAGCAAACACAAAGCAAATTTTACGATTGCATTTAGTTTTGATACTTGACATTTTTTGTCACCTCAAACGCATCAAAGACAATCTTTATTAATGAGACCTCATACCGTACCTGTTTTCCTGGGGTTATTTGTGGGAATTCTGCGATCTGGGTACTATTCGCAAATCTAACAACTTGTGAAAATATCAACTCCTGATCATGTAACGTGCATGTGTACATTTTTGTGTTCACTGCTGTATTCCATGAACATGAATTCAACAACTACTGTTATATCCTGTAATATGAGCTGCCAGGACAAAACTCACATACGCTCTGATTCTGTATAGCAATCACTTTCAAAGCAATGTATTGATACATTTCTGCCAGCTAAAAATTCTTAAATGTTGTTCACCCATGCGAACGGGTACAGAAACTGAAGCCTAGGTGGTGGGTTAAGCAGAATTGCTGCTGTCCTTACAGTCCCACTCATATGTTTTCATGTTAGTCTAATGCTAGTTTGTGGCAATAAGAGAGTGTGCCAAGCAGTTTGCCAAGCAGGGATTCAGCTGGATGTCGAAAGTGATTAGCCATTCTGATACTTGAATTTAACAATACCATTGAACAATTCCATACCACCTAAAACCCCAACCCTATCAAATTCCTTAGAATTTCTGCTATCAAAACAATGATAGGATAATCTGCAGACAAGGTAGATTTTTTCTGTCACAAATCTGCTGTTACTGTGTTATTATCTCCGCCAAGGGGGAAGGTTATGTTTTCGTTACCGTTGGTTTGTTTGTTTGTTTGTTTGTTAGTTAGTTTGTCTGTGTGCAAAATAACTCAAAAAGTAAGTAACGAATTTGGATGAAACTTGCAGGAAAGGTTTAGATTGATACAAGTAACAGATGATCAAATTTTGGTAGTGATCTGAGAATTTTAGAGGAATTCATGAAGGATTTTTGATATTTTGGCAGGTAGGGTCAACGAACTTGGGAGTTCAGGCTGCACGTATTTGAGGTTTGCATGCGCGCACTAAAGTGCATGCTCTAGTTTCTGCTGGGGCGAGGCGCGCCGTGCAGCTGAGGGTTTATGACGTAACAAAGGCCTCTATATTGGGAAACTGGGCGACTTTCAGCACACAATGCTGTAAGTATGTATGGGTGGAAATCACTTCTATGGAAGAACAAGATCAGTGGTGGAAATGAGCTGCATGCTTGGCGGAGATCTGCGCTCTCAGAGTGCTTCTGTAGTTTTGAATGTCTTCCTCTGTGAAAAATGTGAAATCAATGAAAGGAAAAAATATGGTACCTGGTAAATATTAATAGCTGTGCACATTATTCACACATGTACTATACAATGTATGACAGTAGCATATATTCACTCACAAAAAAACACTGATACATGTAAAGGAGTTAAAGAATCAGCAGACATAGTTTTACAAGATGTATTGCAGAGTTCAATTAGTATTAGTATTAGTAGTAGTATTAGTAATAGTAGTAGTAGTAGTAGTAGTAGTAGTAGTAGTAGTAATAGTAATAGTAGTAGAAGTAGCAATGATAATGATAATATTGGCTACTTGTATAGCGCACAGGTCCGCTTTTTAGTGCTCATGGCGCTTCATAAATGAAAAGATAGATATAACACATGTTCAAACATGACAACAGAAAAGAAAGTGGCAAACAACAACAAACACATACCAGATAAAGAATACAATTGTTTCGAATATTATAGACTGCAATTATAGTCCTCGGTGTGAGAGGAATAGGTAACGTTTTGAAGTTTGGATTTGAATGTTTCTGTAGATGACAATTATAGCTGTACACACAGAGAAAATGTTCCAGTTAAAGAGGAACGTAGTCATACAAAGTGTATGTATTTCACATTTTTCAGTATTTTCAATCTTTCATATCCATATGCAATGGGCATAATGGACTCATTTGCATATCATTTGCATAGTATGCTATCATGGGGTGTGAAAGTATGCTGAGTGTTGACATATAGGTCATCCACTCATTGTATCCCCCGAACAGAGTTCGGAGGATACTATGGATTTGGCCTCGTTGCGCCGCGTCCGCCGCAGAGATTTTCTTGTGAGCGCTCTACTGGCTGCAGTTCTCCTTAGATCATCTTCAAATTTGGCATGAAGGTGTGTTATGGTAAAACGAAGATGCCTATTGTTTTTAGTGATGGTGCCCTCGCTTGTTCCGTCTTTATACATGAAAAAGTACATTTAACAGGGTCTGTTTGTGTGTGCAACGCTGGCCTTGCTTCGTGACCAATTTTTTTTATGCCTCTGCCAACGAAGTGGCCGGAGGCATTATGTTTTTGGGTCGTCCGTCCGTCCGTACGTACATCCGTCCCATTTTGTTTTTGTCGATATCTCAAGAACCGTGTGGTGGTTTTACATCAAACTTGGTATGAGGGTATATCCTGGGGGGATGATACTTTGTTTGGATTTTAGGTTCACGGGGTCGAAGGTCAAAGGTCACAGGTTATTTTGTGAGAAAAAGGTTGAAAATTCATGTTTTTCTCCATATCTCGCAAATGGTTCAAGGTATCTTCATGGAACTTAGTATATATGCTTGTTCCAATGGGCAGTGATTATCTAGAGAAGTTGGGGGTCATGGTTCAAAGGTCAGGGGGTCAAAGGTCAAGGTCAACTCCTCAAAATATCACTACTTTCCTTATATTTATGCAATGCCTGAAGGTTTTTTTTTTTTTAACTTGATGTATGCATGTATTACCCGATATATATATTCTGTGGGAAGTTTCTTGCCAAAAGGTCAAAAGTCAAAAGGTCAAAGGTCAAGTGAAAGTGTTGAATTGCACTTTTTCCTCCATATCTCAAAAGTAACTCAAGGTATCATCATGAAACTTACATATTTATGCATGTTCAACCTAACAGTGATTCTCTTTGGAACTGTGAGGTCAAAGGTCAAAGGCCAGGTTTAGATAATGCTATTTTCCCATTTGATACTGAAATTATACTTTTTCTCAATACCTTGAAAATTACTCAATGTATAAACTTATAAAAGGGTCAAAAGTCAAGTAAAACTCATCAGTTCCCCAAATACCTGCACTCTGACATTTTTAATCATTCATCCAATTGAACCTAGTTCTAGGAAAGTGAACATTCAGCACATTTGTGGCAAACCTGTCATTTTAATATTTTGCCAATTGTGTGAAACTGTCATCACACATTGTCAAGACATTGTACTATAGACCTATTAGGAGAACCATGCATTATGGCGGAGGCATATCAGTCGCCGTAGCGATAATAGTCTAGTCAACTATTTGATCTAAGTCAAAATAGTAAAATATGAAGTGAAAACATTCAGATTAGGGGTTTCAACATCTCTGAATTCTGTGAAGGGGTATAGTTTCAGTAATGTCGGCCTCATAAATGATCTGAAGAATAGATGAACATGGCACATTCAGTGCAGCAGTTGTAACTGTGTACTCAGCACTAGCAGCAGTGCAATGGGCCTCTAGTTCGCCGGGGGCAGCGGGGCAGGTGTAGGGAGCAATAGTTCTTGAATCTTTCGCGATCATCCATGATTAATAGCTTTTAGAAAGACACTCGCTGAAAAGGTAAAATTTGCGTGACCGATGTTGAGCAGACGCTACCGATGCAAGTGAAACTGTGCGTTGGCGTGCAGTGCATTGCGGTGCAGTGCATTGCGGTGCAGTGCATTGTGGTGCAGTGCATTGCGTACGTAACGCGTTGGCGATAACCAGAAGTTAAGCTGACTGCATAAAAGCCAGGATGTTGATTGCGCAATGCATTCTGGGACGATATTTTGCTATATGTGATATGGAGAATTGGCCATAACACTGTACAAAACAGTATTAGTTGAACATAGAGCAATGTCCAAGACACATACTGTCCACTCAGGATGTCATTACTCTCCATCTTGCCTCCATTGATTAAGGAAAAATTATCAGTGTTTTGCTTGTGCTTGAGGAAATAACAGTGTGATAATTGTTATTTTGAAGAGGTTGTGTGTGGCAGCATGTTAGTTAATGTCAGCGAGTAATGTTTTGCTGGTTTCATTGAGCAAAAATAGATCTTGCCTGAGAGCAAGTCATCCGCTCTCACTTGAAGTCCAAGGCATCACAAATATAGTGCGCCATGATACACTACGCATTTTTGTGGGTCAGGAATGTATCTTAAAGGTAGGGAATCCCATTTGCATGCCTTAAATGAAGAGTTGTATAAATACAGTGGTATGTTGAAGAGAGTATCATTTTAGAAACTCCCATAAAGTATTGAAAGTGGAAGGTAACATTTAGTACATTTTTTTGACCGTTAGATTTTGAATTGAATTTTTTTCGGGGCTCATCGTAAATTCCAGTACATTACTAGGTTACCTTTGCAGACCCATGCACTGCATGTGTGTCCATCGTATATATTTTGTGAAGAAAGTTCATCAAAACTTACAAACATTTCTATATACATTCTTGCCACACACTCTATATGTTATTACATCAGCTCTTATACTTTTAGATTTGTGTTTATAGATAAAAAAATACAGAAAACTGCATCAAAAAGGCTTAAGTGTGGCTGACACACAGAACTACTGAGTAGTTGAGTTTTGTGCATTATTCAAATTGTAGATAACTGTTGACTTCCAAATTTCTCAGCAGTGGCCTAAACAAGTCCCCTGAGGTTCATATTTAATGTTTTGCTGCATTTTGGGAGGTCTGTAAGAGGTATCCCCTACCTTTAAAAGACCCTGTATCGTGGGGGTTCATGGAGTGGGAGGGCTGGCCTGGTTCGGGTATATTTGAGAATCCCTGTAAAGAATTGTGTACATCTTTATCACTGATCTCTGAGAGTAATTACACTCGCTGAACCATTACCAATGAGAGTACGCATTGATGCATGTAATTGGTGACTGGTGCTATCCATAGTTTTCATTGTAGCCTGTTGGGCAGGAAATGAAATGGACCCCCCCCCCCCCCCCATGAATCCCAATGCTACTGGGTCTCTAATCTAACTGTATATGCCATATATTTCGCGAGTCTAAATTTTCGCGGATCAGGAATTCCCGACAATTACGCAAGTGTTTAAATTCGCGATTGTGGAGTCCTGTACTAAATGGAGAAGTATATACGCATATGTCACATTCATATTGGGATCAGAGTGAATATTTTTGCGTGGCTTTTGCAAATAGTACCAGACTCGTGAAATTCGCGAAAATAAAAACCTGGCAAGATGTTGGGCTTAATTATACACCATGCATATTTCCCATTAAAGCTTAGATTTGATCATGAATGCACCCCCTCCTCTCACATGCATCCTTTCGCAACAGAGAATCTGAGTGTATACGACGACATCGACTCGGACATCCTGCGCAACTACAGCGAGTTCCAGCTGGCCAGCATCATCTACAGCTGCATGATGGAGGGTGCCTGCAGCGAGCAGAGTTCCAGGATGACCGCCATGGACAATGCCACCAAGAACGCTGGTCAGTACAGGCTGACATGAGCCTTGATATAGTGGCACTGATAGGCATAGCCTTAGTAACCATCAACAACAAAAGCAAAAAAAAAAAGGGTTGCTTTTTCTTTGGTAACACTATTTAGTACAGGGTGTTCGCATTATAAGGGACGTGATTACAACAAAATTTGCAACAAAGTGAAAATTCAGGGCGCGAAATTATTATTGTTTATGTCTGGTGTGAAATTCCCTTCGGATATGATGGAATTATAACGAAAGAAAACTGCCTGTTCCAAGGACTTTGATGTAACTGGAGTACCCTGTGTAATGCATTAATGCCTCATAGTGTTACTGTGAAACTCTTTGCCTACATGTACTCACCATTGAAAGCTACATGAATCACAGCAGCAACACATACATTGTTGCCTTTATGATATTACATTTAAAAAATCAAAAGATTTTAAATTAGTGATTACAGATTTGTTTACAACTGTCACATTCTGTTTCTGTTGTTTTTCTCCTTTGCCTATCTCTGAACTTAATACAGGTGAGATGATTGACAAACTGACCCTCAAGTACAACCGTACCAGGCAAGCTGTCATCACCAGGGAACTGGTAGAGATTATCTCGGGAGCCGCCGCCATCGAATGATGACCGCCCGCCATTTAATCTTTGCCCTCCAGTCTACTTCTTAGTCACAGAATATTTGTATAGATGTGTCATCTTCATATCTAGATCTATGTTTGATTTGAAAAGATAAAGGTAAAATGTCCACAGTTCTGAGATGCCCAACTTGATATTGGGGTGGATGGATGGATGGAGTATTTGTACAAACATGGGTTTGTCCATCCACATGTTGTTCCACTAAGATTGAAAAGAAATGATCGGCTAATTTGATCCAAAAGGGAATTGATGTGTACCTTGCAGGGTAAGAGAATAAGAGAATGCTGTGCCCTTTTAAGAGGGCCTTTGTACCGTCTCAAAATGGCCAAAAATGGGGTCTGCTTTTGTCGCATCAAGAATACAAGATCAATAACTACATACAGAAGTGTTTTTTCTTGTCTGGTCCACTTCAAAAGACTGCCATATGCCTCAAATATTTTCAAAATTTCGAGAAGCGCAGAACCAACATTTTTGATGTTGGTGATACTCTTTTCATTTGCTTACTTACAACCTGTGGTATTAATATCTGGTTTAGTTTATTTATCCAATGATTCTGATGACATTACTGGATTTCCATTCCCATGGAATTTGATCATCTTGGAAAGAGTCTGTGTTTGTTTCAGGATGAGCTGTATTCCTGTTGTCGTGCAGAGATTGAAGAATTGAAATTTTATTAAAACCAGAGGACCTAACTACTACTATAGTTCATCCACGCCATGTCTTGTTCATTGAATGTTGTGTTTGTGTGGAAAGTACTGTGCTTGAACTTCTGGGTGGTGAAGATGACGATGTTGTTACTGTGTGAGCGTGAGAGGACATGTAATGTAAGGGAGGTGCATGAAAGGGGGGGGGGGGAAGAAGGGAGATGAGAGAGTGGTAGAATAGAAACAAAGTCATTAGGGCAAAAAATAGAACAGCAACTGAAAGACCCCCACCATACCCAAATTAAATTATACAGTGCACTCCTGTTAAATGAATAAATACTGTTAAAGTGGACATTTTCGTGGTGGTGAAATTTTTGCACATTTCGCGCAACCAGAAACTAGAGCGATATTAAATTAATTATTATTATATTAATATGTGTTCCAGTATTTTATGTTTTGATTCCATAGAAATAAAAACACACAAAACTCGTCTTGGCTGAGCACAAAAAAATACTCGCGCAAAACTATCCACTTTGACAATACACAAAATACAAATATATAAAACTTTATGTATGTATGTTTGTGTATATATGTATATATATATATATAAATATATATATATATATATATATACACTAACACACATACTAAATGGCTTATATAAAATATGTGACATTGTTTAGCGATAACAGGACATCTAATTTTAATAAACACAAATAAGTTTATTCGTGACTAGAATAAATCGCTATGTACACATCTGTGACAGTACGTACTATGGAAAACAAATTATTCAATAATAATGTACATTATATTACAGCACAACGAGGCATCACAATATACAACTTGCATTTGAATGATTAGGGTAATGCAATAGTCATCTCGGTGTTAAAATTAATTTAACCAGCAGGCTGACATATCTTAGTCTTTTAAAAATCAAGACATACATGTACTGACTCCTTACTGCACATCCATTGCCAAAGAGGTGTATATTGTTTTGCCACTCCAGAACATTGCTGTAGAGTCAAATCTTCTGTTGCTTTGCTCAAACATATCAATACATGTATTTGACAGAGTATAAGCAAATGGCATTGGAATATAAACCAAATTCTCATTCTCGACAAACAAAATGTGTTGTATCACTCGCTTGAAACCATATCACACATGTAATATCTATATGGTCTATACTGTAAAAGGAGAAATGTTTGCGTGCATTTCAATTTTGTGAATTTGCCAAGAGCCAAGATTAGCAAAATCAAAATGCATGCGATAGTTCTTGTCTACTCTATATGTGTTGAATTCCAGTGATAATTGGCAAAAATTTCATGAGGCGAAAAAAGCCACTGACTCCAATTCTAAAAAAAAAAAAATTAATTTCATGTCGTGAAAATATCTGGCTTTATTAAATAGGAAACTGGTACTAGGTCGTTGAAAATCCTTAACAAAGTAAATCACATTCTTTTCTTTGAATCCCTTTGATGATTCAGCATTAATCCACACAATTACCATACAAACTCTGATATTCATACATATTTGGTCGTGCATAATTATCTCATATCACGACAGCAATGGAGTGAGTGGGGCCTACTAGTATTTGCAGCACACAATATTAAAGGCAATCCTGCCACTATACATACTCTGTAACTGGTGCGGCCATGCCGACGTCAGCAACACAAGAGTGCATGGTTTTTCCACAGCCCATGCTGTGAAACACTGAGATCATATTATGTAGATACATGACAGGACACTGCTACTTGATTATCACAAACCAGGGTCTACATACATGCATACCTTGACACAAGTTGTGTTCACAGACAGGGAGTTTCTTGTGCAATATTTCTTTTTATATTTTTTCAAATTTTTTTACCTCCGCATGCATGGCAGAACAGTTCCTACATCTACCTGCGTCACGAATCAGGTATCTTGGGATCAATATAATTCATATTTTGTGCATATATGTATTGGTATTAGCAGGTGCTTAGATGGTAATCGAATATATATGGGTTTGAAGATTGGTATTATGGGTTGGAGGATCTCACCAAAGTATAATACCACATTGTCTGAAGCTTGGAGTCTGTACAATACGGGTCAAACAGGTTCGCTGGACACTTGTCTTACAAAGACAGCACGCTAGCTACCAATTTATGTGAATCATAAGCAAAAGATGGATAATGCCCTCGAAAGGAATTAGTATGTGCAAGCATGAAATTTTAATCATGTCACAATAGAGCAGAACTGTTATGTTTATAGTGTGCTTTGTCAGAATGCTTTCTTCTTTCATACATTACTTTGATAAAGAGCTCAAATGTTTTTCAAAGCAAAGACAGTTTGACATTCCATATGAATAATATTGCCGGTGCAATTCAAGAAAACTCCTGATATCTTTGTTCTGCTGCTTTGAGTCAACAATTATTTTGAAGAGACAAAGAACCAATATAACTCTTGTGACAACAGGCATGCAAATACAGACACACACACACACATACATTTACACACACATACACACACAAGCAGACGCTACCACATGTACGGTACTGCTTGTAACCTCATGAGCCAATCTAGACCACAAAAATTTCCTCGTAATATTCAATATCTCATTATATCAGTGCTTGTTATACAAGTTTCCCCTGTATATTCTCTGTCCCATATCAGATGGGTCAACATATGCACAAGCTGAAAGCTAACGTTCAATTGCTGTACCTTTACAATGATTATACTACACACTGTCTGAGGCATCATAGCTTTCCCACCGAAAGGTGAACAACATGTATTGCACATTAAAATCTCTCTCAATGTGGAATACTGGTAGCTCCATTCTCCTTTATCCTCACATTGCAGTATAACCTTGTGTCACACAACTCTTTGGAAAACAAATTTACAAATACAGACAGACTATAGTTGGGTGGCAATGTGAGGCACTATCTTACCAAGCTTCCTCATGCCCTCACAATCTTTGGATCTCACCAGATCTGGCTTTCAGATATGTAGACTAAATTCTCTCTCTAACTCAAAAGTCAATCAATTACATACCCCGACTGAACCAGTGTGACTATTTTCACGTTTATAAAGAGAATGTTTACAAGCATGGAGGAGGTTATTGTTATTTAATCAAACATTGGCTCATTTTCCTTTAGATATCTCTTTAAGAGACACAAAGTGGTTTGTATAACACTGTATTTGTGATACACAACAGTACAGTAGCATACAACAAGTCAGTAAGGCATTTAAACACATCACATTACCTTCATATTCAATCTACCTATGCATTCAAGGTGCTGTTATCTAACATGCTACAGTGCAGGATTAAGACATCAAACAGAAGTGTCCACACATGACACATAGATACAAAGACACTCAACTTTTCAGTGCATCCTTGAATATCAGAATCCGGCACTGAATTCTGTGGATTCCATACTGGTATCATTTCAACTAGATCATGCATTGTCAATGGCTTGCATGAGACCTAGAGACGCATTCAGATTCCATCCAAGAATGATAGTATGAAATTATCCTCGACTCTTTCATCGATCAATAAATACTAAACTAATATTATGAAATTTTTGAATGTTTGTCAAAGGAAGAATACCTTAGTACATGCTGCTCGAGTAAATTAAATAAGCTCATTTCAAAACGAGTATTATTAGAGCTTTTGTGCAAATTACGGAACTACCATAAAAATGTATGCGTAACGAAGTGGATTTGAACGTCAATGCCATTCTATCTTTAATTTGACTTTGATAAACAGAGTAAAATCAATCAAATACATATCACAAAATTCATTAGAGGCGAACATACAATATGAAAGTTTTGGAATTTAAAATTCTCATGTTTTCACAAAAAATGATATTGGTTGTGATTCTAAGTGATAACTGGCAGATATAATGGTGTAATCACCTCATAACCCTCTCACCGATTTGAACACAAGAATATATTGACAATCATGTTTTTAAGTCAATAATTCAACAGGATGAACCGATGCCCCATTAAAAATTACTAGTAGCTGAAAATGCTGCCTATATTTACAACAGAGGATATTCTTCTTGATTTAACTTTGACAAAAAGGAAATATACAATT
The DNA here is from genome assembly GCF_964275005.1 of Diadema setosum. Classification (NCBI taxonomy): domain Eukaryota; kingdom Metazoa; phylum Echinodermata; class Echinoidea; order Diadematoida; family Diadematidae; genus Diadema; species Diadema setosum. Next base: position 38,207,744 of record NC_092686.1, read on the forward strand.
GACAAATTGCTTTTCAATGAATTGAAATAATACATATTAATCATTCAGTGCTTGAGTAACAGCCGTGACAAAAATCATGAGCTTACATACTTGGGTTGGATTCGAACCCACACCCTCCTGATTGCTAGACAAGCGTCATATTCTCTAGACTATCAAGCTTCTGCACAACAGCCTGTGATGGTTCTGATCTCTTTATTTATGCCCCCCGGTGAAGGACATTTTGTCAATCAGTTGCAATAAAAACAACTTGATCCAAAAATCATTCATTTGAGGAAATTTAGGGTAGATCTGTGAGTAGGTCCATGGGAAACTTGCAAGGCCATGACATTATCACTTCTAGTAATTTACATATGTGGCTACGACCACTTTAACTTTTTCATGAAAAAAGGTCATATTTCAATATCCCATAACGTTCATAGTTTGCGTCTAATTTTAATGAAACCCTATCAACCCGTACGTTTGATATCCCACTACTAATTAAAGTTAACTTATTCACAGAGTGGCATTGAGAACTAACAATGATGTTTCCACATCAATTGTCAAACATATCTAGTAGTATACATACATCTGAATATTTTCCCTACACAATGACTATAGTGCAGAGTTACTTTCTGGGGTTCTACAACAAGGTGGTAAAAATGTTCATTCATGTTCACATGTAATTTCCATCAACTCAATCAGCTAAACCTGCATTGAAGTACTGTAATGCACAAGTAGAAGTACTGGTAACTGCAAAAACTTTCAATTCTTTTTGATAACGATATTGAGGGGGTGTGGTATACCCAAGTGCCATACATAAAGAGAGTCTGGCAAACTCAGTTTTGGCTTATGAGCTTTGAAGCCTGCGATTGGTCAATAACTGGTCTTGTGATCTACAGCTGTACATGCTGTCTTGTGGTTAGCAAACAGAGCGCATAAGCAGTGCCCATTGTTAACTACAACGCTCTACTTTGCTTGCTTTCATTATGACATCTGAACATACACGCTAACTCTCTTACGTGTGATATGATGAATAACGACATGGCACCCACAGTAAACAGTTGGCCAGACTCTTTATATATATATATATGGCACTGGTATACCCTATCAAAGCAGCAACTGGTTTCTCCATCACAATACAGGTGAGGAATAAGCACTTCCGTCTGGTGGTTACATCTTTTAGACTTCTTCACACCCATTTTTTTTTTTCCTGTATCTTTTTCACAAAGCTGTAAACATCACATGCTCACATACAAATGCACATGTCAACATTTTGTTACATCATACACACTTGAGACACAGACTATTCACACACACACACACACACACACACACACACATGCACACATATTTGATGCTCTTTCTTCTTCCATTTTTCGCCAGTTTAGGGGGGGACGCACGTGGCATCTTCCCGCAGTTAGGCCATGGCTGCACCCTACTTCCAGGGCTGTTCGTGGGGCACGACGTTCGTCATGGAAGTTGCTGATCGGGATGACATGATTTTCGCGTTGGGGTCTGGGTTGCGCGGGGTGGCACGGCTCAGTCGACCTTTGTGAAAAACGCACAGCAGAACTTTAGCACCATCACCATGATATATATCTATTACTTTAGTCAGTGACGGTCGTCCATAGTAAAAAAATCTGGGCCCAAAATGACAAGTTCTGTTATATTCTTGATCAATGAGGTCTGCTAAATATCACACTAGGATCTCAATGACGTCATCACAAAAAAAAAAAAGAAGAAAAAAAGAAGAAGAAAAAATGCAGAATAAAACAATATGGTATGTTATCATACATGAACTGATCATGTGACATATCTGATGACTGAAGTGGCAACAGTCGTTGTTGTTTTTTGGCTTTGATACAAAAGGTGCAGACAGCGAGGACAATTCAGTCTTGAGTAACACAAGCATGACAGTAAGATGCTTACATTCGTAACTCATTCCCTAAAATGAAGATGATATTCAATGAAAGGAATACAAGATAATATAACATGCGTACTCTCCTGATTTTGAGAGTCCCCTAGGTAACTGACTTACTCTAGCAGAAAAAACAAAACAAACAAACAAACAAAAAATCAATACATAATCAAGGAGCACTTGGTGGTTGGGGTAACCAAAACATTTTGAATGGCTAAAGACTTTCATGGCCATTATCTCCATTTTTTTAAGTTGCGAAAAACTATTTGGTTTTTCGTAATGCTTTTTTCCCCTGTACGCTATGCCTTGTTTCTTTGTTGTCAATGTACATAACCTCCTTGAGCGCATTCACTTGAAATTCAACAATTCTTGGTAGCATAATAGAGCACTGTGTTTTGCAGTATGGTGGTGACACATTTTTATGCTCATTCATGATTATATCTACAGTCAAAAAAATGATGCAACTGAGTCAGGAGCAAAAAGGTGTCTTGAAATACTTACTTCCAGTGTCCTTTGGAACCAAACTCTCGTCCAGCTGATGGGACAGCTTCTCCAGATGTAGCGACAGCCAAGAGATATAAAGTCAAGGAGAGTATGTGCATTTTGTGATACCAATCACTCCATTCTTGATCCTTTCTTCTTCTTTTTTTTCAAATTAAAGATATTCTTTATGCTTCTTCCTACAATTATTCCATCTTCACATAGAAATGTTACATGCTTATTACTGAATTTGCCGTAGGTGGCGATTTTTTGCTAAACCTACTGAATGCTGGGGGAATTCAATTGCACAAATAATAATGTTTCATCCTTCCATTGGCACTTCTAAACTTAACAGCATATCTGATATTGGAGAAAGATTAGAAAGAAGTGATTTAATTAAGAAAGCATTGATGTAATTACTTCAGTTTGCACAAACTCAAACAATATAAACAAAATTAGCCAACTGGTAGAGAAACAGTAACTTTATTCTACTAAGATGAATTGCCAACTTATTAATCAGTTATAAATTTGGCAATAAAGTCTTTGAAAATCTAAAGGAGTTATGTATTATAGAAAATCTGAAGTAGTTACATATGAAAAATAATGGGGTCAACTGAAAGAGAGTTTACTTTATGAAACACAATGAATAGTGAAACTAATAATGACAATATACAACACAAAACCATAGATATATGGCTTCTGGGGCTTAATGGCTCACTGCATCCAAACTTCATGGAAGTCAACCTCCTGCAAGTAAGATGCTTATCAGGGTTCACAAGCTCAACAAGTCATGACTGTACTCAAAATCAATGTTTGATCTGAAATGGTGTGTGAGCTGAAGTCCTTTCTTTTGACCTTGACAAACTGTGCTTGCAGGAGGCCATCATGGGCAGTGGACAGAAGAAGGTCTAAAAGGATATCATCGCCGGTGAAATCCATCTTGTCTGCAGGCACTTTGGGTGGGGTCTTGATCTTGACCTTCTTGTGTGATGGTGGGGGCGGGGGCCGGCATGCCTTGGGCAGTGTGCCGGTGATGAGACCCCCTGGGAACTTCTCAGCTGCCACCTTCAGACCTGAGCAGACAAATGGGGGAAGAGAAAAGGAGTAAAGAAGCAGGAAGGGAAGAGAAGGGGAAGAGATGGGGGAACATAAGATGAGATAACATGTTCTATACACATGTATGTCATACAGAAATTTGCCTTCCAATGATAAAATATGAAATAACTAAAAGTAGAGTAACATATGCATATATACGCGGTACCGGTACATAGATTTATACAAGTTATATAGATTTACAGTAAATAGCAGCCTTAAAAATTTAAATAAGAACAATTTTGCAATCAACACTGTCTTATGATATACTGTAAGTTGTTATCCTTGGTATTTGCAAAATACATATATAAGAACTAGGTCTGAAAAAAAAAAGTTATCTGCTTTAGCAGAGTTCACACTATAAATCTCTTTTCCCCCTACTTATATCCATCTTTGAATTACAGACAGAAAAAAAGATGTTATACATCCTATGAACAATGACCACATCATAATCTGGGCGGAGAGATACATACCACCAGACAGTAGAAAGATGTTTTCCACTCCTCGTTCAACAAACGTCCGTGCTGCCGCCGTGGCTATTCTCTCATCCTCGTCATAGATGACAATAATCTTGCCAGGTTTGTTGTGCTGAGGGCATGTGGGTTAAGGAAACTTCCTAGGAAGGGTTATAGCATTCCTAACATCACAGTCTAGATTTGATCTTTCTGTATCTTTATGCTGTCCTTTGAGCAGTCCAACTTTTTAAGACTGGTTTTCATGATGTAGTCTTTTAGTGTTGATCTTAATCTTAACTGTCCACCTTGTGTATGGTATTAAACTAATCTCTATTCAAACATTGCAAGGGACAATGCATGTGGTTTGAAGAAAATGCTTAAAAAAAATATCTTCATTTCCAACCACTACCTCAAATGAAGAGCTTTGCAATGAATAATTCCATACTGAGCTTGCCAAAGACTTTATTCACATCCACAGGTTGTATGCTAAATATCTCCAAAGGTTATTTTCCAGTCTAAAAAAAAAAGAGAAGGTATTTAAAGAATCAAACATTCTTCAACGACCCCCCCCCCCCCCCCCCATCCATTAAGTAGCGAAAGTGTACAGTCTAGTGGCTGCTTCAGCATAAAGTAGAGTGAAAAGAATTGCAAAGGATACATAATCTAGAATGTTCTTGGTGAAGTTGTTGACTGCCCTTGATAGCATTGCTGATGGGTACGACTGGGCTGGAAAGTGAGAAAGAAAATTGAAGATTATAAAAAAAAAAACCCAACAAAAAAAACAAAGAAACAATATTGGGACATATATAGTACATAAAACTCATGTGGTCAATAGCAGATAAGCCCCAAACAGCATGTCTGTACAGGGAAGTGAAAGAAAGTAGGTACTGGTAAAAATGACACATTGTTTGATAAAAATCTGAAGTGATTACATTTTAACAATTTATCATGCAGAGATATTCTGTGGTTAAAAACATAATTATATCTGTGATCAACCAATGACAGGTGCCTGATTTGAAGTAAAAAATGCTTTGAACATACAATGAACCAGATTTCATGATAAGCACTCATATATCATAATACATGTATTTTCACTACTCTAAAATGAGGAACGTTCGCATGCATTTTAATTTTGTGAATTAACGAGAGCAAAGATTCGCGACATATAAAAGTGCGCAAAAGTTCTTGTCTGCACTATATGCACTGCATGCCAGTGGCAATTCGCAAAAAATTTAATGCCGCGGAAAAGGCCATCGGCTCCAATTCGGGAAAATTTCATGCCACTATCTATATCTATGTTTTACAGTATTCAAAATAATGGCCTCTTTGGTTAAGAAGTCAAGTAAAAGCACCTCAGGACAGTCTCTCTTCCTAGCCCAGCCAACACTCTTCAAAACTTTCCGTTGAAGTGCAGTGCCAATAGACACTGACTCACACCCACCTGTTATGATATGGCACTCATTGTACAGGTCTGGATCCCTCAGGTCCAGAAGGAGGTATGGGCAGTCTTCAACTGGCTCGGGGGCGTCCAGACTTGGTGTGGGGTCCTCTACGTACTCCCCCGACAGGTCAAACTCTCCCACGCCCGCAATCACGCTACAGGATGGTGAGCGACAGGGACAGAGACGGCAATAAATTAAAATGAGGTTGTCAGAAGTATATGTTACACTGACGTAATGGATATCACAATGGTAATTTCAAATGTGTGTAATTTGTCATATTTGTTCGTTGGTCATTTGCTTCTTCATCTCATCTTAATATTCTAATGTACTGTAAAACGAGGAATGTTCATGTGCATTTTGATTTCATGAATTTCACGAGCGCCAAGGTTTGCGAAATTAAAATGCACGCAAAAGATCTTGTCTACACCGTATGCATTGAATGCCAGTGGCAATTCGCTAAAATTTCATGATGCAGTAAAGGCCGCCAGCTCCAATTTGCGAAAAATTTCATGCTGCGAATATTTCATGTTTTACAGTAATTACTATATTCTCACAATCTCCATAATATATTGAATATGAGTGCACATGTGTGTGTTTTCCAATGGACATAAACTGGAAATCTGGAATCAGAATGACTATTCAACTCTATGATTCCCCTTGGTATCTCTTTTTCTTTCAATATGGGTCAGATTTCATCTCAATTTGAAGCTATTACAACTACTACACTCATGTTTGGGTCACTATGGTAGTCACTGCTTTTTAGTACAGCCTGCTATAAATCACACATACGCTTTTGTAAGAACTACTGTACAGTATACATGTATATAACAATTTCAGGTTTCAATTCTTACATGTTGCAAGCATAACCACTGGGCACAATACTGCCACACATTATACACCACAAGATGGAAAGAACAAAATAGAACAGATCAAAATATACAGTATGCGGCTAATTTTAGTTTCCTGGTCAAAATGCAGTTTCCATATAGCTAAAATGTAAGTCCATATGTCTTGAATAGGAACTTCCTGTATCATTGAAATGTAGCAACTGTAGTGGTACTACATTTTATACTCCCTCAAAGTTTGCCAATGTGAATTACACAACAATTAAAGAGAATGGTGCAGCAGGGGGGGGGGTACTGAGTGGAGCAAGCTTAGCATTACCTCTGCAGGGTTGACCTTGGGGAAAGAATGGGCTCAGACAGATGGCCCCCAAAGTCCCCCTCCGTAAGGGCCAGCGAGGGCACAGGACTCCTGCCATCCCCACACCCGCCGTTAATGGGTACATCCGTGGTCTCTGGCCTGCCTGCTTCAGTGATGGACACAAACACAAGAAAAGATGGTAATTTTGCAGAGCTCTTGAATAAACTTTTTGGAGGATCAAGTTATTAGTAAACACAAATACTCTTATTTTAACATGCACGCACTGATGAGAAATGTTCTGTCTGTGATATCTGTTCAGTATTAGCAATGATCAACTGTTCATTAGAGGACAATTGTCTGCAAAGAGAAAACTGAGCTGCATGGAATGTCAATGGCAAAAACAGATTGGTGAAAGATTTGTACCAAATTGGACAAACACTGGTAATTCAATAACCATTTGAATGCTGCTATATCACTACAAGGTTGTCTCATTATAGCCCCCATTATCACATGGCTGTGATTGTGGAAATTCACTCCTCAAATGTTCTGTGCATGGATTTTCATTTACAGAACATGTGGGTTTGAGGAACATTTTGTTTTTCTTCATGGTTCCCATCACATATTGCTAAAAATCACATCAAATATCATTTTCCATGATGAACATGGTGAAAGGATTTAAAAGAAAAATGAGCAAATTTCAGTTGCTCCCTTTTGTGTAAGTATGAGATAGATAAGTGGTACAATACAGGTGACATCATAGCCAAATGATATGTATGTTTCTACGTAGATGTCAGTGTATAATCCCATGAGAGACAGTTATGTTTTGGATAAGCAAGTTTTGTTTTACTGCTAACATGAGAATAAGTGACATGGCCATTGCTTACTATCTATTTCCACTCTAATTATCATAATTATCACCATCACACTATTAAAACTACAGTATAATTGATTCTAAAGATAATAAAAGATTATTATTATTATTATTATTATTATTATTATTATTGCTATTATTATCACTGCTAGCATTATCATTATTAGCAATACTATAATCATGATCATTATAATTTTACATGAATGATTCAAATGAAATCACCATTATCATCCCGCATTTTCAATGCATGCATCCTAATCATTCTGGAAGTTTGAAAGGGCATTGTCCATTAATTTGAAAAAAAATTCTGCCCACCTGATACACTGCGTAACTGCTCTCTTCGTTCTGCCTGCTTCAGCGTGTGCACCTGAATTATCTGGAATAGTGACAGGATAAAGCGTGTGCGTGATTAAATGAAGCAGGCTTGGAAATGCCTGAAACCAACCACAAGCATCACCTAGCAACTGAGCAAAGCATGTACCGATCAAAGGGCATGCTGCGGCAGGCTGGCTGCATCAGAAAGTTCAATGCCTGATAAATAATTAATATTGACTTTGAAACGGGCCCAATATCAAGGGAAATTGATGCATTCCCTTCAACGGTGCATCTCTGCATTATGATAAATGAACAGCAGAACGGACATCGTGTGAAAGCAAAGATGAAGGCCAAAAAGTAGTATGTGTATTCAACATTTGATGAATGTGCCACTTTCAAGGAGGATGATACACAACATGCCTCATAATAGTACACTGGGAGCAAAAAAGTAGTTATACTGAACTTTACAGCATTGTTTACATAAATGTCTAGGGCAACCAAACAATCTCTCATTTCAAACACTCTGACATGAAAGCCAATGTTGTAAGTTGAAGTAATTAATGTGTAATATCATTATTTCAATTAAACAGTGATATCCAGAAAGCTTATGATAAAAAAAAGATAGGAAGAATGGATATGTTCCATTGTGATCATATGGCTCTTGACATGGTTGAGGATGACTTGCAATGATCTCAAAATTACACCAATCCATTCTCACAGGAATATTGTAGGCCACACCTAAAACAAAAGATAATACAGCAAATATTGGTGGATAAGTTCTTGAATATTTGATGAGGTGATGATAACGTGTGAATAAGGCAGCTGTTGTTTTCATGGATATCTGCAGGTCACATACAATGTACAGGATATACAGCTTGTAGCAAAAACAATAAAAAACAAAAAACTGCACAATTATTCACAGGTAGCTGCATCAATGGCAGAGAGGCTGCCATAATTTGTCATCAAGTCAAATTATTTATTGCAGTGGACTGACAAGTCACTGAACATGATTGATTTATTATGTCCTTGCCAAAGGCCTGATGTTTGGAAGCTGACGAATGAAGTACCGGTACGATCTAGTAGATATGGCAACTATGCCAACAGAGTCAATTAGGCAAAATGCCCCTGGCACAAGAAACACAAGTACCTCACCACGCTCCTCAACACAAAATCACTGAAGCTCAACAGTACTTGATACATATTTAGAATAATGCCATCTTCAAGACAGGAGTGTGCTCTCACAAATGTGTTCTTTAATGATCTTGTTTTGCCATAACATGATTACTACAAACAAGGACAGTGATGGAAGTGGTGGGGGCAAGGGAGTTAGGTAGGGATCCTTATCTCCACCATCTTTTCTTTTAATTACTGACTACATGTCAGAGAATTTAATCACTGTGTAAAAAGGAAAGTGACATGTACAAAAGGAAATTGAAACCTTAGTTGATATTTGCTTTAAACCTTCAGAATTGAAGTATGTTATATTCAATCTCATCTAAGCCCTGTACTCCGATCAGATTGGCATGGCCTGGCTTGATGCATTCATGTCCAATGTTGCTAGGAAACCTGTTACAGCAGACAGTTATACAATAAGGGTATCAAAGCATGCTTTTAACATCCTCTGCAACTTCTGCATCCGGATTTGGTTGCCATGGCGATATCACGAGTATGTGCCTGGATTTGCTCCCCAAGTACTACAGGGGAGTTTGAAAGAATACTGTGACAACAATAACATGCTCACTGATGAGCAGCTATATGGAAACAAAGGAACATATCCCTCTTTGCATAGTTGGGATACAAAATGTGACATACCATTCTCCACTTTGAAGGTGATTATGTTGATTTATGACTAAATAGTGATCCGGAGTGATTCAAGTTTGTAATAACACAGTGAGCTACTGGTTATTGCTGTCATCAAAGCAAGGTATTATACAGACCTTCTCTTCTATTGATGAAATTCAACTGTCTTTAATGATACATTCATGTTATTCAATGAAGGATTATGTCAGACATGTTGACAAATCTATCACGGTCTGGTTTGCAAATGAATTTCACTGGCTAAGGCTTTTTCCAATAACGCAGTCCAAATATTTGTAGAGGATTCACCAGCTGAAAGTCTGCACAGTAAATACTGCTAGAACAATGCAAACCCTACTCAGAGAGACTCTCTCTTTATTTACTTTTAAACCATTTCCAGCAGTCTGCTATACCACACTGCTTGGTCTGTAGCAGCAAAGCTAGACACCAACACTTTATTTGTTTATGAATGTTTGAAGAAGTCTATTCTGATTTTAGTATTGGAAGTTTGTTGAGGGTCTGCTCTCGACAGCCGGGGAAATGCATCAGCTGCTTGCTGCCAATGTGTTGAATTTCCTCTGCGCAACACAAATAATAATGTTGACTCACAGAAGTCATAAAAGGTTGATGTGCTGGAAGACATGTAGTATGGTGTATCATACGTTCATTTCAAAGTGCCTTTTGCATGGATTGACCATAACGTTATACATTCACATGCTATAAAACATTTTTGGTGGCAAATTTGCTGTTTTCAAGGGAATGAGAGCATCTGATTTTTCAATAGCAATTAACATCTATTCAACAGGACAGGCATTCATTAATGGTCTCCATGTACTGACAAAATTCTGCGCACTTCTTTCATTTATATGTAAGTAAGAGATTTTCTTGTGTCATAATGGCAGAAAATCACTGACTGTCAATATACTGATTCTTGAAAACTTTGTGAGGCTTTTTTAGCCTTGTCCCAGTTTTCCCCTCCTCTATGTTGTCCCATACTACACTCATATGGGTGATCCGTAGAAAAAAAGTTGAGTTTCCTCTCTTGAAAAGGAAGCACAGTCCACAAACACGGATACAGTGCCACAAAAAGAATCGCACTCAGGGGCGACTTGTCTTGATTCTTTTGCAACCTCCAACTGCCCAGGGAAATGCAAACACACACTGGAGGTCTTCCAGCAATCAACGGTGGGGAAGAAACAATGGGCCATCGCAGAGAAAACAACATACTGCTCCTTGCAAAACAGGCTTTGGTATTGATGACGTAAAAAGCTGCTCTGAACAGTGTATAAACTGATCACAAGCAAAGGCGCAAGTGTGGATGATGAAGGAATGGCAAGGGGCTCAATGGTTGCGAGTGCTGAATCACTTCGACTGTCTGTTCAATTTACTGTAACCTTCTGAATGTTTCTCAATGAAATATCCCACATTATTATGGTCTTCCCTCTAAGTTCCATGGTGGTTGCTCAGGGAGTCCACGCAGAAATGTATCAGAGTATGATGAAAAAGCATAACCAGAATGACTGAGCACACACGTAACCCGTTGAGGAAGGTTTGATTTTGCTACAACATGCATATTTCCCCATTATAGACACCTGCCCGAGTATACTTGGGACTTTTCCTCAACGGGTTAACGGATTGTCCTGAAGTTGTGTGGTCCCTCAGATATCAAAAATTGTACCTACTAGTTTCTTTGATAAGTTAAACTCATTTTGCATAAGTATGTGTATATATATGTGTGTGTGTGTGTGTGTGTGTGTGTGTGTGTGCTTCATCTTGCCATCCTATACATGTTTAAGTATCTATCTATTAGTAATTAGTTTAACGTTTAATTTACTCACACTTTTTTGAAGGGGCCCCATCCGCAGTACTTCCTATGGGACCCAAACCTCTCACTGAAAGTATCATATACTGTATTTCACTATATTGTGTCATTATTTTATTTTGATTAACATGAATAAATCTATAAAATAACAGTGGCAAATATCGACACCCTCCTACATACGATTCCATTTTCACAAACTGATATCACAACTCACTAGAAAAGAAAAGACTACTTCTATAAATTACCATCACTCTTTTATATTACAGCAGTGGTACTTTGAACTTCATTCCATCACCTCTACACACGTCAGCCACATTTTGTATCACACATTTAATATTTCTTTGCTTTGTGTATTTTCCTCTCTTTACAACTTCATGACAAATTTGTGTATATAAATGTGAGTGCTACCTATCATACAATGACTTAGGATCAGACTCACCAGTTGGACAAATGTTGTGACTTTCATGCGCTTGAAGATCTCATTTGGCCGGTATCTGTAATCTGAAGAAACAAGAAGTTTACAATGATAGGGTTACTTATTATCACAAAACAACTCAGGAATCTTCACTACACTGTGAGTTGAATATTCCTGATTGTGATAAATCCAGATTCATTTCAGGCAAAAGTTACTCGGTATTTGAAAGAGTTCCTTGCAATTAAATGCAATTTAGTATTTCCTGGCAAGAAAAGAAACCCCTTTCCACATTCAATTTCTTCACTGCACCAAGAGTCACCATACACAAGCATCCGTCATCCATCACAATGCATTATATATCATCTGTGAAGGAAAAAAAAAAGAAGGAAACAATGCACAAATCTGTCACTCCACATGATAAATACAATTCACAGTTTTATGTTCAGTCCCTACTTCCTTTATCAATTCACCTTTAAGTACCAGTATTCTTTTCTTGTTCTGTATAAACTTCTGCAAAGTCTGAACAGCGAGTTGTAGGTTGCCTAACCTTCACCAATCGAGCCATTTGTATTGACGTCATTAATCAAGACAAATGACAGCAGGAAGGTGGAATGATTATGGAATCTTTATTTAAACACCGCACAATAGAATGTGTGAGTGGCACTTTCCTCTTTCGTGCCAGCGTACACCTGCTATTCATCCCCTTTGCATTAACATGCTGTCAGATGTGAACAATTTGAACATCAAAGGACCATACTACCACTTCTAGTCTACATCAATTAAGAACCTGTTATGTGTCACCTGCTTTACTATTCATCACTATTAAATGTCTCCTGTTTCCGCAAATGATGTCTAACGTGGAAACTCTGTGTGAAACAAATGCCACTCGAGCAATATGATGTCCTACTGTACGGATGAATAAAACGCCATATTGAACAAGCCTGGGTTTGAGTGTCGTGCTAAATGGTATTAGTCCTGAAGAGATTCCACAGCTAAATGTGATTTTTTTTTTGTTTTTGGCTTGCTTGCTTGTTATATGTTTGCCAGAGAGGCTGTATCCATCGCAGAAAGCTTATTTAAGTTGAAGTTAAACACATTACATGTCACCACAGGTATTATAGCAACTTTCATGGATCCCTACCAACAGGAAAAACTGTCAAACACTTTGCTTTGTATATTGTATACAGATTCAGTCAAACCCGACTATAGCGACCACTTTATAGGGATACATATGATGGCCTCTATAAATAGGTTGCCACTATACACACAGGTTGGCAGTCAAGTGATTTCTTCATATAACATCTGCAATAGTAGTGGCAGATCCAGAGGGGGCGCACTGGGTGTGCGCCCCCTCTTCATTTTTGGTTAAAGCAAAATAAATTAAAAAAAAATAAAAAAAAAATTGGGGGGGGGGGTGCGCGTGCCCCCCTTTAATTTTGCAAAGGAACCTCCCCTTTACAGAATTCCCGGATCTGCCCCTGAATAGACGTCACAACCATCATAACAAATGCCTCCTTCACACATGATAATGTATGCAACGGGTCATTGAAAAAAAATCACTGATTACTAATTACCTCACCTAAGAAACATGGGTAAAAAAAGACAACAATTCCATTGCAGTATTTCCTCCTCAGTTTTCTCTTCAGAGTTCTTAACAACTTCAACAAAAAAGGTCATTATGTGCAATGAAGAAGCTCTAGAAGAAAGAATAGCTTGCAACTAATTAGTATGATGGTAGATGGGTCACAGTCTGGAGTCTGTGGCTGCTTTAACACAGTGAGATAATGCCTACAGGAGATACAATGTACATTTGCACACTGGGTGACCACTGGCTGCATTTGACAGGTGGCCACTCTCTGCGAGGTCTTTGGAACACAATTCCCCAAAGGAGCAATTGCAGAGGCCACATATAAAAACTGGCAACTGTTGTACAGGTACACAAGCAACTGCCATACACAGGTGACTGCCATACCAAAGTGAATGCTGAGACAGGTTTGACTTTATGCTGTGAGTGAAATTATGTACATGAAGTTGTTTGACTGTTTGACTGAACATCAGTGACAGTACTGTAGATTGTTGCATAGCACTGGCAGATATTTTCCTGTCATATATCTCAGTCCACACATTATCCCATCTCCACGGAAGCTTGTATGTGCCATTGAAAACATGAGAGAGATCTTCTCCTTCTCGACCTTTGCAGATGTCCAAGTATATAGGCAAGAAAATGACATCCAAGGTCTCATCTTCTCAACTTCTAGCATCTGAGAAGGCAAAATGTGACTATGAGATCTCATCTTCTATGTACCTTCTTTGACCCTAAGAGGTCAAGAAGATGAACTCTAATATCTCGCCTTTCTCAGACCCAGAAACTGCAGCGTATCTCACTTTCTCTGTGGCAATTTAAAGCTTCTGTATCCTTCCTAGGAAGGTTACATCATCATGGTGTCCGAATTTCGTGAATCCACAATCTCTAGATTTTGTATTGTGAAAGGCATGCATATTGCAGTATAAAACTGATTGAATGGTAATACAATGGACCGGCACTGCATACTGATCATTTCACCATATGGGCTACAGTGTTGCAGCGAAGCATTGAGACCAAGCCTCTGTCAAGTGTATTCATGCATGGCAAAAAAGACCTGAATTACGCATGATCTGCACATTGCTGATCATCATGATTTCATTTGCATCAGAAAATTGTCAGTGAATATTGTGCATTTGCCACAATCTCACTAGAAATATTGCTGTAGTGGCATCACTACTGCAAATGTCGGCATCTTTCAAGCATGTGCTTGATATTTACCTATGAACCTGGTGAAAAAAAACCTACAACATGATTATGAATCTACAAAGCCGTTTCATCATTCTCATTCTCATTAAAATCTGTGTCACGTACACTAAACATTTGCGACAGGCCACTGCTGTTAGGTTTGAGTTGCTTTGGCTAGTTAACAAATATTGCCAACAAGAAAACACTTGTTCCACCAACATAAATTCTTTTGACTACCTTCTTTCCTTTCATCCTCCCTTTAAAAACATTACGGACAACAAAAAGCATCACTCAAGACATCCTAAGCTACAATGGACAAGATTCTGGTCACTTTTCCTTGATGTTTTATTATGCTCTTGTTGTATACTTGTTGTTTATTCAAGTTTGCCAGCATTTGAACAACGTTTTTCCATACCATCCCAAAATATTGATCCAACAGGGCTCCAGAGTGCAACTTGTGCCCCCATTAAAAAACACATAATGAACATCCATTCCAAGACAATCAACTCCACTACAGCCAAAGATAACAGAATCATGCACAATAGCAACAATATTTCGAGACTGTGGTTGTGTGAAGATTAAAGGTAAGCTATCAATCCTGCCCATCACTGAGGTAACTACTCACCTGGTTTGTTACTGAAAATGATTTTCAATCTTAGTTTAGTCTTTTCCTTTCTCGTTTTGACATCCTTCTGCACCAAGGGATGCGTCAGGTCTCCAGCACCAATGTACAGGTATCCCCTTGGACTCCTTGGACTTATCATTGACATGGTGTGATCTTTAATACTTGTTCTCTTCAACAGCTGAAAAATATGTTTGTTTGTTTTTATTCGCGTAATCCACTCATGGATATTTATGCACTCAGTGCATGGAAAATTCTTCAAAATGGCACAATTCTACAAATACTACAAGTAGTAGTAAGTAGATGAAATGTCTTGCAGATAACCTTGGTATAACTTGTCCCAATGCCGGTCAAAATGATATTTGAATTTAAATGAATTTGAAAAAATGGCATTGATTAAGAACTAACAGTTTGCAGCTCTTGCTTCATCCCTCTTGAAGCCATTCAGACCATGATGAAGTGCTACATCAGAAACCATACAATAATCCACCACTCGTAATCAAAACAATCTAAATCCACCATAATCAATATCGTTGAGGTAATATTCACTCCTCAAAACAGAGAATAAATCATGTTGAAGCACTGCAATTCAAAAACCATCGATGAAAAAGAGCAACTCTCTATAGTCCAGCAGCTCGTGTAAATGGAGTGTCTGTTCCTGAGAGATCCCATAGATGACAAAGTGATAATGACAGTGATAACGGTGACTCAGGTGTGAAAAAAAAAAAAATATTCCTCATGAAGAATCCACGGACAGTATCAAATGAATGGTTTCTCTTTCTGTTGAGTGTCAAAGATTTCCTGCTGAATGGGCCGCACGACAGCACCTGGATGTGGCAAGCAGGAGAAAAAAATCAATGACGGAGCTTTGTTCACTCCGACTGCTGCGACCAACCAACCAACCCTGCCTAATAGTGCGCTTTAAAGTAGAACGACGCCTACGGATCTCTCTGCCTCGTATCCAAGTGGCGTTAGAGCGTGACCACCGTACACACACCAAGCAGTGATGAGTATTTGTGAGAACCAGTGAAGATGGGATTGAAAGCAGGAAAAAAAAAAAGACAGTCTGTGGTTAAGAGGACTTTCAATAAACTTAGGTTCTCTTCTATTTTCTTTTTTCCAGGAGAGTAAACACTGCCTTGGGACCAGGGGAATCCAACTGCAAACAGCCAACCTTGCTTGCCTACACTATAGAGTGCCATGGAGGCTGTTACCATGGATACATGAAGCCAGAGTGAGCAGCACAGACCTGACACAAACAGACAATGGAAAGTGTGCTGCTGAGGCAAATATTGGCTGAGTGTGCATATTAATTTGATTACCAGTGTTTATTGCCCTCAGCGAGGGGATAATTGCAAATGAGCAAGACACACTACATGTGTGCACAGCACCACGCACTCTTAACAGAAGTGTGTAAAATGAACTCTCAACGAAATGCTACATGTCACTGACTCTCGTTTTTGCGATCTGGGTTAACATTTGATTTATCATGTGAAGAGGATTTGTATGTAGTTAATTAAGTAAACACTCTAAAAAAGTAGTACTGTGGCATGCAAACACTAATGACAATTGTGCCAAAAACAAAAAAAATTAAAGTTTTTTCCTGATGACAAAATCTTGACTTTTTGGAAACAAATAGAATAAAATAGATAAAAATCTACTGGGCTGGACATTAATAGCATTCACACACATCTGATATCAACAAATTTTGAAAACATATTTTGTTAATGCAATGCAAAAACCCATTCATTTTATCGTGAGGACATACTTTTTTGTTAACTCTCGTAGTGCACACTTCTGTATGAAAATCAGTCCCGCTCAATTTTTGTAAAAAGTCACACAATAATTTTTCCCTCTTGAAGCATGTTAGAATGGTGGCAAATAAAATCCATTTTTGCACTACACTCAGAAAAACAGTAACTTCTGTAAGTGAATGTGGCTTGTGCATGTATATCATAATTATTATTTTATTCAGGGGGGGGGGGGAGGGGGAGGGCAATACTCTTTCCTCTAAAAGCAGCAGCACACAGTGTGTATTTTCTATTACTAAACTAGTAGTATACACTGCGTAATTTGGAAAATAGTGTGCCTGGAACAAAAAGATGTAATATATTTAGCAGCAGAATTTTGAGAATATGATGGAACTGGTGATCTATCACTTGGTCTACTCCCACTTAGTCCAATAGCCATATTAGGCCCGTTCACACACAAGGGAAAAAGTGCGATTTAAAAATCGATTTTCTTATCGCGATCAAAATTTCGAAATTTTTTCCAGTGTGGACAGAAAAATCTCACTAATTACCGCGATCCTTATCGCGATCCAACTCGCACTATTAGTGCGATTTTTCAGAATAATCGCGATTATTTTGCCAAGCGTCGTGTGTGTGAGCGCGATCGAGATTCGGAAATCGGTATTTTTAATCCCATCGTTCGTAGCGCGTGCGAAACTCTATTGGGACTGCGGGGTCAGTCTTCGGTCATGCAAGTTTCGCGCATGCGCAATTTGGCCACTGATCGTTCTTTCCTTGCTGCGAAGTGCGATTTTTCCTTGTGTATGAACGGTCGAAAAAAAAATCGAAATTTGGATCGCGATTGTAATTTCGATTTTCGTTGTGTGTGCACGGGCCTTTAGTCTCAACCCACATGGTCTTATCCCGTTCATCTACAACCAGTTCATCTAATGACCATTTACTCCAATAGCTACTTAGCCTCATTACCAGTTGGTCTACTTCCAGATGGGCTATGCCCATTTCGTCTAATACCCAGTTTATATAGATCAAATGGGAAAAAATCCCAATGAGACAAAATTGCGATTGACCATCTGGTTATTAGACGAAATAATAATTACCCAAACTGGGCATTAGACCAAACAGGCATTAGACGAAATTGACAGTAGACCAAATGAGTTTAGCCGTAGCTGTGCTAGACGAACTGGGAAGTAGACCATCTGATAGTAGACCAAGTGACAATAAACCGATGAAACTTAGTACCGGTACCTCAAGGTTAGTGACAGGGGCTAGGAAATTTGCTCTTGTCTACAATTCTAATCATAGCTGATTACATGAAATTCATTGCGACACAAAGAACAATGATGGGTGCAACAAATATTTTTTTTTTTCTTTCTCTCCCTTCACTGATCATGAAATCTGATGATGGAAAGAACCAAATCAGTCTCTTCTCATAAAAAAAACAAAAACTGAATGTTTTGAGGGATACTAGGAAACCACTAATTCAAAACCATTATAAACAACCTGACTTTCTTTAAAAAGAGGTGGGTCAAAAATTTCCACTAATTCATTGCAATCAGTTAAAGCATAATGTAACCTAGGATGCATGTTAAAAAATACAATAATCAAACAACAGGGCAAACAAAAAGACAAGAAAATGAGCATAGAAATACAAAAAGACAAACAAACAAACACACAAACAAACAGATAAAAACACAATTAATATACACAGTTCTAAAACTTGTTTGGAAATTAGAAGTCATTTGTATCCTCCTGACTGCAAAGCCCTTTCATGCACACTGCCCTCTGTGTCTAAATACCATATAATTTGGCTAATGCAGTTCACCTCACGTAATGTCTTAGCTCAAAGTGAAGTAAATCATCTGTTAGAGAGAATCTCCCTTCAGAATCTTATACTCCTTACTTACAAAACCAGCGATTCTCACAAACCTTTGAAAGTAAATTTCAACTTTATCTCTCTCCTGCTCTCCCCTCCTTTTTCAAACTCCCTTCCACCCTCACAGGTAACCCCCTCACACACTCCCTTTCTTTTCTCTGTCTGTGTTTGACACTTTGTGTCTCTCTCTCCAGGGGCTCGGATGGGGAGGGGGAGGCACATACATAATATGCTCATCCATAGTTGATTCAATTAAGTCCGTAAAGATGGTGAGATCTGCTTAACAAAATCTTGAAATCAATACCTTTTCTCTTCAAAGGGCAATGTAAGTGGATTGTTTTGGATCACTGGCTTTGTCAGAGCCTTCTATCTTTGCATGTGTGTGTGTGTGTGTGTGTGTGTGTGTGTGTTTTTTTTGGGGGGGGGGGTGAAGGCCATTCTTCTATGAAGATGCTATTCATAATAGTATATAACTGTGAAGCCCCTAGATAGTTTTGGTATCGAAAATGCTCTTAAAGAGCTATCTCGTATTTCTTCTGAATGACAGACTTGTGTACACGTGCTGAAACACTGCTAAATCTCCTATGAGATTACAAAGACTTGTATAGAATGACTAGACATAACTGCAACAGTAACAAAATATAATAATCAAACCATGCACTGTTTGAATTTACTCCTACCCTAGAAAGCCTAGCATCAATTCTGCAGGATACCTCAATACAAAATCTGTTGTTTCATGAGAGCAATTTAGTCTGTATTATAATCTACCTGTTGTGATTAAATTGTTCGCTTTCCACTGGCTGTGAAGGACAGGGGAAACCATGCAGTTACATGCATTCTTTTGACTGGTTTGCATACCATTATTGCTACATAACAACTTCAAATACGTTGAGAATTGATCCTATATAATGAGTTTGTGGGAGCACATCAGCACAAATATGTCGCTTTTACAAAGAACAACATAAAATGCTGAAATATTGTAAAGTTGTAGAGTTCTTAACAATTTCAACTTACATGTATGTACATGTACATTAAAAATTCTTTGACCATAGATTTCATTCATTGTAGATGATTTAAAGTAATAGTGTGATGACCACAATGACATGGTGAAAATATTCTTTTAAAGAACAATGACAAGAAATTCTGGGAGTGTTTTCTAAGTGTCACGCATAGAGCTCTTTATGTGTGATGAGCCACTACACACAGTGATATTAAAGCAATATTTGCAATAAAATCTTGCCTTGATTTGCAACAATTTTTCTCCTACAATATTTGACTAAAGGTCATTACATGTATGGACATGAAAGAATTCAAAATGATACTCCTTATTCTAAGTGAAAATAGAGCATCTTTATACACTCCAATTCCACATTATTTATTCTCAGTGAATGGTTAGATGCGCATTTCTGTAAATTTTATATCCAGCTACACAAGTTTGTTGTACAAAATAATATCTTTGTTGAGTCTTACAATGCCACAAATCAATAAAGATACATTGTATGTGCTGAATATGGAAACGTTGCTTGTGTTATTTTTTCTAAAACATACTATCGGAGAAATTAAGAAATTAGAAGCTCCATCAAATACAATGTAACACTGGAGCAACTGACACCAACACCTGCTCATAAGACCATGAGCCTTACATTTGAGTGAGTACATGTAATTACCCTCTCTTTGGAACATTACAGGTCATCTGCGGCAAAGCCTGTGCATATATAGTTCAACTTGCATTCAATAGTCAAGCCTTGTTTGTATGATAACGCACACTTTCGCTGCACACAAACACTTCTGCCATTTGCTTATTCACCATAATAGCATCATCTGACCACAACATAATGGGAATACAAAAGGTGGCTACTCCGGTATTCTTTACTTCAATCAATCAAATGCCGAGATCAATTGACGGGGGCTTCGCCTGACAACCTATCCAAGGACTCCTGATGCCCAAAACATATCGTTAGAATGTATCCGAATTGAATGGGTGAATGGTGTACTGGTAAATGGAATATCAAGGCAAGAATCGAAAAGGATTTGATGTGATTAAAGAGACAGGGAGAAAGAGATCTTCACAGAATCTCATTTGGTTAAAAATACCACCGATTTACAGGCATCTACATCAGTAGCTACAATACAGTATGCACTTGTCATTTACAATCTTGGAAAACTTCTTTTCTGTATAACTGTGTATTCTTACTGATTTAAGTGTACATGGTATAACAGGACTTTCCATTGCATACTTCCCTCAGTGTGAGTTTGGGATTCATAATCATCATTCTCATCTTTATTCTGCAGTGCAGAATAAATCTGATTTAAAAAACAAAACAAAACAAAACTCTGATGCATAAGACAGATGGGGAACTGAATAGCTCATCGATCATTAAGTTCCAAAAAATCATTTTATTATCTATGGTTTGGCGTTGTATCTTATTATCATACAAAATAATCTCTACCCTCTGTAAGTGGTTCATAGGGCAGAGTTAAAAAGAATGATCATCTTTTTTGTTTGAACCTCATGTTGTTCATATTATACTACTTGTTTATTATGATTTCAGAATTATCATTTCTTTTTCATGATTACTGAATTTGTAATTGATTCTCAAAAGAAAAAACTACAAGACAAGATGATAAAAAACTCAGTATTTCTGCTTCAATTCAGAAAATGTTTTTGATATTTTCTCTTTTAGTTTTGTGCAGATTTAACAATTCAGTAACTTGATAGGTTATATAATAGTCTGATACTGTTTAATAACGTAATTCACCTAGCACTGCTACTCATTCAAACTACAGTTGAGACACCTGTAGAACCTTGTACATTTTCATGAATTTTTCTATGACCTTGCCATGCAATGCAGTCTCCTGTTTGAGAACAGTACTATGAAAATTGGTCCTGAAGGTAAAATTGTATACCGGTAATGTAGTTTGAAAATATACAGTATGTCTACTTTATAAGGATGTGCGATACTCTGCTAGGATTGAATCTTCAATAGTGAGGGTGATGTCTGTGTCTGCATTATTAACAGATCACACTAACTCCAATATCATTTCAACCGCACTCAGTAAAACCGTCCTGGCTTGGGTATTACTGTATCTATGACCTTCACATGTCACCACTAGTCCTCCATCTGCATTATAATTGGATCGTTTTGGGTGCCCATGCATGCCATAATATCGCTTTTTAATGGTGATGATTTCATCAAAGTTGCTAATGAAATGATCATGGAGTTGGCAATAAAAAATGCAACCTTCTGCATCATATTATATGATGTACACTGTACATGTATGTACAATTCAATGGCATACAATTCTACCACAGTGGAATATGTTCATATAAAATAGCATACATACTTATGATACAGGCCGGCAGTGCATGACAAAAGTTATAGTGCACGCAAAATATAACGATTGCAAACGATAACCCACTATCGATTTGATATCGGTTTTTGCTCCCTCATTTTAATCATCGAGTACTTGAACCGCGATATGCTCGATATTATCGTTATTCTCAATTCTCGCAGGCTGGCTATGCCAGCAACTTATCTGTGTGGGACTAGACTTTCAGCGGTAGATTTAAACATGGAAGCTGAAATGAACAGGTTCGCTACTTTTAGAGAGACTGATCTATATAAACAGTATCTTAGACAATAAGGACACAAAGGATGCCATCAAATACGCCCTACGAATTTTGGACTCCTACTGTTCTGAAAAAAGGAATCAATCCGACGGATATTACTGAGCAAGTCAACCCAAGATTTGTGCCGCTTTCTCCGTACATTCTACGCGGAAGTGCGCCGTGGAAATGGGCAGCGTGTGGTGTGTACAGTATACGCTAAGCGCTCTTTGATCACGCTGCGCTATGAACTTTACTACGACATTCACAACACACTCTCGGAATCCGCATGTGTAGCAATGGGGCCTGGCACGAGCCTTGTGTTTAAATCCAGTAGATCCCTAATCCTACAAAACATCATCTAGTCCTGGTCCTGGACCCACAGTGCAGTAAGTAGGGCGTCTAACGTGTTACTGTTAGTGTTACTGTTAGATCCATGGTAGACCTATTGTAGGGTCAAGTGTTAACTAGCTCTGTCGCTCGTAAGTGACGTACAGTACAGTGTACGTAGGTAGATCTAGTATAAAATCGTTAGGCCAGGGCCCCTACAGGCCTAGACCTAACCTATCGTAGGGCCTAGAAAACGTTAGATTTAATCACGTAGACCCTAGACTCTATAGTTGAATTTGGATCTTCAGGATTTTGTCCACACGGGTTGAAAGAAACTGGTATTATTGCTTGTGTAGACACGTGTAACTGTTAGAAATGATCTAGGCTTATCTTGCCTGGGTATGTATGCTATTTTATATATCACATAGTGCATGACATCTTATTGCACTATAACAAGTACCAAGCACCTCCAAATTCTGAATTTGCCCTCAGGCAATTATATTCAATTCAGCCTGCGGCCTCATTGAATATACAACCTGTAACTGGCCTTCGGGGCAAATTCAGAATTTGTCGGTGCTTATATTGTTATAGTGCATTCAGCCTCATGCACTATATATATAATAGTGTCTGTATACAACAGGGGTCCAGGCATTGATGAAGGAACAACTGAAAATTATTCCAATGACCTTGTTCTAATGGGATTCCTCTGCAATATCCTTACCCCGCTGAGGACGGATTGATTTTGCTATAGTATGCATTTCCCATAGACACCTGCCCTAGTATGCTCTGGACTTGTCCTCAACCCGTTAAGATCAAGATTACACAGTGTTGTGTCTATATTCTCAATCCAGACAGCATAGTTCGGCTGGGGTGACAAGACCTTGTATCTCAAATTTTGGTGAAAATGATTTTTTTAGGTGATACGCTATCAGCGTATCACCTATTGTGATTGTCAAAATCTCTCTTTATTTTTTTTTATTCTTCTTTCTTTCTGGACAATTTTGTGTCGTCAATATCTCAAGAATGACATTACGAAATAACATGACATTTTCAGTCAACATGTCTCATGACAAAATCTAGCCACAATAAGGTTTTCATGACAGTAACATATCTATGACGTCATCTAGGCGCCATTTTGTGATTTTCGGACCTTGTCACATGATCGATCATAACTTCATAACTAGATGTCATTTCTGTATCATTTTCGGTGGACATGAAGTTCAGGTCACGCTCTACCTTACTTTTTAACGCTAGTTACACAGGTCATCATTACGCGCACGTAAGCCCGCGTCAAAATTTTAAAAGGCTCAAAACGACTTCCCAATGGGAAATCTCGAAGTTTCAGACAATTTTAAGCGTTTCAAACATTTTCTCGCGTGCGCGTCCGTCCGCGC
The DNA here is from genome assembly GCF_964275005.1 of Diadema setosum. Taxonomy (NCBI): domain Eukaryota; kingdom Metazoa; phylum Echinodermata; class Echinoidea; order Diadematoida; family Diadematidae; genus Diadema; species Diadema setosum. Next base: position 38,231,820 of record NC_092686.1, read on the forward strand.
AATTTCGCGCGCAGAGCCCGTAAGCAACATGAAAATGCAATTTTTTTGACTGATTTGGATTCCTGATACTTTGAGTAATAATATCCATTGATTTCCGATCGATTAGGACCTATAACAAAGGAATGCACTGGCGTCAAAGTTGAAATTCCGCGTGCGCGTCTTTCTGCAAATATAGTGAAAAAACATGTCTTTGTTTATTTCGCCATAGCTCTTTAAATCGTCCGTTGACCCTATATTTCTATTGCATATTACAAAAGTATATGAATTGTAAGTAACATTCCAAGTATCAGTATTGCCAGGAATACGCGATGACGTCATCATATCGTCATTTTAAATCAAAAAAGTGGAATTGATTTTTTTGAGGTACTGTTTCTGACATTCATTTGCTCGTATCTCTGTTGTTTAAGCTCAATATTACCCCAAATTCAGATATGTTGCACTTTGAACATTTGCCTTTCAAGGCCATGTGATGGTTTTGAAATATGATGACGTCATCATACTAGAAATTGTGATTAAAGGTAAAGACTCAAAATCAGACAAGTTTACGTGTTTTGTCTATGGGAGGTGATTTTTTTTTTAAACCATGCATTGACTTGACAACGTTTAAGCACCTTTACCTCATCTGATTTTACTCCATTTCCTCTGAAACATAAATATGTTGTAGCTGAGACAACAAGCTTTAGTAATCATGCATTTTATGTTTTCAAATCTCCTCATCAGGTTGACAATTTTGCAATTTAAAACTGAAAATGAGAATACAATCTGTACGGAACGATTCCCAATTTTTCTTTGCAACTGTATATTGATCGAATCCACGCTGCCACTTGTGGGAAGTTGAATAGCGCCATCACAAGTCAACACTGTCACGATAGTATTTAGATTTAAGTTTCGCACTCGATCTTCAGGACAGCCATGTGGCATAATCGGTTAGCGCGCTGGTTGTTCATAACGCCATACCGGAAGGCGAGAGGTTCGACTCCCGCAGGACTTTTATCCGTTCTTTCTTTTTTTCTCTTTTTTTTTTCGGCAGTTCAGCTTTACTCCGATGTCATTTATCGTATTACTTTATCAAGTGTACGTAACCCGTGAACACGGCTGCTCTATTTCCCTTGTTTTGTATTGGAGTTTGGAGATTGGGTTTGCTTCATTAATTTTGTCACACTTAATGTTGTAAATTGCCCCTTGTTACAGTGTCCCGCTTGCCACCTTTCGTTTGCTCTTTCCTTTTCTCTTCATTGGTTATTGTTATACTATAACAGGATAGGTAGGAACATGTATGTTTAAATAACTTGCAGGAATGGGAGCTGAATTGATTAACTCTAGTCCAGGTGTATGGCGTCTCGCTCATCTCTTTGAAATTCCAGGTTGTTATTGTTTGACCCAATAACGAAGTTGTAGACAGGTTATATGTTGTTATAGAGGTATCTTGTGCCACATGAATGGAAAGCATCACTGTTTAGTAGTAGTAATGAACTTTTTCATGTTGTATATGGTATAAATATTTAAGATAAATATATATATATATATAAATAAAAAAAGATTAAAGATAAATTTCACATCCAATCTTCGGTACAGCCGTGTGGCTTTATAGTCACTTAGCGCGCTGCATGGTCATTATGCACTACCTTAGGACGAGATGTTCGAGACCCGCAGGACGCTATCATTTTTTTCTCTCTCTTTCTTTGTGTTTCTTTTGGCAGTTCAGCTCTATTCCGATCGATGTCATTTATCGTATTATCTTATCAATTATACTACCCCACGACACACAGTCGCTCAAGTTCCTCTTTTTTTTTTTGTCGGAGGCTCTAGGTTGGATTTGCTTCATTTATCATACGTATTGTTTAAATTGCCCTTGGTACAGTGCCCCGCTTGCCACCTTTCCTTTTCCCTTTCCTTTTCTCTACGTTTGTTCCTGTTATATTGTCACAAGACAGGTCGGAAAATAATTTGCATAACTCAACTGGAGCAGGAATGGCAACTGAATGAATTAACTCTAGGCCAGGTGTATGGCGTCTCGCTAATCTCTTTGAAATTCCAGGATGTTATTGTTTGACGCAATAACGGAGTTGTAGACAGGTTTTATGTTGCTATAGAGGTATCTTGTGCCACATGAGTAGAAGGCATCACTGTTCAGTAGTAGTAATGAACTTTTTCATGTCCCTCCATGTCAATTATAGTGTGGTTTAAAGGGGTTGTGTGTCTATCTGCCAAAGAAAAGGAATAACTTATTTTCGTCATGGCTGTTTCTCTATACGTAGCCGTAGGTAATGAGTGTTGTTGGTATCTGAGCAGTGAAGAACAGAGCATCAGGCTAAAATCCCCCTTAGTTATACGCGCTAAGCGTTCAATTTGATATATCTTTCTTTATGAAGTCAATCCCTGCTAATGGATTTACAGAATTATGTTATGACACGTTTCACTGAAAGTTTGTAAAGCAAAGTTTATGGACAAGGCAAGCAATTGTACATGAATATACCTACCATTGATTTCAGAGGGAAAGTATGATATGCATAAATGTAAGGGTATCATTGCTTTGGAATTGCTGAGACAATATGCTTGGCACGAGGGCTTCCACTTCTAATAACTGATCCCTTTGAAGATGTGTCGGTCACGGGTGATCGTCATGATTCATCTTTCACGTAGAAGCTTGCGTTCCACACTCTTGGTTCAAGAAGACTTACCATCATACTTCAAATTGTTATTAAAGGTAAAGACTCAAAATCAGACAAGTTTACGTGTTATCTCTATGGGAGGTGATTTTTTTTTTTATGTGCATTAACTTGACAACGTTTAAGCACCTTTATCTCAGATGATTTTGCTCCATTTCCTCTGTAACTTAAGTGTGTGGTAACTGAGACAATAAGCTGCAGTAATCATGCATGTTATTCTTTGAAATCTCCTTATTAGTTTGACAATTTTGCAGTTTAAAACTGAAAATGAGAATGGAATGTGGACAAAACGATTCCTGATTCATCTTTCACATACATAAGTTTACGTTCCTCTTTTTTTTCTCGTCGAGACGTATGGCCGAGTGGTTAAAGGCGACGTCTCAGAGACGTGAGGTTGCACACGTGCGGGTTCGAACCCCACAAGATCACGAAACAAAATACTTAGCTATTTTACTTTTTTTTTCTTCAATTTTGTATTACATATATTGTCCATGTAGAAATCACATTCGTATATAAACGCACCTATACACACACACAGACACACACACACACCATATCCCTCTTTTTTGTGTTGGAGACCTATATTGCTTCGACTGCTGCAAAATTTTGCAGGCTGACTTTGTCAAACTGATCATAATATGTAATGACGACGACGAAGGTGTTGTACTTTGAACAATTGTCTTTCAAGACCACATCATTGTTTTGTACTTTGATGACGTCATCACACTGAAAATTGTGATTAAAGGCAAGGTATCAAAACCAGCCGATTATAGGTTTTATGTTTACGGCACATATTTTTCCCAAGTTGCCAGAAATGGCATAGCGACATCAGTAGTTACAAGGCCGCATTTCCGTCTAGCAATGCAATACATGTTCACGCGGCCACGTTGGTTGAGTGGGCATTGACTTTTCTCCCTGTAATATCTATACGTTTCTTTTTTGCCTTACCATTTCCGTGGATGTCCCGTGGCCGAGAGGTTAGGGAAACGGTTTTGCATGCAAACTCAATTATAACTTCAAGGTGCCTATATCACATTCTTTTCTTTGTCGATCACAGATGACCGACATCTGATAACCCCAAGCGTATCACCTAACTCGTCAGTCTGATGAGTTTCATATCTCGTTTTTTTTTTAATTTATGGTCAAATAATCGGTTAAATGATGCCCTGTCCAAATCCTTCCTGTCTTATCCCCAAAATTTTGTAGATGCGTAGTCTTGTCGCCCAAGCAACGATAGGAATAATGTGCTCATCATAAAAGACATAGAACAGAATGTAAAACAATCTAGGTATTGTGAACAGGTTCAAGGCACGAGGCTTTTTGTAGGGAGTCTTGGTCCACAAATAAGAGTAAGCATACATATCTAAAGAAGGGAACGCTCAAAAAGAACACAAAATAGCCAGGAAGGCATGCCTTTTAGAACAGCAGATGATCACCAAATAATACGTGAAAATGACCAAAGTGTCATCTGTCATACAACAGGTGTATAATGTAAGCAAATTTCAAGTCTTTTCTTTTTTTAATTCATGAAAGTATAGGTCCTGACAGTATCCCACATAAAATTTACCCCAAACTTCTACGGAAATGTGCTCAATGACATCGTCAAAATGGTTGCCTAAAAGTGGTTATCTAATACCTCAACTATTATCACATACAGGAATAATTCTGATCCTTGGGAATGGCACCATATTGAGAACTTCATGCAATTAATTGCACAGAATACAACTTCTGATGTACTAGTATCTTTGTTCTTCAACAACTAAAATTTGTCTATTTCCCCCTTGAACTATGATTGCTGATCAATGCGTTAGTGACAGAGCACAAGTCCTGTTACTATGGCAACATAATACTGCAGTGCCCAGCAAAAAAAAAAAAAAAGTTATGAAAAGTGCGATGTTTTTTTATTAATAAATCACCTACATCTGTAGAAGTGTCTTAAAAATGTGTAGCTGGGTGCATTGTGTGATGTTCTGCTACTTGCAGTCATGTTTCAGTTAATTCGGAGCCACAATCATACCACAGCAGAGTGCTATGGTAACATAGTGATTTCACAAATAAAGTAAGAGAAAAGTTTAGATTCTTTGTACTTGAATAGCTGGAAAACTTTCTTAAAGTGCAAGTCATTTATATGGCACTACGCTACAGTACTAAAACACTTTATCCTCGCTTTCAACGAATACACAATGAATGAATATGGTGTCACAGTATGGCACATTTTTCTCAATCAGCATTTTGTCTCAACATAGCAATGTTACGCTTGGTCACATGCTGTAGTGTAGACAAATCGATGAATAGGATTTCATTAATGAAGGATGTAATCTTATATCATCACATTAATCAAATTATCTAAAAAACTGAATGATGCAAGAGTTGCATCAACCAGATTTGGATTCATCACCCTCAAAAGGGTAAACCCATCAATACATTTTCAGCACCCTCGGAATACAGTAACCCCATTAATCTATAAATTTCTTTACCATTTATCAGGAAATACAGAACTTACAAATAGGTTTCAATTTTTGGTGGCCATTTCGGATATCTCAAAACTCTCAGGAGTGCAAGACTTGTATCGCCCAGATTCGAATTTAGCACCCTTAAAATCTTAGGGTAAACACCATCACATCTTTTCAAGTTTTTGCCATTTTGAATATAGAAATAATTGGGAATTTCAATTTTTGGAGGCCATCTTGAACATCTCGAAATCCTCAAGGACGTAAATGTAAGAGTTGGTCATCATCAAGATTTAGATTCAGCACCCTTGAAATAGGCTAAAACTGTCTTTTCTTTTAAATTTTCCACCATTTATAAGGAAATATAGGAAGTTCAGATTTTGGCTAGCGGCTGCCATATCGATGGCCATATCAAATATCTCAAAATACTCAATAGACGAAAGAGTTGTATCATCCAGATTCAGATTCAGCACTCTTAAAATTGGGTAAAACCACCAAAAGACATTCAGCAGGCGGTAAAACAAGATTAAACCCAAAATCTGTCATTGGCACCCAGACAGTACATAATATCAGAAAGCATGAAGGATGGAAACACATTGTATGAAAACATACAGTGCGTATCAGATGTACAAAAACACAAACATAAAAACAGTGTACATACCGGTACCATTTTCTGTTTATTCACTGTTGCAAAAATGGTTATTTATATGCACATTGTATACAGACACACAATTCCAAAAGCACACACACATGAATTTCCAAAAGTATCATGTACACACACAAAGTCAACAACAAAGAAAACAGATCTTGACCTCGACATTATTGGACTCTTTTATGCTATTCATATCCATCAAACATAATTGTCCAGTACATCAGTGATTCTGCATTTTTATGATAACCTTCTCCTTTTCTCATATGTTTAATAGACAACAAGTACCTGGTAGGTCAACATGAACAAAGGCCAAGATATTTGTGTATTACTTGAATGTCATTTATCAAGGGACTACTGACCTTTAATAGACCTTGTGTTTTACCTGATACATTATGCAGAATAGTCAAACTCAGGGGGTAGAGGTTCTTGATTGTAAAATACAAGTCACTTAAATGAAGCATAAACTTACTTTTCCTGATTTCTTCAATTTTAGCCATCTGCTTCGATAAGCTGGCCCCTGTTTTGAAAGATAAAAAATATATGATTCAAGATTCATAATGAACTACAAAGTAAAAGAGACAGAGAGAATAAAAAATAGAATACAATAAATTTCAGAGTTAAAGGCCTGTTATGAGGCCATATTCTGAAAATCGACATGGCTGAAAACTTGCATGGATTCCTTTGATCAGGAATGTTTCAACAATTTCAAAGAAATTTCAGCCAAATTCACAGTATTCACAGTCTACAGGATATGTATCTGTGTACTGTAAAGATATCCCTTGTGTAGTCATTAACCAGCAACATGCATGCCTAGATGCTTTAGAAATTTTTTTATCATTTATATACCATACACAGTACATTACATTCCTGAAGAGGTGTGTGTGTGTGTGTGTGTGTGTGTGTGTGTGTGTACCTGTGTATGTGTGTGGGAAACAAAGAATGTGCATCCCATATGTCACCTTGTACTACTGTAGGGCAATCCAATACTATTCTGTACTCCTTGTTTTACATTCTGCATTCTTTTGGAAATAACTATTTAATGAGCTCTACAAGTCGCTCTCTTTGAATAACGTCTCCTCCTCCTCCTCCTCCTTCTTCTTCTTCTTCTCCTTCTTTTTCTACTTCGGGGGTACTGTCTAACAACCATGTGCAGGGACCAACCGGACTCATCATCTACCAGTACTTGGTGTTTTATGACAGGTTATGTGAGTTTAACCTTATCACATCCTTCATGTTGATGCAATATGTACTGTTGCTGATCATGAATGATTAATGCACTTTACTTTCCACAATAAAGCAACTAGTATGATTTAATTATCATTTTCAGCAGTTTGCTGTACTTATACTTTCAGGATACCAATTTGACAGGCATTATTTTATGGAATACATGAAAATATACACATTTGCCATGGAAGCTACGTGTACATACAGTTTGAAGAACACACTGTGACTTCAAATCAAATTTAATGTGTGGTTTCAGGAATACTTTCAGCCTAATGGTATTTTACTTTTGTATGTTTTTTAAAGGGATCGTACAGTTTTGGTTGAGACCTAATTTCAGGTTTCTAACATTTTTTGGTGAGATAATGAGAAACCTCTTATGAAATATGAAAGAGCATGTAATTCTATGAGGAATTCAACGTTTATTTGATGAAAATTGGTTTTGAAATGGCTGAGATATCCAAGAAAGAGCGATTTTAATAAAGTGTGGGACCCACACTTTATTACGATCGCTTTGTTTTACTTTGTTTTTGGATGTTTCCGTCATTCCAAACCCGATTTTCATCAAATAAAGTTTGAATTCCTCTTAAAATGGTATGCTCTGTACTAAATCATAAGTGTTTTCTTGGTATCTCGCACAAAGTTTAAAGCCCAATTCTCATCTCCACCAACACTGTACCCCTTTAAGCTCAAGCACATTGCATTTGGCAACTACTATATAAAGTATAGCAACATTATCCCATATTGATAAGTTTTAGGCAAATGAGGGAGTTTTTGATTGTTAAAATGTATGTTCCTTGATTATACAACAGTGTGTAATCTTATCAGATATTACATTTCATTATCACAATTAAGTGAAATATTCAGAGACACAGTTTGTGGGTTCCTGAATTAACCAGAGTATTCAAAGTAATTGGGACACATTTTTACACAAATTAGAGAGTGGTTAAATTCCTGATTCAGAGCCACAGCAAGAGAGTGGGAAATAAGTGTGGACCACTGCAAGAAGCAAAGTTAAGCAGAGACTTCCAGCCTTTAAAGGATGGTGAACGAGACATTAAAATCAAGAAAATCATACAAAAGAAGGTGTCAAAGCAAAGGGAAATGTCTGTTAAAACAGATTTTTTATGTGACTTTTTAAAATATATTCGTACCACTGAAAAATCGCGAGTTAAAACTGACTGATTTACTTCACCGATTTTCGCTCCAGAACGGCCGTCTTTTTCGGGGCCCTAAAATATGACGTCATGACATGGACGAACGTACCCTTTACGATCGTGTGTGCAGCGCTAGCTAGCTCTACATCGAGTCCGCCATTCATAAAGCACGTAGTTCTTTGTGAGCGGATGCAATACAATACTGTACCTTGCCTGTCTTTAGTCGCATCTGCTTTATCGGCAGAAACAGCAGGGTAAAATGTACCATTATTTAAAAAAAGAAGAAGAGATGAATGAATAAATAAATAAATAAATAAATAAATAAATAAATAAATAAATAATAGCCATAATAATACTAATAATATAGTCTGAAGCAACGTCAGTAGCGAACCGCCGAGTCCCCGCCGGAGAGCTAGTTTGGTGTGTATGGTAGCCCCACTACATATCGACCACATTCTTTTAAACCGATCGCGTATAATTCGTGCACTGAACACTTAGTACGCACTTCGTCTGCGCGCAAAGCACATAAAAATGGATTGGCTTTGAATGTAGATGAGGATGGTGTGGGAAAACGCGATAATTCACTGCTCATTAATGGTTTTAATCAAGGACAAAATTTCGAATGAATATTTTCACCGAATCGTAATGACAGCACAATGTAATGTCTATGGAAGTTCCTAAAAAGCTTCGTTGACGTTTTCTACAACACGGTGTTCAATACAACTCGGTTTGCGTGCATTGTCAATGCAAAAAACAGCGGTCGATCCTGATAACGCGATTTACCGCGGGGAGCTGAAACGAGGCCACGCTAGTTCGTCGGCGACATTTTTGCACTGAAACTTCGAATCGAAAAGGGAACAACGACATTTGATAGAGCTGGATTTTCTCAATCACGTAGGTCAAGTTTTTTACGTGAATTTCAGTGTTGAATATTCTTATCAAGCAAATAAACATTAGGCGGTCGATGAGTAGTAGGTCCAACCCTACATAGGCTACTCCACAACGTAGATCCTTACGTTAGCTAGGTCAGAGTTCTTGTTCTACCGTAACGTTAGGCTCTACTACTGTACTAACTATGCCTATTAAACGGTTACTATAAGCCGTTTAAGAGTAGAGACTGAGGCGCCAAAGTGCAGGTAGAAATTTAAAAAGGTATACTTCATGGTAATTCGAAGGAAGATGGATTCAATAAGTGAAATTATAACTCACTTTTGCTTGATAGAGTAAACAAGACACGTACAGATACCTCGGTGCACTCAGGCCATCGCCTGCGGCGGCGTGATACAGAGCGTAGCTTAGGTGCAAAGTTAGCTAGCGGTAGCGTATCACATCAGCGAGCGCAGGGCTGATTCGTCCATGTCATGACGTCATAATTTTGGTCACCAAATTTTCGCCATCAGATCGGGTTCAGGTGGTCTAAAAAGGGCCTCAAAACACCATCTCTCAATCGTTCTAAAAACATTTTCACCATCTGAAAGTTAACTATTCATATTCCTAGAGACTTAAGCTTTGCAGAAATATATAAATCACTTTGTTTATGAATACCGACATTTTTTTCTTGTTCACAATACTTTAAAACAATATACACTGCTTTTGCAGGGCTGCCAACTCTCACTCATTGAAAGTGAGACTCACTCATTTTGGTCCTTTCTCACTCTAAAACTTTATTTCATTTGCATGCATTTCTATTGATCTCACTCATTTTGACTCCTAAATTATAGCATTGGCCTATGGGAGTCTCACTCTCAACTAGTTTCCAATGTTGGCAGCGCTGCTTTTGACAATGTGTTAAGCGAAGAAATATTCTGCCATGTTGCTGATGTGTTGCAAATAGTGTTAAAGAGGAATTTATACTCAAACATTATTATGGTATAAACATGTGGATCAAATGAATACAACATTAGTAAAACTCATCAGTGAAGTTTGAGAAAAAGTGGACAATCCATGAAGTAATTAATTTATTTGATACACTCTGTATTATAGTTGTTAAAGTTTTGGTTAAAATGATGTGCTGTCATTGATGGATTAGAAGGCTACAAAACTACAGATGTTACAGTAGGGGGAAAAATGAAGAAAAAACAGAATTCCACATAGTTTTAATTTTCTAGCATAATGAAAAAGCTCCTGACTCACCTCCTTCAGAAAGCAAGGAAATACACAACACAAAGGTCAGTAAAAAGTTGAGGAAAAGTGCAATTTTCATTTAAAAAAAAGAAGAAATTTTGTAGTACCTCTTCAAAAGATATCAGGCAAAGCAAAAATTGGTATTGTGACTCAAGCTCCATTTAAGATTTCAGCATACTCCCTCCTAAAAAGTGGTGCAGGATGGGTGCATCTAAAAACTGCACCCTTTTAATTTCAAATGCTGATGGAAGGGCAAGGGCCCCAGTATGGTCTAAATCTCAAGACTCAACTCCAAGGCCAAGTAAAAAACATAAAAAAATAAATAAAATAATAATATCAATTAGTTCGGGTCATCTAATATGATACTAGACCAGAATGCAATCTTCCCTGGGTGCTATGCGTGTTCCACTGCCAATGCCACTGATCTCTATGTAAACATAGAGATCAGTGTATGCACGAGGGTTGCTAAAATGCACCATACCAGCATAGACCTTGTTGGTGCAAGGTAGATATGAATGTTGCAGCACCCATTGACAAGGTGGCACCTCCATGCAACCCCTGTACATTAGTCATTGCATTGATACTTACAGAGGTTTTTTTTTTTCGGATTTTTGCCAATACCATCACAATCTGAACTTGTGATAAGTGAAAAAAACTCGCCACAGAACAGCATATTTCTTGATTTTTTTAGTGCTTTTTTAGTGACCCTGATTCTTAACACTGGACTTAAGCCCTGCATGCTTTATAGCCTTAACACGGAACAGATTTTGTATATATTTGACAGCAAAATTGGGATTTTTGATGGATTCTTTTTTTTTTTTAGGTAACTAAGGGATTTTTCTGTGGTGAATGACAATGTGATTTGTGTGTTGTGACAGTAGAATTTGCTAGTTTGTGATGCTTCTAAGCTGTGCAAGTACTTATTGTTAAAAAATTGAAACTTTTTTTTTTCTTTTTTTTTTTACACAGCAGCGAAAATCGATGCAGGTGGGGATGAGAGTGTATACATATATATATATATATATATATATATATATATATATATATTTCATACACCTTTTTTTTTTTTTTTTTTTTTACTGGGAAGTCTTTCAAGATTGTTAGACTATATCTAACTACCAAGTAGATTGTAATGACTGATGGGTTATATGGGACCGATTGGGCCGTACTGTCCTTCGTGTTTACAATCTTTTAGCCTGTCATGACTCTTCTACTGTATACCTGGTACGCTGTTATTTTCGCGTACAGATATTTTTGCGAATGACAAGGCCATACACATTTTCGCGAGTTGTTGTTTTCGCGAATTGACGCCGACGCTCAAGTTAATGCACTACTAACAGGGTGCATGGAGACATTTTCGCGTGTTGTTGAATTCGCGATCCAACTGTGATTCGCGAAAATTAAACCCTCGTGAAAATAACAGCTTATGAAGTATACAGTGATGGGGCTGTGAATAGATATCTAGTTATGTTACAATGTAATCTTCTACTCTAGGAAAGTACAATCATATCAGGTCAGTCCTAAGTAGTACTAGTAGCACTGAATTATCAAATAGTACAAAACTGAATCCCTTGTACCCAAGCTTATATTATACAGGCTAGCTTAAACAAGTATGTTTTTAAGGTACGACCAAGTGTTGTGGGACCGGACAGGTTGTGGGACCGGACGCGTATTGTAAGTGCATGTACAGTAGTAAGTGCGTCTGTAATGAAAATGACGCACCCAGGAATAAAACCAACCCTGGGAATGGAATTCTCATGGATAGATCTACAAGATGCGACGCAAAAATGTAAGTAACTGTCTCATGTTAAATTTCATAAAATATGATAATTCTTTCATTTTCTCACCTAAAAAATGTATTTTCTTGCTAATGTATGTAATTTATACCTCCCTCTGGCTGCGATGCGTGTCGTTCTCGCTGCCGGTATATCAGAAGTGAAAGTCTCACACGGTGTTATGTTACGAGTTATTTAGTACACATGTCATTAGGCCAGTTCGATCGAATGTTCGATAGCGTCTATCGTACAGCGAGAATGTAAACACCGTGCACGCTCGCTCCTCATAATAGATATATAGAGTATTTCCCGTACAAAAACAACGCGTGCACAACTCTCTTTGATACATTCGTACATGGATGGAGTCACTTGAAGGGGAAAATCTAATGATTTAGCAGGTTATTAAATTCTCACGCTGTTTTCAGAGTATGTTGTGTAGTATATGAGGAGTCTATAGACCTATCAAGTCTTTGACTCAGTTTGAGGTAAAGAAGGGTGCATATTCTATGTAAAATACTAGGTAAGTTTTCACGCGCACGCGCGAACTTAAGTGTCCGGAAACACAACCCCCCATCATCATGATCATCACATCAGGTCATACTAATTACTATTAAATACTCTTCTCTTCTCATAATTACTATGGTTATAGATAGATTAGATAAGATAGCTACGTAGATCTCTAGTACCTGGTAGAATGTTCTAATTCTAATTTCTATGTATTGTTTGTGTGGAATTTTTTGCTGGACTGGAGTTCTACACGGTTACTTAGGCATACGTCCACCACTCACCAGGCCAGAGGCAGGGCAGCAGGCCAGGCCATTCACGATCAGCGATTCTTACAAATTAGGCCCTACTTTACGGATTTATGAATTACTACTCCCTTTAGAAATCTCATGAAGGTTTGGTAGTTTGTTATTCTGTACAATAAAATCCCCACAGTTCGACGGCAGAGTCAAGTCTCGATGTTTATTGAGTGTTTAGGGATGAGTACTCGAGTATGCCATGCCCCCATCGACCAGCCGCTTCGACAAAGGTCGGGGTAGTGACGGCACTCGCGGCAGCAAGTGCCCGAAGCGCTTGATTTGTGCTTACCTGTGTCGATAACAGACTTGACATCTTTGTATCTTGGATTCTCTGGAATCCTTTTGTTGAGAATCTGCAGAAGAAAATACACGATAAGAGAGAATATTCCGTCAGCTATCTCACCAACACAACCATATTGTCAAATATCATTTGACTCGATCGTAATCCGCTACTTACATTAACTTTGGCTCCTGTTCGCGTGGTTCTCGATCGGGCGGACATGTTGGCTTGACAACACTATCATCGCATTCATTCTCTCAGATCAGCTCCGCGAAGAATTCAAACGGTAACCTCAGGTCAGAGGTGAGTGACGGCATGCGGATGCGGATGCGGCAGGCAGTCAACTCTCGGCGCACGTGTGTGATTGTGTTGTGCATTAACATTCAAACAGTTGAAAGGCTTCCCTAAACATTCGATCGCCCTATCATTATCAAAGGAGGCGGAGTCGATTCGGATCTCGACGGCGGTGAAAACTGGATAGCTCCTCTATGCTGCTGTGCCCTGCACACACATCGTATTGAACTTGAATGACGGTACGAGGAAAGGTACAACGTATCGTGGCTGAACAGGAAAGATAAGAGTTCGAGCCTCATTTACAATAATTGACACTTTTGATTTAGCCATAGGTCCTACTTACCTTGCATTTCATTTCTAACATGTTACTGTTAACTATTTAAACGACGTTAGCACAGAGCAGTGAAATCTGAAGAACAGTGAAGGGGAAGTTCTGCCAGACATGCCAGAAGTTCAAAGTGATCCATTGCATAGACTTGTATAGAGTCTAGTAGATTCTATATCTATCTGTTCTACTGATTTTGAAAATTATGTCTCTTATATTTAAGTCTTGTTTACACTGACTGCATGTTGTGTGATTATATTAGATGAGCATGATGAGGATTGATTTGAATATCTACCGGTACTGACCTCCTGCATACATCTTGATCATGAGAGATCTACGGATTGGGATAGGCCTACAGCCTGCACAGTTAGTGCAACTGCAACTCTCGATCTCGCCTTCAAATATTGCTATTGGAAATTAATGTCCTAATTTATATCTTCATATTATCATAATGGAGGAGGTGGGGGAGTGGGGATGTTGAGAAGCTACCGATTCTAGTAAAATCTGTAAGCTAAATAGGTGCACTATAGATGTTACTTTTCTTATTAACAATGCACAGCCCTTCGGTTGTAAGTTTCTTCAATTTGTCTCCCTCTACAAATGAATTTTGTTAAGATTGCAACTGCTGATCTGTAAATTAACCCGTTGAGGACGGTTTGATTTTGCATTTCCCATAGACACCTGCCCGAGTATACTCGGGACTCGTCCTCAACGGGGTAACAAACATGTCGGAAAAAAGGAACCAGTGGGACTCGAACCTGTCATTGACTGCTTTCTGGGCAGTGACACTACCACCAGGCTGTCCCTGGTTGCCAGCAGTGACATATTTGCACAATAAACATGGAATATAAATATCCAAACTCCAAAATTCTGAGATTGTTTTGTTAAGTAGTCCAAGGCAGACAAGGCATAATAAATTAAAAATACTGTATATTTATTCTCATGAGTCGTATTTAGGTGTGTCTTGTAAACTAACGTTAGACTTTACTTTTATGATGAATTTCTACAGTTTACAGGATGTCAAATATTTCACAAGTTTTGTTTTTGTTTTTGTGAGCAGGCATAGCACTTTACTCTGCAGTCACGGATTTAAGCACTCGCAAAATTGTCAAGAAGTGCTTATTCATGAAAAATTAGACTTGCCAAATATTTGCCATAAAATATACAGTATTGCGTGGCGTGAAAAAGTATAAATCAGGACAGGAGTGAAGTGCATGCATATTGTTTGTATTCAAATTAACTAACTCTAAAAGTTGTTCACTGTGCAGTGATCACCACAACCACCATCTATCTGATCTGGTAGCCAAATCTGCAATCAAGAATGTCTAAGACCTCGTACCTCGTCCTTTCCATACTGGTCGTTTCCATTGCCGTATTTCTCAACTACCCTGCTCCCGAACTCTCCCATCGAGTGAAAGCATGGAAGGAATCTGGAAAGGTCTTCAAATTCAAAGGACACAACATATTTTACAAAGGTGATGATTGACAGAAGGGATGTGAGAGATCTATGGCCAAGGAGTCTAAAATATGTTTTTTAATTCTGCTCGACATCACTGCAGATATGAATTAAGTTTTTGTGTTTTTTTTTTTCCCAAAAAAAATTATTCCTGGAAAAGAGTAGTGCTGGAAACCTGACTGAGTACATCCTAAAATTCACTGAATTGAATAACTGGGTGTATTTAGTGAGCACAGATGTTGATGGTTACAATGTACAAAGTGTACAATATGTATGTTCAGGCTGATAGTTATTATGTGATTGTGCTCCTTTGCTGAGAAATTGTATGTTTTTGTACTTATTTATCCCTTCAAATCATGTCTCAATGAAATGAAAAGTAGTTACCATGGTAATCGATCAAAAGTATAACTTGTGAGTGTACTTGCTTAAATGACTGGAACCTCTCTGAGTGGGAAGTTGTAAGGCAAGGCAGGATTCAACTTTCAAGTGACAAATCTAAAAAATACTTACATACCCACCGGTATAGATAACTTGGGGTATAATTTTGCAGAAGTGTATATAATTCAAATGGAGAATAATATTGTGATTCTATATTTTCCCATATAAAGATGACAATTTCAAGTATTATACTGACTTCAAGACATCACATTTTGGTTTACTGTTAAGGTAATACATAAGCTGTAGCCATTTACAGACATTAATGTCTGTCCATGAATGTTTTGATAGTAGCATCATATTATTTAAAAAAAGAAAAAAATCTGTGAATGAGTTTAATCAGGGAGGTAGAATCCACCTCCCTGGTATAATATACTGGTAGATCAAATTACATTCATTTCAAAAGTTTCATAAAATGAGCTCTTATTGGTGTACAGGATTTATGAAATTAATTGACATTACAAGTCCTCATTAAATGTGTGCTTTAAGGCACATCCACATCAGTTTTTAGCAGTTGTTAGGTGACTTAAATATTGCTGAGTGACAGTCTTGGTGCTCGCTCACTGCATATTGCTCCAAATTTTCAGATTGTGTACAGAAGCTATGAACTTTAGTGTACATATCCAAAGAAGAATCACTCTAGCTGCTGTAAGAGTTTACCAAGATTAGACTTTCTGCTCATATCAGAAATCAGTTCAGTAGGACCAGGTGATGGGTAGATTTCAAACTTTGCTATCATTACCCATTAATGCAGATGAGGGCACAAATGACAATGATGATGTGCTGGTCATATTCCACGGATTTCCAACCTGCGGTTATGATTTCCACAAGGTGAGGGCGATGTTTTGCTGTAACATCTACTGAGTAGATATCATAACATCGTCAAGGAAACACAGAAAATCATGCCATGGTATATAAAATCATGTACCGTGTTTAACCTCTCTCTTTCCCTCCCCCTGCTGAAGATTGCTAATAATCACATTAACTAGCCTCAAAGTATGATTTGTCAAATTTAAGTCACTCACACAGTAATCATAGGAAAGTAAGGTGTCTGGTATGCACGTACAATAAGTGTTATTCTGTAAAGGTGAAATTAGGCAATATTCTCAGAACTTATGTTATTATCATGCCCTGTTGAGGTCAAGTGAAACTTTAGCTGGAATCATCAGTCATATCCTTAAACCCTGTCCTGTGCTTCCAGTCAAGCATGAAGATTTAAAAAAAAACTAAAAAAAAAAACTGTCGAGTTGGGCGTACATACAAGACTTGACCACTTTTTTCTTTTTTATTGAAAGACTTTAATAATAGCCAATTGTTTAGATCAAGCTGCTGTAGATATGAAACATGATAGAACTGGTCACCTATTAGATAACACTTCTCCCACTTTTCCCTATATCAGATTTGGCCCGAGCTGACCAAGAACTTTGGACGAGTCATCTTGCCAGATTTCCTTGGTTATGGACTGAGTGATAAGCCTGTGAGTATGAGATTTATGTGCTGATGGGCAAGTGGACTTTGTAGTCACTGGCAGTGGTGATAGATTGTCCTTCACATTACACATCTCTTGGCAGTAGATGAATGGATGCAGTTTACATTTACGCATGTACATCTTCATGCAGTGGTGTCTGTTACCAATACAAACAGGATCTCCGTAGTACTTTGGACTCTGACAAGATAGGAATTAAAAAGGAAAAGAATCAGCTAAAGAAAAATACAATATTTTAATGGCTGCAAATTATAACTTATGCCAGATAACAAACTTGTTATACTTTTGTAGTCTAATGTTACCTCATAATGATTATGTCCATATTGGCTAGCAGAAGCTGTCTTTGCACCAAAAACCAAACTCCTTCCAGAAATCTCACTTTTCATACCCTTCAATGCAAAATTGTGCAATATGTGTTGTCTCCCAACAGACGGACCATGTCTACAGCCTCTTTGACAAGGCGGACATGATACAAGCTCTTCTAAAGGAGCTGGGAGTCTCCCAGGTTCACGTCTTGACCCATGACATGGGCAGCACTGTGGCACAGGAACTCATCCACAGGTACATTTGTACATGTAAATCCCTTTTACACCCTTGGGTAGTCCAGCTGTGCCAATTGCTACACCATACACTAAAATGACCCGACTGTACATAAGTATTACCACACTTTACACTAGTATGACTACACTGTACACTAATGTTACGACACTTTGCACTAAAATCACTACATTCTATTATACTAGTAATACTGTCAATAGCTTTATAACCCTTTACTTTCTTCATGTGCAAAATATACTATTATGTTATTTGTTTTTTCTTTTGTATAGTGTTTCCTGTAATTTTCTTAGGTACAGAACTGCATTTTCAGTCTTTGAGTGGTTTTGATGATCTTGTTTTTCTTTGTCTTTTTTTGTTTCCTTGTGAAATTGTGATTCTGACACTAGCTAAATTGATCTACTTTTGTTAAATGACTTCATCCGAGGGTAGCATATTGCCTGAAACTCATGTATTCATTGTATGACAGATTTTGTGATAAGTAGTAGTTTCAGTGTCTGATTTACATGTTATCCCTTTTCATGGAGTGGGGATGGGGTGATGTTGGTGAGAATGGGAGTTGTCTGGTCTGTATTCAATCTTTAGTCAGCATGTCTTTGATAAGTTTTGAAAGGAATGAGTTTCATTAACTCTCTAAGGACCTCTGTCTCATAACTGTATTTGTATTGCACAGGGTAATGTATTCTTTGGTTATGAAAGTGTTATATATATATTCGCAGGCTGTTGCAGGTTGTTGACTGTGCTCTTTGCAAGCTAACAATTTCAGCTGGGTCTCCCATTTTCTCACAGTTTTGCTTCATTTATCTCACATCCAGACAGAATCAGCGAGCCAAGTCAGGGGCCAAGTCAGATAGCGAACTTCACATCATTAGTGTCTGCCTCTCTAATGGAGGTCAGTGACCTTATTTTGTTATGGATTCTTTCAACATTTCAAATTTTTAGACCAGCACAACTTCATCTAATTGATACAGTAAAATCCAAAAGTAAACCACAATGAACTATATACTATTTTACTCATCAAAGGTCAAAACAACAGATGTTATTACTAATGGAGCAAAACTGTTTGTTGGGGGGGGGGGGGGGAGCTTCTAAGGAATATCTTGTTTGACTAAACTTTGCACAAAACTCCAAAGCAGTTTATTAGTGACACTGCTCTTTACAGTGCAACTGTAAAGAGCAGTAGGCATCTTGGAAACAAATATCTGAAGCAGTGCCTTCATGCTGGATGGCCACATGAGCAATGTATCCAAGTTGAATTCTTCAAATTCTAATGGTTGCCACCCTCTTTTCAAGTTCTTCCAATTTCTGCAAAATGGTGGCATTCAGATTTCAAAGACAAACATCTGGATCTTGGGTATTAAAGCATGGGTAGAATTTCGGGTGAAATTATGAACAGGTGTTGCAGAAAATGGAAATGTAAATTGTCTTTGATTATCCATTGATTTGCTTCAATACATAGCTTGTTTTCTGAACTTCATAATATGAGCATGTGGTATTTAATGAAAGAAAATACTACATGAGCTGGAAATCTTTTCTACAAATTGCTGCTGTGTACCTGTATACGCTATATATTTCGCGTGGGTTTTATTTTCGCGAATTTCGCGAGTCGGGAGCTATTTGCGAAATTAACAACACGCGAAAATATTACCTTCCAAAATAAATCCCTTGCCTTGACGATACGATCATTTTACGGCTTACCGAACAGACCATACTGGCTAAGCTTGTTTCCGTACATATAGCATGTCCACGTCTAACTAATTTACTAGAATCTCTAGTACACACAGCCCAGTCGCTGTGGTAGCATTCGTTGCTAGTAAGGTGAAAATTCACACTTTCTTTGCCACTTCATATTTTCTCCGGTCCCCCAATCGCGAATTTAACCACTCGCGAAAATGTGTGACATCGGCAATTCGCGAAAATTTATGCACGCGAAAATTATAGCGTATACAGTATTCTACATCTCATGTTGTGAAGGGCAAAAGTTGACTTTCATTTTTGATGTTTTACTATCACTAAAATGTACATATATGTATTTGTTGAATTCCCAGGAATAATCCCAGAAACAATTCAACAGAGGACAATGCAGAAGGTTGGTGGAATATCAGTTGATCATTTTTGTTTCATAGACTTCTGTAGTGCTCAGGTAGCCTCTGTTTTAAAGGGTGTGTACAGTTCTGGTCGAGGTGAGGATTTAGCTTTTAACGTTTTGCGAGATATTCAGAAAATACTCTATGAGATGTCAAAGAGCATGCAATTTTAAGGGGTATCAAAAGTTTATTTGATGAAAATCGGTTTTTAAATGGCTGAGATATCCAAAAACAAAGTGAAACAAAGAGATCCTTATAAAAGGCGTGGCCTGTCACCTTTTATTATCACTTTTTTGGATATCTCAGCCAATTGAAAACCAATTTTCATCAAATAAATGTTGAATCCTTCTCAAAATTACATGCTCTTTCATATTTCATAAGAGGTTTCTCGTTATCTTACTTAGGAATGTTCAAAACATGAATCCCCACCTCAACCAGCACTGTACAGTCCCTTTAACTCCTGAACCTTCCTCCAACTGGGTATGGTCTTACATGGGAACTTCATGACAAGTCCTAGCTTGTCACAAAGTTCCAACAAACTTGATGTGAATAAGTGACATCATCTATCCTGCTTGGTCATTAAGGGATGGTAAAGTTTTGGTTGAGATGGGGATTCAGGTTTTAACTTTTTGCAAGATAAATAGAAATCACATATATAAAATATCAAAGAGCATACAATTCTATGAGGAATTAAAAGTTTATTAGATGAAAATCAGTTTTGAAATAGCTGCGACATCCCCAAAGAAAGTAAAACAAAGTGGTCCTAGTAAAAGGTGGGACCCACCATTTATTAGGACCTCCATACAAATTTTTGTTACCACCATTATGGGGGTTATGTTTTTGCTGGTGTTGGTTTGTTTGTCTGTCTGTCTGTGAAATAACACAAAAAGGTATGAACAGATTTGAATGAAATTTACAGGATATCTTGATAATGACAAAAGGGACAGATGAGTGAATTTAGTTAGTGATCCCAATTGCTGTCTGGATCCAGGAAATTTATTTTTTGTCTTAAAACCTTTTTTTTTTTTTTTTTTTTTTTTTTTTTAAGAGTCTTTATTATTGGCAAATGGGGAAATTAGAGAATTCAAGCTGCTTGTGTTATAGGTGTGCATACCTACATGTACACTGATGAGCATGCTCTCAAGGCACAGCAGGAAGCTAAGGTGGAGACACTAGAAAGGATTCTTTATCACTGGGAAATCGGGCCATTTTGAGCACGTTAAGTGGAAATTAGCTGCTTGGTGGAGGTCTGCACTCTCCGAGTGCTTTAATTTCCTAGTTACAGATGTTTCTTTTAGTAGATTTAATTTTTTACATGCCCAATTCACATTCCAGGTTCTGCTTTTACCATACATCGGAGCTCTGGCACCAAAGTTTTCCAACAGGTTTCTCTTTAAAAGAAGGTGAGATTTGTGAAAGTCTTTACTTTGAGTTATAAATGAGTCTTTTACCTGTTGAAGACTACTAGTCCCAAGTATACTCTGGCAGGTGTCTATGAGAAATGCGTGTTATAGCAAAATGAGCCAATCCTCAATGGGTTAAAGACCCCACTTCACCTGTCCTCACTTGAAGAGAGTAGGGTGCTAACCTGGTGAAGACGTCCGTCCTACACATGCCTACATACAAACATATACCTGAAGACAGGTGAATGATATCGAGCCACACATTGTGGTTCACCACAGGGAACTATCAATAATCGGCTAAGAGTATCAAAATTAGTCCTGCACACTGTGCCATTTGAATGATAAATGAATGAATGAATAAATAAATGGATGGATGGATGGATGGATGGATGGATGGATGGATGGATGAATGAATGAATGGATGGGTAGATGGATGGATGGATGGATGGATGGATGGATGAGTGAATGAAGGAATGAATGAATGAATTAATTGATTAATGAATGGATGAAAGAATGAATGAATGCATGAATGAATGAATGAATGAATGAATGAATGAATGAATGAATGAATGAATGAATGGATGAATGGATGAATGAATGAAAGAATGAATTATTGAATGGGTGGATGGATCCTGGATGGATGAATGAATGTGGTGTGGAGTTCAGGCTACTCACCGTGTCTACACTATTGTTCAAACAGAGCTTCAGAAATGATATCAACGTTTCTTTTCACCTTGACAGCCTATCAGAGGTTTTTGGCAAGAAGACCCAGCCGACTGAGGAAGAGTTCATGGACCACTGGGCACTCATGAGGTACAACGACGGTCATCGCGTCACACATCTGTAAGCAGTGCCTTGATTGAATTTCAGTTCTAGTGAAGTCATGGCTGCAAGACTGTATTAACACTTCTGGTCTATTTTGCATGCTAACTGTAGGTAAAGACCAATGTTGGTCTGTGGCAAAAGCAGTTGAGAAGCTTTGCTCTTTATAAGATGTGTTTACATGTCATATACTGTAAAAACCAGAAGTCCACATGGCTTGCATGTCGTTAATAGTGTCTAATGCTAATGATGAATTTGATGTCGTAATTTACATTATGCCTGGATTGGTGATGACTTAAAGGTAGGGGATACCTTTTACAGACCTCCCAAAATGCAGCAAAACATTAAATATGAACCTAAGGGGACTTGTTTAGGCCACTGCTGAGAAATTTGGAAGTCGACAGTTATTTACAATTTGAATAATGCACAAAACTCAACTACTCAGTAGTTCTGTGTGTCAGCCACACTTAAGCCTTTTTGTTGCAGTCTTCTGTATTTTTTTTTATCTATAAACACAAATCTAAAAGTATAAGAGCTGATGTAATAACATATAGAGTGTGTGGCAAGAATGTATATAGAAATGTTTGTAAGTTTTGATGAACTTTCTTCACAAAATATACATGATGGACACACATGCAGTGCATGGGTCTGCAAAGGTAGCCTAGTAATGTACTGGAATTTAACGGTCAATAAAAATGTACTAAATGTTACCTTCCACTTTCAATACTTTATGGGAGTTTCTAAAATGATACTCTCTTCAACATACCACTGTATTTATACAACTCTTCATTTAAGGCATGCAAATGGGATTCCCCACCTTTAAGAAAATGCAGTCAAAATTATTTGCATTTCATTTAAATTTTTGTTCTGTTAATTATACATTTCATAGGATGATATTTATGTTATTGCTATTCAGCATTCAACAGGGACTCTGATCATATTATCTGTGTTTTGTAGGTTGATAAACTACCTTCGTCAGAGGTATGCCAATAGAGACCGATGGGTGCATGCTCTCTCGGAGACTGCTATTCCATGTGAGTATATTCACACAACACTTTCATTACTGGATGTGCAATGCATTCATGCTGTGGAGAATTAAAACATCTTGGAGGAAAAATCAAATTACAGATATAGATATGCAATGTGAAAGCTTTCAGAGAGTTAGATAAATTATTGACTCTGTGATCTAGGTGTTGAGTTGTTCTTTATTTGTTTTGTAAATAAAAATGTCACTAATTTTTATTTTCTCACATATTTGGGCATAGACTTTAACAAAATTCTGAACAGAGCAGAGTCAGCAGCCTGCAACTGATTACTACAGTATAGAGATGCCAACTGTTACTTTAAAAAAAGGTATTTTGTACTGTTTCTTTGCCAGAGATTGCAGGTTTAATAGAAAGTAATGTTTTTCCAAAATTTGATCAGTACACATGTCTATTTTTTAGAGAGGTTGGCATCCCTGCACGGTATGTCATTTTTCAATCACAGATATGTAGTATTATTCATCCAGACTCCACAATACGCTTTTCATAATCTTCTAAATAATGTCAAAATCACTCTCAGGTATTTCATTCTTTTTGTTTTTATACTTGCCTTTTCACAGTACACATTATATTTGGACCAGCAGATCCAGTGAATCCATATGATCCATTTTATCTCACATACACGTAAGTACAACTTGTATCAGACAGATTCCACTCATTAGCACTTCTCTTCCAGTCTCTTAGTGGTAGATAGGATAGGGGATATATTAGACATGACCCAAAGAAAACAAGATTTCCTGAAGATATTTATATACTTCTATATTACATGGAATTGATTATATTTGTTTAGATCATATTCATTCGTGAATTTTGATACCAGTTGGTTTTCTTTATGAAGGAATAGATATGTGCATAAATGTCTGTTTAAACTTTACCACATGGATGTTATCTTTCCATTTAATTTTCATCTATCACATATGAAGAAGCACCAGTATCAATGACAGTGGTAATGGTTGCAACACAAAATATTTGATGATTGAAAATACATGTATCTAATGCTCAGAGTCAATGGTAATGAATTTTTGTGTTGTCAATTCATTACCATGTGTCCTATACCTCTATCCATTTTGACCATTTCTCTCAGTCTTGCTGTTCATTGAAAACCCGGTGTGATTAGTGCATGCAAATATCATTCTGTCATGAGAAATTTACCTTTGTAAACAAAACAACAGTAATGAGGAAATCAGAGAATCAGTAGACTTTATCATCAAAACTCTTTTGTCTTCATTTTACAAGCTGATTTGTTATGACAAACCTGGGTTTCAGCAAGCATAGTATGACACTCTGATGTTAGTGTGACACTATAATGAAGAAAGTTACCAAAATAGAATTCATGTATACTCAGTGTAAATCTAGCATGATTTATGTTTTAGTCTTAATCTATTTCTCATTGTACAGAAAACTGGTTCCAAACTCTGGAGTGAGCTTGTTGGATTCACACATCAGTCACTATCCCCACCTAGAAGTGCCAGAAATCTACGTTGCAGAGTACTTCAAGTTCTTCAGATCTGTCCAGGGTGGTACAAAATAGTCACATGCATACATGAATGTGTGCATGTATGTCAAAAGATAAACAAACAGATGTAGGAAGACAATCAGATTAAAAGAGAAAGAAGAGATAATGTCGATGTGATTCTCACATGTGAAGAAAGAGAAATATACATGAATACAGCAATATATTCAAGGAGGCAATCATGACGTAAGAATCTATTAAATGAAAGTACTACTACTATTAGATAAGAATTAATTCTGGCATTGGAGTGTCCTGAACATGAAATTCCAAGATTACTGCAATGGGGGGTATCAGGACAAGGACATATGTTGCTGCAGTTTTTTGATTCCTCAAATTTGTTTACGTGCAAATTCGATCATTGAATGTACAAGTTGACTTTAAAGGTATTGTTTACCTTTGGGAGCAGTGATTTAATTTTTTTTTCAAGATATCACATTTGATGCATATACATAGGTTTGTTGTACCACAAAACATCCTCCCACATAAAATTTTCGCAATGAAGCATAAAATATAAGGAGATATCAGTATTTTTCTCAATAAACCGTAACTGTAGACGGTTTAGTCGGGAAACATTTTTGTTATAACTATTGTTCACATTTTGTATATTCAACAATATGTAGAATCAATTTTACTGATTAAAATTTTTACTGTGGTTGTTTCTATCCCTAACTCATATTTTAAAACCATTTTACAGCACTAATGCTGGGTTTTTGTTTCATCTGCAAATGGTAAATTATGCCTTTAAAGCAAATAGAGTAAAATCAGTTTACACACAAAGTGATATAAGCTTCATCAAAGTTGGATATGAAATGAGAGAGGGCAATATTGGTCACAGACACTTAAATTAGATGAGGTGATGATGTCATGCCCTTACATGTCTCTCAGTGCTTGCATTTACAAAGATATGCACTTTACTTCCTCTTGTTGGTATCTACTAAAATATTTATATTCCCACCGATATATTTTTTTGTTTAAATATATATTCCCACCGAAATATTATTGTGTTGAAATAAGCTAACGATGACCACTCTTATGGATAAGGGTTTGCTCTTGCTAAATTATCGACCAAAAACTTGGGTTTTTTGTATTTTTTTTTTCTAAACCAACCAGTTGGGAAAGTTGCAAGCTGGTGACATCATCACTGCATTTTATTTTGCATACAAATACTTCGGTGTCAACAGTATCACTGCCCTGCGAAAACATGTGGCTTTTTCAATTTCTGTAACTTTCTTGCTTTGTGTGTGATTTAAATGAAACTTCTGCAGATCTGTTTCACTTTATCTGAGTTCAATTTTACAACCAATTTGCCACTGCATTGTACTCTTTTGAGTAAATCATCTCTTAAGCCCCCGTTCCACTATGCCGTTCTCGCTACGATTTGACAATTTTCTCAGGTCGGGAAGGATCGGGTAAAACCTGAGCCGATCTGGACACAGTACGATGTTAGAACGTTCTAAGTACGCTGCAGTTACGACTACCAAGTGCTTGCTACGCTCTTACTACGATGATCGGGAATTAGACATTGCGATCTCTGCCGCTGCCGGTACGCTTTAGAACGATGTAGCTACGCTGTTAGTGCGATGTTGCCGATGTTACCCGATCAATGCACGCTGTATCTACGCTCTGAACGATCTATACGATCTTATCACGCTGTTACCCCGTTCAGAGAGCTGAAAAGTGCCCGATGTGCCCCGATGTACCCCGATTCGACTGTGGGTCAGCAGTCAGTCAACTTCTTAGCATGCAGAAACGAAGAAATATACTGTGGACCTCGAAGATTCATTCTTCTTTTTTTACTTTTGATTTTCAAAGTTGTTTTTGCTTCGTTATTCTCACTATTCTTTCTTCATCAGCGAGCCCGTGCTTCTGTGCCTCCAGTGCCCTGGTTATGACCCACCATTTCCCTCTCCTCTCCCCTCCTCCCCCCCCCCCCCCCCCCCCCCCCTTGTCCACCTCGGACTTACTACCTTCTTCACTACTATATCTTTCTATCCTCTCATCAATTTTTTCCTTACAACAGAGCCGCCATGTGTTTGTTAATGTGCGTCCGTATGTGTGCATGTATGTGTGTGTTACTCTGTCTGTCTTTTTTTTTTTTTTTTTTTTGCTACCGCTTAGGGAAATTTGTTGTTGTTGTTTTTTGCAATTATATATTTTTCTCTATGAGGGGACTGCATTCTAATACTACAAGCTCTGCTTTTTAGCAGTCCCCTCCATTTCCAGCAATATTTTGTATGCATTTACCACAGTGACGTAACTGTTATTTGTATCTCTGTTGATAATTTGCCTGTATCTCTTTTACAATGTTATTCTGTTCATCGCGTTGTGGTACTGATTTCATGACGTCTGTGTATATGAGCGTTTCTTTGTATTTTTTATTATTTGTTTGTTGGAAGTGAAATAAATCAACTTGAACTTGAACTTGAAGAGCCTCCTCAACTCACGGTTCTTTTGCAGCAATGCATTGTATAAACAAAGACGTGCTGATTTTTCAAAGGATTTTTCTTGAGGTCCTTGCTTTTATAGTCCGTCTTCCTCCAGTTGTAGATGATTTCATATTCTTCAAAATTCTGCTATGTCCTCTTCCTCCTCTTTCAGCATCACGTGCAGTCTCTCTTTCTTCGCCTTTTTGGTAGCTGCTTCGCTGCTTTCTTCTCTTCTCTTTCTTCATCTCTTCTTCTTCTTCGAAAATTACAGCTAAAATCACTTCCCGTTCTTGTGCCGATGTTACTACGCTCAGAAAGACCTTGTTACGCTCATCCCGCTACGTTTACGCCGTCATTACGCTCTCCCCGCTGCGTTTACGCTGTCACGTACGCTCTCCCCGCTTGCCGTACGATTAAAAATATGTCAATTTTGATCGGGGAGATCGGGAAGAAATTTTGAACCGGTTCAAAATTTCTTCCCGAAATGAAAAACTGCCCGCTCCAACCCCGACCTCCACATGCTGCTGCTACGATGCTTCCGATCCCCGTACGCTTTTGCCGCTCTCTCCCGATCTGCTAGATCGGGACAGATCGGGGTCCAAATCGTGATAGTGGAACGGGGGCTTTAATTTTATCTTAAAGATTTGGAGCCATGGTACACATCAAGCACAAGCGTGTGGATAGGAGGACTAAGTTCTACTGTCCATAGTGATTGCCTTGCTTATGTATTTCAGAGTATTCCATCCACAGAAAGTTAGCCTGAAGCCTTTTTAGCTCATTACAAGGGAAACTACAAAATCATAAAATCTATGGCAGTGGCAAAGAGTGTTACGGGATATCCCGTAGATCGGCGAATATGGGTTGAGTATAATTTTTTTAATGTGTATATTATATTCTGTAGGCACTGGCCTAAATGAAGCCTTCAGTATAGATCATGTGTGTGAATTTTAGTGTAATTTTTGAAATTTGTATATATTTACTGACAAAGATGCCTTACATTGTGTAAACATGGTTTGAATGTCTCCATAAATTAATTTGCTGGAGAACAGTCTGTCGTGTGTGTGCATCAATTTTCTTCACCCCACCGTCTTCCCAGATCGTTGAAGTTGTATGACTGGATGGTAATTTTGATGCAGTTGAATGCATGGTGAAAACCCAGTGAAAAATTCTGCAGTCTTAAGAACATAAGGTATTAACCCGTTGAGGAGGAGTCCTGAGAATACTTGGGCAGGTGTCTATGGGAAATGCGTGTTATAGCAAGATCAGTCTGTCCTCAGTGGGTTTTGCTTTGTGAAATGAACTATAGTACTCTTATGCGATGCAGGGCTAAAGTAATGCAGCAATACAATGTGAGGCACAGTGGTCTTTCAATCAGATTAGGTTCAAAATGGAGATGACATCCACTTCATCAAGGAACAAACTGTTTTCATTCTTACTTTTTAAACTGTATGCAACAGACCTTATTGTCTGGCTTACAGTGTAATAATAAGTACCCTACCATTCGCAATATACAAAAATACTGCATGTGCAGTTACCACAGCAGCAACAAGGCAGTTAGGAATATCTCCACAATGAGCATTCTATTAAATTTTGTGGAAATTGCTGGACAATGTATTGCAAAGATTGCAACTTGCAGTGTCGACATATTGGTATTTGAAACGGGTCTCTAGATCTCCTCACATGTTTTTCCACAATTGACATGACTAGAAGTGTTTATATCTAAAGTTCAGGTGTAAGACGTGTCTGTTGGTTACACATTAGAATTTATCATACCATATCATTCCAGGTAATGTGATACCCATGTATAGGTGTATTCCATCTACAATGTATTTTGATTTGTTGAATAGATGGATCCCATATTCTGAGCTTCCATTGTACATGGTTGTACGAAGGTTTTGATTTCTGTCACAGGAATTAACCCAAATTCATGGAAAGACAAAATCAGTGTAGCTGTTTTTTTGAATATGCACATATCAAAAATGTGATAGGAGCATTTACCATTATCAAAGAGTTCAGATGTGTGGTACAGTACACCCAGATCCGTGCCTTTTTGTGGAATCAACATGTTAATCTGTGAGATTGTCATATTCAGTACTACATTGTATATGAATTGATCATTGTCTATGATATTGTATGCTCTGTCCTTCCATAATGAATCGAGAGTCTATTTAGATCTAAGTATACACTGCCCATTCATGTAAATGATCATGTTGTTTGAAATACATCTCTTATTTACTGTGATAATACATCACAACTGATTTTGTAGGAAAATTTGTTATCCTTAAAAGTACATGTATCACTCGGATACTGTCCATGATTTTCAGGTGTGGTGTGTACATGTAGTACCTCTTGCATTGTTTCTGTTTTGTTGTAACACATATTTTTATCCCTTTCAACTCATTGCTATTCAATAATAAACAACAAAACAGAACAAATTTTCTACTCTATGTCTATTATTACTGCCTGCTCTAATACTCTCTAATGTTATAATAATAGAAAAGAAAGGTACAAATAACAATCCAATTGATTTTGTGCATGATTTATTGCTAACCTGGAAGAAAGTGATGTTGGGTAGGATACAGGGAGTGTGAGGGAGCAAGAGAACAATCCAGTTCATCTCATCACCTCACTTAAAACAATTTCTGCAGCCTTCTGGCAAGTTCCACATGCTACTTTACAACGAGGCAATCAAAGGCAGTTCAATCCTTATCTATGCTACACCTGTTTAAAACAAACATTGGGAATGACAACTCTTCAAAATGTGAAAAAAAAAATAACTGCTTTATTTATTGCATAATGAATTTCTATATAAATATATGCTCATGTGCATAGGAATATTGAACAAAAGTATATACCAGTACTTGTTATGAAAGTGTAATCGGTCCTTATCATCATTACAGGGCTGGCACACATGGACTCATTGAAGTATTTAATGGTGTGGAAATCTTTTGCAGATTTTGCACCACACTGAACTGCTGCAAAAATGATGACACATGAATATTTTTTTAAGATACAAAAATACTCTCAAATGTGAAATTATGAAGACTTGATGCTCACTGGCCATGTGTTGTAAAAACAGAGAATAATTGTAGTGCAAAAGTTTCAACATTTACATTACTGAAGAACTCGCCTACGGCTGGCCATGTGGCTACCTTGAAACAACAGTTCATGAATAGTAGAATCCACCATGAAGTGTGTGTAGCTCAAAGTGCCCCAAAATTCACATGCAAACTGTTCATGAGGTGCCTCAAAGTCATGCTTATGCTGAACTGGTGTCATAGACACTTTGATTCATAATTGTAGACAAAATATCACATTCATGTTTCTGACAAACCTCTGTACAGATTATCGCCAATCACAGAATTATTCCTACAATGTGTCCCACAATTTTGTATATACATGTATCTTTAAAACAACAACCATACACCGTATCTGAAGAGTGCATAAAAAAACAACAACAACCATACACCGTATCAGAAGAGTGCATTAAAAAAAAATAAAGTTATGTTGATGTTCTCATCAATTTCACAGTATATTCATTTGGTTTTATCCTCCATAAAAGGGGGTCACACATTTGGACAAGACAATTCTTAATCTGTACATTCATATTTCATTTACATTGGTCTAACCCAGGTTTAGCCTGATAGATGTCATATTATTACAGGCGCAAACACATTGTACATACAATTTGTATTATGATGTGTACATATGACTATCACAAATATATTTTCTAAAATGTTTAAAATTCTCTCATGATTACAAATATACCAGAAGCCATGAAGATAGAAAGACCACAATACATGTACAAATGAATTTACATGGTGACTAATAAGCCCTCGGCAATTATGCCTGCATAATCATTGAGACATGATGTTTTTGTGGGTCCCTGCGGGAGTAATTTCTACTCGCCCTGTAGAGCTATGTCATCATTTTATGATATACATAGAGGAGCACTGAACAAGATATTAGTACCCTTGCAAAGCTCATTATTCTGCATCACAACAGAATATGACACTATAATGCATATACAAACATTAACAGGATGTTACAAAATAGTAAAAATGATGTTAAAAACCTCTTGATTTCTCAATTTTGTTCATTCAAAGTTCTTACAGCTATATTACTTTCACATAATATATACATCCCTGTATCACACGTGCAACTTTACATCATCACTCACATTGTCAACATTTTGAACAAAATGTTTTTTTGCTGACATGAAATCATGAAAAACTGTACTGTTACATTTGATGTCTTCTTCCTGGGTGATGACATCAACGAAACTAGTCTTTTTTGTAAGCAATTATGTAGGCCTACTTTGATCCTAAAAAAACCCTTTGGTCCTTTTTTTGGTTATTGTTTGTTTTCACAAGAAGTTGTCCCTTTTGTATGATTCCCTCCTTCCAATAGAAATTATCCATGCTCTTCCTAACATGGAGTCCAGAGGACTATGAAGTGTTTATGTAAATGCATGAATTTTTCGGGGTACATTAATTTTCACATATTTCGCGCTACTTCTGGCTAGCACGAATTTCTAAAACCCGCAAAAATATCTTTCACAATTTTCTCTGCACATTCTGACTGGGTTGACAATTGCACAGCGCGAATTCAAGAACCCGCAAATATGTTTTTGAGCCGCTCAGTGCAAAAAATTAATCACACGAAAATATCAACGTTTACAGAACACTTTTTTCCCCCCCAATTACCCCATCCTCATTGGTAGAAATGTAAAGTGATATTGAGGCATACATAGGTGAGCAATATACTCCTTCAAGCTGCAACGGAATGAAGAAATGAAGCCAAGCTTACTTCAATGACAGTACGGTTGGAGTGGGGAATTGCCGGTAGTTCCCACTACATAATGATAGTGAAGGCATCGTAAAAGCCCATTGGATCAACTTAGACTCCAGTGCGCTCCCGTTATAACAAACAGGGTTATAACGAAATTCTGGTTACAACAAAGTCAAAATTCACGCAGCAACATTGTCCACTCTATGTATTTTTATTTTTTATTTGTTTGGCTATAATGAAATTTCGATATAACGAAAGAAAAGTGCAGGTCCCGAGGGCTTCGTTATAACAGGAGTCCACTGTACATGGAGAATAGTCGATGGTCATCCAAGAAAAAAAGAAAAAAAAAATCTTGATAAAAAAATAAATATCCTGATACATATGCACAGTGACATAAAATTCACCAGTAGTCACAGGAAAAATTTGGATACATTACACAACCGTTTCTCATATTCCTCTAGTTTACTCCTCATTGTCACTCTTTGCTGAGGCCATGTTTTAGTAACCATTTTCTAATAGAGACTTGCATTCTACCTTGGAGCTGATGTAGAACTGAAGACCATTCCTGCAGAACCTGACGCTGCCAGTTCTCGGTGCCTTGTGTCTTTCCCAAGGTCAGACACCCTCTTTGGTGGCCTCCAGCTTTCTACATAACTTTATTTCGGAAATAAAGCCAAATAAAACAAAACAAACAAACCAAAAACCAAGAATGAAAGAAAAATTGTAGATCCATCACAGTTCAAGAATTTGTAATCCTTTCTCATAAAGAATGCAATATCATAAAAGTGGATATTTTCACAAGTAACTTTTCACACTCGGTCAGGTAGACAAATTTCACGTTTTTTCAATTCCGTGGAATCAAGACATCAAATTACTGGAACATATGGCATGCAGAAAAATTTGCATGCTTTTATTTTTGCGCTAGTTCTGGTTGCACGAAAGTAGGTGCAAAAATTTCCACTTTTACAGTAGTCTAATATTCAGAGCAAATGAAGCTGTATAGAAAGGAAAACTTTTGCTGTCAAGTTGTCACTTTATGTAGTCCTCGAGTTCAATTGACATTAATATTGACATACAGTAGGAATCAAATCTTCCTATTCTAATGCACTTGGAAGCTGCTGTTTTGTAAACTAGAACAGAATGTTTGAAAATTCAGTGAACAAAATTAGATCTTGTGAAAATGAACAGCAAAAGTGGATTTTATATTCTCTTTTATCATTTTTGAGTCTAGATGCCATATACCAGTGAAATTAGCTGTTTGAGAGGACTTGCCCACTCTTGGATACATATTTTTATTTTTATTTTTTTTTTTCATATAATGCAAGCCAGAACATTGTTTGTTGGTGTGAGAAATCTTGCACAAGTATTTGCACTTCAAGATATAAAAGTTTTTCATAGGATCATAGGAATCTCTGCCAGATGTGAAGCAATGCTACGATTACTTAAAAGAGAAGTTTACCTTTCTGTATGTGGATTGAGTGAATGCAGCAATATTAGTAGAACACATTTTTTGCAGCGAAAGTTTGAGGAAAATCAAACAATCTTTTCAAAAGTTATCGGATTTTTAAAGTCTCAGTGCTGACCATCGCTGGATGCAAAGATTACTACAGTTTGTGATGTCACATGCGTGGAATGATATAAAGAAAATATTAAGAGAATTCCACAAAGTTTCATTTTTTTTTGAAGTACAGATTCCTTTGACTTTTCACAGAAGTATGCAGGGTGATATCATTCCCCCTGCCTTCTGAAAGAGGCAAGTCAAGTTCTCTTTTGTAATGCCAGAAAAGTGAAAATATATTCAATTTTCTTTATTGTTCTTTATATTCTTCTACACATGTGGCATCACAAACTATAGAAATCTCTGCATCCATCAGCGATAGCTACACTGAAACTTCAAAATTCATGACTTTTAAATAGATTGTCTGATTTTCCTCAAACTTTTAACAATGTTCTGCTAATGTTGCTGCATTCATTGTATCCACACATATATGAAGGTGAAAAGGACTTGCTCAAACTTGACAAGACTATCTACGAAGAAGTCTTATGAGGAATCCCATAAAGCTTAACAGCTTTAAGTTCAGCTACATAGACCTACACCTACCTGACCACATCTTCTTCTGAACACACTCACACACACCACATAAACCAACAAAAAGGGATGACATACCATGTATGTCACATAGATTCACTCACATTGGTAAGAACTGTACATTTCATATATTTTGCAAGGTTTCTATTTTCTCAAGTTTCTCAAGTCAGCTGCTATTCTTGAATTTAGTAAACAACACACCAAATTTATGAGGAATTCAAAGTTTATTTGATGAAATTCGGGTTTGGAATAGCTGAAACATCCAAAAACAAAGTAAAACAAAACGATCGTAATAAAATGTGGGTCCCACACTTTATTAGGATCACTCTGTTTTGGATATCTCAGCCATTTTATAATCAATTTTCATCAAATAAACATTGAAATCCTCATGGAATTACATGCTCTTTCATATTCAATAAGAGATTCTCACTATCTCACAAAAAAAAAAAATGGTGAAAACCTGAAGTTAAGTCTCAACCAAAACTATACAATCCCTTTAACTCTGATCTTGGCATGAATGTGCTGTGCACACATACATTTCTTCGTTCATTACAGTACTGTAATCCATGATCGCGAATTTAACCACTTGTGAAATTGTCGGGAAGTCCTGATTCGCAAAAAAATAGACTCACTAAATATATGCCATATACAGTAATTGACCTGAACACACAGGCACAAACACACACACACACTGACTTGCAAAACAAACTAGCAGCATGGGCAGCTGACCTCTGAGAGGGTAGGTCGTCGCCGTGGTTTCTGATCCGTGCAATCCATGGCCAGGTCGTACATGACCACAGCGGACTCCTTATTCCAGCCGCCGGCCGAGGGGTCAATGAGCTTGACCTTATCCTCCCCGCACTCTTCCATCCGGCTGTCTACTACAGAGAGGATGAAGGCCTCATGGCGATTCAGCATTCCTGTTAAGAGCTCCAACAGAACCTGCATACGAAATGAAAGAATGTTTATCTCTGAGCAAATCATTCACATGCCTATGGAAGAGGACATAAAAAAGACACTCTTTGGACCACTACTTTAAAATGCCATCGGTAATTCATGCAGTAAACATGTTAATGGTATTAGCAGACATAACCCGGTGGGTCCTAGAAACGTCATGTCTGTTGTTTCATACTGTGTCTTTTTAGCATATTTTTTGGTATGCACTGTTAATATTTCATATGGTAGAATACATTTTCCTTTCATTTGAGCCCTATTTTGGTCAGACATAACCTTTTAATTTCAGTTGCAGAAGTATCAAAAGCTTCTAACTGTCTACATTAATAAGTGATCCTGAAATCAGAAACAATTTTCAGAAGATTAAAGTTAGTATTTTGTTCTCAAATACTCATTATTTTGTTTGTTTGTTTTTCTCAACCAAGATCCATCTAGTCCTTCTACAATGGAGGACATGGAAGTGGGTATGCATCCACCCCCTCCCCCCAGTTCACAAAGTGTGAGGATGGCATGTAAAATTATCCCTCTGGGTTTTGGGGAGGGGGAGGGGATATCTTTTTATGTCACGTAAACTGTCTAATTGCCCACTGTTTGAGATGCCATGCAGTGGGTGCATGAACTTGGTGTTCTCTTCCAGAGATCTGGAAAGTTCAAGGTAAGTGCAACCTCCATTGGTAGTATAACATTATTATGATTGGTTCTTTATTCTTTAAGGAATCAAAACTTTATCAGTTTTATCGTAATTCTTAGTAGTGAAAATCATGGAATATAGTGTGAAAACCTGCTAGCTCTTATCAATTTTACAAAGAGAAACATGACAAACATTCCTGTTAAATTCATATATACTCTTACTACTCAAAATTTGTCATTCTCTGCATGAAGAAATGAGGACATGACTAGATATATATAATTGTTTTGTTTGTGTGTGTGGATAACTATGTATCCATGTTTGTGTTTATGGGAGTGTGTGCATTTGAAAATACATTGTGATCGCCTCTCTGGACCTCAAATCATTCCCCACCCCATCCCCAACTCTGGAAATTTGTCTATGCAACTCCACAGGTGTGAGAACGATATTGTAAACAGTATTGTCAACAGTATTGTCTACTTACCAGGCCAAAGCTGTACACATCGGTTCGGTACGAGTACTCGCCACTGGCAGCCTCAGGGGCCATGTAGAGGGTGCTACCTATGGTGACCTGTGTGTTGAAATGGGTTGCGTCTGTTCCCAGAGACTCTGAGCGGTCTCGTACAAGCCCAAAATCACACACCTTGGCAGTCAGCTGGCCGTCAAGCAAGATATTAGCGCTGATGAGGTAAGAGCAGACGTATTGGCAGACATCATATACATTACTAATCATGATAAAGTTCCCTGGTTTTAATTCTTTCTAAATTCCAAGGCCATTTTTATCTAGAATGACTACTACAATCAACATGATCCTTGCAATGAATACATACGCAGTCATATGACAGTGTCTACATGCATCACAAATGAAATTTGGACTTCTGAATATGCAAATGTAAAAGACACATCCTCTTATCAATGAAAACAGCCGAACATAGCATGAAATGCAATGCTACTGTACAAATGGAGCAACTACAGATTTTGATTGAATGCAAGTTGAAAGGCAACAGACCATTGAGTCTTCATCAATCAGACAAATATACAGTGCACTGGAAAATCTATTTTAAAAAAAAGCCATGTAAGATTAGTGCAAATTAAGCTCCCCCTTCAGATTTCAGGTTTGCCAGCATTATCAATATTATTATTTCATTTGGCAGAAAATATACAATAAAAAATCAGGCAGTGTGTGTCATTCATATGACTCATATCAGCTATTCTGTTGAGTGTGTCAATCACAGATCAGCTTATAAGTGGATTACCTTTGCTGGAAGTCCAATCATTGTTTTTACAACTCTTGTACGATTAAAAAGGTTGTGCTTGCAGCGATGAGCCATTCATACCTCTTGATGTCACGATGAATGAAGCCACTGTCATGGAGGAACTTCAGTCCCGATGCAGCACCCCTTGCAATCGACATTCTCTCTTGCCAAGTGAGTGGCTCCCTCCACTGCCCTGTGAGTGAGAGGCGATCCTTCAAGGAACCCCCCGACATGAGCTCATAGACCAGACAGAGGTTTGGGGGCTCGCAGCAGTAACCAAACAAGACAACAAGATTTCTATGCCTCAGTCTTGGGAGGGTTGAGGTGGGGTGGGGTGGGAAGAAAATGTAAAAATGGAACAAAAATAACTTGTCGAGCTAAAGCACTCTCCATTAGTAAAAACCTATGACCTTATTCATGAAACTTAATGTCTTATATGTCCTCAAAATTGGAATACCCATCAAATAAAAATGGGATACTGATTGAAAGATGCATGTTGGTTCAGGATATGAAAGTTATCTCAGCCCTTTTTCATTGCAAAACGTCAAGTGCAGTGATGGATAAAGAAGTCTATTTAAGATACTACACTGAAAACTTGAAATATAGTTTCTATTCCATATCAAACTTGAAACTATCTGAAACTTGCATCAGTGTATTTGAACTTTCTTTGATTTTTATTTCAGCAGACTAGTAAATGAACAAATTAAGAGAAGCTCAGTTATAACACTAACAATGATACACTATTCTCTTGCTCTCAATTTTTCATTCTCAATCAATCAATCAATCAATCAATCAATCAATCAATCAATCAATCAATCAATCAATCTATCTATCTATCTATCTACATTACATATCTACATGTCTATCTAGATGTATTCATCTATGCAAGAATCAATCAATTTATCTATTCCTTTATCCATCCATCCATCTATCTATTCATTCTAATTTCTATCTATCTACACTCATTGAAAGCTTCTTTGTATTTGAAAATGCCATTACTTACTTGCAGAGGGCACTTAATTCATCATCAAACTGCTGCTTGACATTGATATCTTCTGATGTCACCTGCCAAAATATGTACATAGATGAATTAAATGATATGACAAAAGACAAAAACAAAAAAGACAACAATGATACAAGGATTTGAATACAACACTTTTTCCCCACATCAACGTACAAAGCAAGTAAACACTAAGTCAAACAAAACATGACATTTCAACAAAATGCATTATTACCGTATATAGAAAATGGGCAGATAATGCCACTACATAGTATCTAATCTCATAACATACTATTTTTATCATTTTTTTTGTTGTTGTTGGTGGTTATGCTTTTTACCCTCCATCCTCATTGCTTTTGGAAACATCTACTGCATATTCTACAGCTTCATGCTAGCCTATCTATCACAAGCATTTCATACTGTGTAATATCAATCTACAGGAGAAAACTACTCTGAGAGAAAAAAAAAAATCTTTAATATACCTCAAACACTTGCCTCAAGCAGGATAATGAGTAAAATGCATGGCAAAGGTGTGACAGATTAAATGAAAGGATGGTGTTCATAAGTGCCCTGTCCAAAGATGAACATTGCTTCTTCTTTGTCCACACACTTTTGTAGAAATGGTTATCTTCTGGAAGCGAATTGAGAAACTAACCCGTTCACATCCTACTTACATCTTTGAGCTTCTTCACCGCACACGGTTCATTGTCGGCAAACCGACCCCTGAAGACCGTCCCGAAGCCACCTTCGGCTATCCTACATCCCCCGTCTGCCACATCACGCTGGTCAAAGCGATTCGTCATTCGACAGAGCTCTTCATAGGAAAACCGCTGAACTGAACAGAAATATAACAACAACATCACCAAGAAGTGAGTGAAATGGATGAATTATTAAATGATTGTAAAAAAAACCAAAAACAAACCACCAAGATCTATTCTAAATAGCTCACATGATTCAGGAATCAACTTTTACTCTCCCAAAGATGGGGTGGATGAGGCATGATGGAGATTGACATGTAATCACTCCAGAACATCTACCACCAATATGAGAAGGAGCAGAACAAATATATAATCTTGAGCAAAAACATGAATAAAACTTTGCAAATTCAATCAATCAATCACTTCATGTACCTCACCACATTTTTGAGAATGAAAACATGATGCATCATGAAAAATTTGACTAATGGGTCTTAGTATCACTGGACAAAGATACAGTGGATATTTTTGTAAAAACAATGATGTGGTGCTTCTGTGGAAGGGTTTCTTTTTTCAACAGTCATTTTGACCTTTACAGATGTGACAGTGAAATGAATAGTAGGCAATGCTGTGCTAACCTTTGTTGGGTTCAAAGATTGGAGGTAGCGATGGTTCATCGGGAACTGGTGCAGAGGGCTTGTGGGGACCTGGTGCAAGGGGCACTGGGCATACTGGTACCACTGGATTGTTTGGAATATCTTGGGCTGGTCCCTCATCAAGGTATTCTTCACTCGAACCTGCATGGGGTATGGTGGCAGAGTGGCAACAAAAATCACCAACAGCAAGAATACATTTACACATACATGCAGACATACTAGTGCACAGCATAAATACGCACATACATACATAATATATACACGGTGTATAAACTGTAACTTTCTAGCAGGCAAAGTCCGCAGGACTAGGATAGAGAAAGTCCTTCAGGTTAATGCAACATTTGAATCTTGCGA
The DNA here is from genome assembly GCF_964275005.1 of Diadema setosum. Classification (NCBI taxonomy): domain Eukaryota; kingdom Metazoa; phylum Echinodermata; class Echinoidea; order Diadematoida; family Diadematidae; genus Diadema; species Diadema setosum. Next base: position 38,271,219 of record NC_092686.1, read on the forward strand.
GAGTCAAATTCATTCATGCCATTGACTCTTGTTTAAATTTGTGCATCACAAAACTGTTGTTAAAGCATGTTCTTGTTGCAAATTTTAACAATCTATGAATATTGTCAATGAATTTGCATACGTAACTCCCCTTTGTGTTATGGAAATGTATTGACCAAAACTGTTACAAAACAGCAAGTGTTAATGATCGAGTTTAAATGTAAATGTGTTTTTTTTTTTGTGTGTGTGTGTGTGTGCACATCTGCATTATTGTGTTTTACTAGCCAGTGTTCAAATTAGACAGCAGGCAAAACATGCTCACAAATTCTAGTAATCACAATAGTCACCTCAACTTTATTGTTTTCATAATTAACCCATATCGGGCCATCTACGAGATATTCCGTAGTTCGTCCGAACGCCGCAGGGGCCACATACGGAATATCCCATAGTGAATAAAATGACATATGAATGACGTTATACTATGCATTTAATGGCAGCATGTTATATACCATATTAAAGAGATTGTTTTCCTCTTTCAAATGATATATAACTTGTCTATGTTTTTTTTCATTGCTTGCTGATGAAGAGCAATTGTTTGGAGAGTTGTCTGTTTGTCGGCGTGTGTGCGCGAATGGTGCTGGGCCACTTGGGTGTTTGTGTACACAGGTGCGTTGGCCCGATATGGGTTAAGATCAGAGAATTACACATGCAGACACCAAAAGAAAATACCAAATACAGTTGTTATGAGGCAGATATATCAATGAACAGCACTCATGTCATGGAACATAGCCACACAGAGATTGCTTTGGCTTCATAATGGTATGGACTGGTCAGATTGTGTAAGGAACCAGATACACTATACAGAATGCAAGAAGAGAACTTCAGATTTGTGAGGTTGTCATCGTGAATTTGTAGTTCGACTCACGCAGTGAAATTCTTGTGCACTTCAAGCAGTCACAATGGACTGGATTTTCTTTTTGATTTTTTTTTTGTTACTTTTTCACTTTGTCTCATTCAATAATTCTACAAACATTAATGCATGGAAAAATTCTGAACTTTTTTTGTGCTTTGACTAAAGCCATTTCTGGCAGATGAAACTTTTGACTCACTTTGATTTTTTAAAATTTTTTATATGGACATATTAAAGGGACATTCCAGACGATTTTCATAATTTCACATCATGTAGTACATAAATCGACAACTCCGTGTATAGATTTGTGGAATTTATTGTGGTTCTTGAGCAGAAAAACAATACTTTGAAAAACCTTAAACAAATTACACTGAACAAGGATGATGACATAGGAGGTTCACATATTTCAGAAATGTAGCAGTGTAATTCCCTTACAATACCGCTTGCTTGTGAGTTCACCTGTGTATAATCTATGCATGCCTTCTTCTTTTGTTCTGCTTCCTTGAGCCCCAACTCATGCATTCTTATGGTGACTCTGCCATGTCATCATCCTTGTTCATTACAATTTGTTCTAAATTTTCAAAATATTCTTATTCTTCATCCCAATTATCACAAATTCTGAAACTCTGTCCTCAGTATAATTAATTTATAGTTGCTCAAATGTAAAAATGTGAAAATCATCCGGAGGTCTCCTTTAAGCTGGAATTGCTGTAATGCACTGAATATCGATAAACTTTCAGGACCAGGAAAAATATTCATGAAGTTGACATCATATATACAACATAACTGTTGGACAAGAGTTTAATATTAAAACACACATACGGGAAAATGCTCTCAAGTTTTCTGCCTATATCTGATAGGATAGGATGCATACACTGTTGGACAACCTACAAACCAAACTTCTCTCCGGCATGAAAAGCGTGTTGGGGGTCAAAGGTAAGTTATCCAAGATGGCTGTCTCACAAACCTGGTAGAAGTGCCTCCATGCATGCATCATGTTTCATCTTTGCCAGCACGGCAAGGAGGTCAGACACCCGGACGTTGGTGGTCCCCCAGTCATCCAAAATGGCCAGAGTGGGGCTTCCATTTGGGCGATGTGCGACCCGCTCAAAAAGACTGCCAACGGAAGGAGAACAGAAAATAACCCACCAAGATGACAAGCTAAAAGACAGACATTCATTATGAATGCAAAGTTTCACACCTAAAATGAATGTGGATCATACGTGAAATCTTATCTGACAAGATTTCAATATATATGCAAGCTAGCTTTTATCTAAAGAGGGCTTTTCTTGTAGAATATAATCTGTGCACTGAATGTCTACAAATATCCTTTATTTTGACAAAATATTCATGATTACTTTAAAAACTGTACACCTTGACCTATGGTGATAAAGCTACAGTGGTCCTCCATTACATTGCCAACTCAGAAAATGATTTCTTCATATCTACTGATTGACATTACTTGCATATCTTTGAAACTACACATCTCAGGCCAAGAAAGCATTCATTATGATCAGGAAAATTTAGGAAAGCACTCATTATATAATTACTATGATAAAAAAAAAATCAGCTTCCTCTTATCAAAGTTTATTACACAATATCTTCTTTTTTTTGTTCTATTCTACCTTTCATGTCTTGCTGAGTATTTAAGTTCATTTGATCCAGGTCGCCGTGGTAACAATGCCATCATCCCCCGCCAGTCCAGATAGGTTGGAGAAGTGCTATCCAGAAACAATGCCAGCTCTCTCCGCACACTGAGGGGTAAATTTCTGACCAATGTGTCTGCAGTCACTGCTGCCATTCTTAGTATTGTCCGTGTGCACCTTTACGGCATTAAAGGTTGTTGAGACCTGTGGTGAAATACTGGTGCAAACAAAAAATTGAAGATTAGATGGCTCAACATTGACTCCTTTCATCCCTTTGGTGTTTATTTTCAGTTTTATTCCAAATGGATGAGAAGTTTTGAGATTTTGGAAAGACTTCCTCATGTCCTTCCCCAATGTTTTTTTTTTTTCCCATAGGCATAGGGCCATACATACTCTACGCTACCCTACCCTTGCCTTGTCAGTTTATACACGGATGAACGTGGTCTCCACCAGCCCACTAACTTGCCAAATGTGCGTGCATGAGCTTCAGCAGCATCAGTCTGTGTTGAGACCGCTGGTGAGGTTGTATGACTCACTCTGAGTTTAAAGGTCGAGGATGCTTTAAGTCAAATTACAACATATTAATGTCAATAAACTGAAATTTCTAGTAATAGTCTGTTTAGGTTGTCAAAATAGGTAAATTTACAGTACTGCAATGAAATAATGGGACCATGCCCGCATTTGCCTTACTGTAGTGTTGGTGTCTCGCTAGCCCGACCAGACGCTGTTAATACGCTGCGCTACGTATGTACAGCGGCGACTGGGCTGTGTATAGTTAGTGTCTCGCAAGATACCCCTTGTTGGACCGGCAATGCTCCAGGTTGTCGTTGAATTGGGCAAGTATATACAACCAGTCAGTCAGACCATGTCAATAGCACTATTTCTCCACCGAGCCGAGTGTATGTAATCCACCTTCCTCCCAGATGTAAACCTGTAAAGTGAGACACGACTTGCTATGCGTCATGTGTGTGAGATCCGGTATGAAATAACCCCAGCGACAGTGGTGCTGCCAAGAGTGCCAGTAGACGTCTACGCAGTGTTAATTAAACTGTTAGTGTTTATACTGTGTTAAAAAAAGGAAGTCAATATATGTGTTTTTCCCTCGTTTTGGTGAACAAGTACACACTGACTCCAGAGGTATGAGCTAAGGTGCAGAGTTCTCAACTTAAAAGAAATATATACATCTGATCAGTAATGTACAGTAATTTAAAAAGTATTCAAGAAATAAATATACGAAAAACATACCGCGTATTTGAGAAAAGGCTAAAATGTTAGGGGAAATCCCGTTTCCTTTTGAGCTGTTAGAAATCTTTACAGTCGTTTTAATTTTTTGGAAAATTATTGGAAAGATACTTGAGAGTAAAAAAATATGCAATATCATTTATCTATTTGTAATAAAATGAATATTTATACACTTTTAATGCGATGACAACTGGAAACAGAAATTTATCACAGTTGTTGTGTTTTTAACAACAAATAATTAGTGACTTCTTTAATAGAGACTAGTTCAGCGCTTACAGTCAGTCACTCCGATTCTGACGACTCCCACGCACACAGAGGAGGGCCTAGCTGTGCTCCCACGTCCAGCCTAGAGGTACAGTACAGGTACCGTACAATGTACGTTGCTTTATCTGTACTGCCTGAGGCTGTGGTCTGGTGGTGGTACGTTATTGTACTTGTAAACAAACGACATAGCTCCATCTGCTGGCAGATTCACTGGCATGGTGGGAGTGTCGAGCAAAGCGGTCTTCGGGCCTGAGGTTAACTGCAGGTAAATTTACCCAGACTGATCTGGGATGGGCCTATCATCACTCCTCTAGCTCTGCAATAGGCGTTTGGCGTTTCTCATCATCTCCAGTGATTGTGTTCACACACAGGTTTCTGTAAGTATTATAAGAATCTGATGTGTATTCTTGTTTATGTCTTGAGCCGAGGCGAGGGGCTGTATGTACTGCTGGGACTGGGAGTGGAAGTTTGCTGACTGAGCTGTGTCTGTGTGTTGATGCCATGATAGTGATACCCTAATGCTAATGACCCCCTGTCGCTCGAGTGATGAGCAAGTGCTGAAGCTGGTAAACGTGATACTTCGTTGCTGTCTGAGGATCGAGTTCGACTCTAGAGCAGAACCAGATGTCCACACAATCTATAGGCCCTACTGACAATTTTCTAGCTCATCAAGTATGTTTTACAAGTAATTATTTGGTAAGCAGTTTTCAGGTGTGAGCGATCCATGCTGTGGTCAAACTTCAAAGTGAATATTTTATGCGGATGTGGAATGCAGGGATAAGATTGGAACATGGAAGTCTGTATCTTTTTATTTGTTTGCTTTTCCACAAGCACTTCTACAGTTTAATAGCTTTTTCAATTCCATCATCATCACCATCATCACCACCATCTCCACCATCATCATCATCACCACCATCACCATCATCATCATCACCATCACCACCATCACCATCACCACCACCATCATCATCATCACCATCACTGTCAGTGTCATCAGTACTCATCACCATCATCATATTCATTATGATGCTTCTCTGTATTCCCTTAAAAGTTTCAATTCAATTTCAATTCATTTGTTCAATTCCACCAAGAATAACAAATTACAAAATTCTAATATTGGGCGAAAAGACAAAAATCAATGATAAGTTATTATTCCCTTTATTCTTTTTTCTCCTCTTTTAGTTTTAGTCATCTGGCTATACTTCTCTTCATAATCCTCCTCCACCCCTTTTCTACTCATCTACAGCTGTGCCGTCTTTGTCCTCTCTCTCTTCTGCATGCTACACCTCTTTGCTTTTGCATCTACCATGTCACTTTAACCCCGGGGCGGGGCGCTGTAACCAGTGCGGGGTGGGGTCGCTGGTGCGGTTTACATGTCAATTATACTTTAATAATAATAATAATAATAATAATACAGGGTACTTATAATGCGCCAGTTCCACATAGTTAACGTGCTCAAGGCGCAGTAGAAGAAGTAAGTTATGAAATACAAAAATCCTTACACAAACATGCACATGAAAATGAATGACACAATAATGATAATGAAAAAATATACATCATAATATACAATTCTACTGGAAAATGGTCATGAACAAATGAGTCTTGCGGGCAACTTTAAAGGAGTCAACATTCGAAATGTGACGGATAGCTTGAGGCAACTGATTCCACAGGTAAGGTCCAGCATGTGCAAACGACCGATCCTCCCATGATTTCTTCATTTTTGGAACAACAAGCAATCTACAATCGGATGACCTTAAACATCTGGAAGGATTATAAAATGTCAGTAAATTAACATTGTACTCTGGGGCAGATCCATGTATGCAATGAAAAACAAATAGTAATAGTTTAAATACAATGCGATATTCAACAGGTAACCAATGCAATGAGGACAAAACAGGGGTAATGTGAGTATTTCTCCTGGTAAGGGTAACAACGCAGGCTGCTGAATTTTGCAATTTTTGTAACCGTGAAAGTTGAGATTGTGGTAGCTGAAATAGGAGTGCATTAACAAAGTCAAGTCGTGATGATATAAGAGCATGAACTATTTTTTCTGTGGCTGAACGAGTTAAATACTTGCGAATAATGCCCAAATTGCGTAACTGATATCTCACGGATTTACAGACAGCAGAGATCTGAACAGACATGGACATTGTAGAATCAAATAATACTCCAAGATTTCTACATGATTTAGATGGAGCAATAATCACGTCATTGTCAACCGTTAAAGAAGGAAGACTAACCTTGTCAAGTAGAACCTTGGAACCAATAAATAACAACTCTGACTTTTCCTAATTTAACTTCAATGAATGCGAGCTCATCCACTTTTTGATATCATGGATGCAAGCCTCAAGTTTCTGAATGATGTCAACGACATTTGTTTGGTAGGTAGAAATGATGTATATATCTGGATATCATCAGCATAACAATGATAGTTAAAAGAGTGACAATGTAAAATCTCTTTCAAACCAGTCAGATAAATCGAGAAAAGCGTTGGGCCCCCGACAGATCCTTGTGGGACACCACAATCTAATGGAGCAGGATCAGATTTTGCATTATCAACACAAACAACCTGAAACCTTTCAGATAGGTATGACTTGAACCACTCAATAGCCGGGAATTGCATGCTGTGGGTTCTTGAGTGTGATTTCTGAATCTGATGACAGTGGAGCCATCCTCTGACAATGAAGCTCCATCTTGAACAAGATGTTTTCACCCATGAATGCCCCCTTTGACCGAGGTGTGAAAAAAAAAAAAATGATTAGTGTTGATGATGCAAGGGTAGGATAAATTGAAATCACAGGCCGTCAGATAAAAACATTGATAACAAGACAGTAAAACTTAGCTGTCTTGCGTAATGAGATCATATACCATAATGGACTTTTATCTTTGTAGATGTTCATTCTCTGCATTGAAGAGGAAGCTGATAGGGGGAAGTAATAAAGAATTTACAAAAGTCAGAGGTCTCATGAAACGATATGAATACTTGACAAAAATTGACAGTTACATGTAGCTCTTTTAAACACAAATATCCGTTTGCATCATGAGCCTCCGAGCTCCAGCCAGACTATGAGCAAAGTTTGAGAGGATTAAAAAAGAGGATCATTCTAATGGGATGAAATTGATAACATTTCTTTGCTGGGAAATTATAAATGTTGCCTCAAGCAGCTTTCAGTGCCATCCTTCACTGGATGGGATACTTACTATAGTTTATGATGTCATTTTGGACCTCAATATTAAGAAAATAGAGAATAATTCAACATGATTTCACTTATTTGATTTACCTAGATTCGGAAACCAGGGGGAATGATATTACCATCAAACAATACTTAGCAAGTTGATGGAAAGTCCAGTTTTCATGAAAAGAAAAATTGTGAAATTCTCCCAAGTATTTTCTTTATTATTTAATCCAAAATTATGTCATGACATGTAGTAGTCTCTTTGCCTAGCGATGGTGGTACTAAAACTTTAAAAATTCATAACTTCTGAATCAATTCTCTGATTTTTCCTCTTCAACTTTCCGACATGTGTTGTACACCATTGCTGCTTTCCCTCAATTATGGGCTTGGGTGTCTGAAACACACTGCTACTAGGGCTACCAACATTTCATTTAATATTATTTCATTTCATTTCATGTATTTGTTTTCATTTTTAGCAAAAAAATATGGATGTACAAAACATTTGCCAAAAAAAAACAACTTGCAAACTGTATTCTAAAATATGTGAAAATACAGTATAGGTTGTAAAGCAAAGATTCATGATATAATACTTGATAAGATGTTACCTGAAATGGAAACAACATTCACACATCAACAGAGCAATGCCGGTATGAGAGAAATAATTAATTTGTGATACAACATCTACTTGTATTGATTCTTTAATCAGGAATTTTGTTTGTTTGTTTAGACATGAAATATTGAAGTTTTCAGGAAATTTCTTAACAGCAGAATCAGGGAGACTTAGGGAAAGGAGCAGTTACCCTTGATCCAACCAACCAAGAGCACCCCTCCCCACTCCTCCCTTTCCCACGGTGCACTTCAAATGCTCGATTACCCCTGTATCGAGTGATAAGATGTTATGTATGCTTCTTGCTGTCCAGTTTTTAATTCTTTGACTTTTATGAAATGCTCATTATAAATTTTATGAAAATGCAGCACTGTGTCATATTCATTTGAGCATTAATTATTGCCTGTCCTGTAATTCTTACATTGTAGATGTTTTATTTGTTTTGTTTATGAATCCAGTTTGGATAACATAATGTAAACGAAGAAACATTTAAAGTTCTGTAATTCAAAATGTCTTAATTCCACATATAATACATCTCTCTCTCTCTCTCTCTCTCTTGTTCTATGTTCATGAATTTTTTTTTTAACACTGCAGTTGTCATGTTTATTGGAGTCCAGATCAGGACCTTCTACAATATTGACTTGTAACAGGATTGTACGTAGTACTTAACAGATTTGTTATCGCAATGTCATGGCAAAACCAGTCTTTGTGAACTGCACTGTAAAACTGGGTCAGAGTCCACTTGTTATTGCTGTCTGATCAGGTCTTGGCACACACTGATT